>NC_133754.1:62319375-62642500 GCF_036562045.2 Rhinolophus sinicus | reverse complement strand
AATGACAAACCAACAAATTGGACAACTTGGAAGAAATGGATAAATTCCTAGAAAAACACAGTCTTCCAGTGCTGAGTCAGGAAGAAACAAAATCGGAACAGACCAATAACTACTAACAAATTTAAATCAGTAATCAAAAAACTCTCAACAAAGAGAAGTACTGGACCAGATAGCTTCAGAGGTGAATTTTGATAAACATTAAAAGAAGCATTAATGCCTGTCCTCAAACTATTCTAAAACATTGAGGAGAAGGGAAGGCTCCCAAACTCATTTTCTGAGGCTAGCATTACCCTGATACCAAACTCAGATAAAGAGAGAGGAGAAAGGGAGGGAGGGAGGGAGAGAGACAGAGACAGAGACAGAGACAGAGAGAGAGAGAGAATTATATGCCAATATCCCTGATAAACATAGATGCAAAAACTCACAACAAAATATTAGCAGACCAAATTCAGCAATGCGTTAAAAAGATCATACACTATGGTCAAGTGGGATTTATTCCTAGGATACAAGGCTGGTTCAATATCTACAAATCAATTAATGCGATAAACCACATAAACAAAATGAAAGATAAAAATCATATGATCATATCAATAGATGCAGAAAAAGCATTTCACAAAATCCAACTTCCATTTATGATAAAAAAAAAGTCACTCATCAAAGTGGGCATAGAGGGAACATAACTCGATATAATAAAGACCGCATATGACAAACCCACAGTTAACATCACAGTCAATGGTAAAAAGCTGAAACCTTTTACTTTAAGATCAGAAACAAGACAAGGATGGCCACTTTCACCACTTTTGTTCAAATTACTACTGGAAGTCCTAACCAAGCAATCAGACAAGAAATAAATACATTAAAACAAAAATCCAAATTGGAAGAGAAGAAGTAAAATTGTCATTGTTTGCAGATGACATGATACTGTAGAGAGAGAAAACCCTAAAGATCCCACCAAAAAACTTTCAGAACTAATAAATGAATTCAGTAATATAGGACACAAAATTATTATTCAGAAACCAGTTGCATTTTTCTATACCAATTACAAACTATCAGAAAGAGAAATTCAGAACACAATCCCATTTACAGTTGTATCAAAAAGAACAAAATACCTAGGAATGAAATGAACCAAGGAGGTGAAAAGCTTGTACTCAGAAAACCATAAGATATTGAAGAAAGAACTGAAGAAGATACACATAAATGGAAGGATATACTACTCATAGATAAGAATTAATATTATTAAATTATTCATACTACTTAAAGCAATCTACACATTCAATGCAATCCTTATCAAAATACCAATGGCATTTTTCAAGGAACTAGCACAAATAATCCTAAAATGTATGTGGAACCAGAAAACACCCTGATAGCCAAAGCAATCTTGAGAAAAAGAGCAAAGTTGGAAGTATCATGCTACCTGATATCAAATTATACAAGACTATAGTAACCAAAACAGGTTGGCACTGGCATAAAAACACATAGATGAATGTACCAGAATAGAGAATCCAGAAATAAACCTAAATATGCCTATATGGTCAACTAATCTATGACAAAGGAGGCAAGAACATACAATGGGATAAAGACAGTCTACTCAATAAATACTGTTGGGAAAACTAGACAGATACATGCAAAAGAATGAAACTAGACCACTTTCTTACATCATACAAGAATAAACTCAAATGGATTAAAGACTTAAATGTAAAACCCTAAACCATAAATCTCCTAAAAGAAAACATAAGCAGTAAATTATCTGACATTTATGTAGAGAATTTATGTAGTAATGTTTTTTCTGATATATCTCTTCAGATAAGGGAAACAAAAGAAAAAAGAAACAAATGAGACTACATCAAACTAAAAAGTCTTTCACGATGAAGGAAGTCATTAACAAAACAAAACGGCAACATACTGAATGGAAGACATTCACCAATGATACATCTGATAAGGGTTAATATTCAAAACATATAAGGAACTAATACAATTCAACAACAAAAAAGCAAACAATCTGAGTACCTGAACAGACCTTTCTCCAAAGAGGACATACAGATGGCCAATAGACATATGAAAAATGCTCAACATCACTGACTATCAGGAAAATGCAAATTAAAACCACAGTGAGATAGTCACCTCACACCTGTCAGAGTGGCTACCATCAAGGAATCAAAAAATAAGTGTAGGCCAGGATGTGGAGAAAAGAGGTGCACTGTTGATGGGGTAGTAAGTTGGTACAGCCACTATGGAATACAGTATAGAAGTTACTCAAAAAAATAAAAACAACTACCATATGATCCAGCAATTCCACTTCTGGGTATTTATCTGAAGAAATCAAAAACACTAATTCAAAAAGATATTTGTACCCCTCTTTTCACTGTAGCATTATTTACAATAGCCATGATATAGACGCCACCTATGTGTCACTCTTGGATGAATAGATAAAAAAGATGTGGCACATATAAGCAATGTAATATTACTCTGCCATAAAAAATAATGAAATCTTACCATTTGAGACAACATGAATGGACCTTGAGGGTATATGCTAAGGAAATAAGTCAGACCAAGAAAGACATACATCATATGATTTCACTTATGTAGAATCTGTAAAACAAAATGAATGAACAAACAAAACACAAATGAACTGATACAGAGAACAAATTGATGGTTGCCAGATGGGAGGGGTGTTAGGGGAATGGGTGATAAAGGTGAAAGTGATTAAGAAGTACAAATTGCCAGTTAAGAAGCAGTCATAGTGATATAAAGTACAATATAGAGAACATCAGCATAATAACTGTATGGTGTTAGACGGATTCTAGACTTATCAGGGTGATCACTTCATAAGATAGATAAATATCTAACTGCTATGCTGTACACCTGAAACTAATATAATATTGTATGTCAACTATAACTGAAGATTAAATGTAAAAGGTTGATGTATGCCTTGGGAACAGGACATTTTTACATAGGAGGCTTGAAGAGAGGAGGGCAATCCAAGGAAAGGCAACAGCATGGGCAAGAGCCCTAAGAGTCTGGAGAGGAAATAAGTCAGACCAAAACTTGCAGTTAATGGATTGACTGGACTAGAGCATGGATTTGTGTTGAGGAGCTGTGAAAAGTAACTCCTATTTGTTGTGGTGGGATCAGATTATAGAAGATAGAGCCGCTGGTTATGCCTTGGAGGCATGTGGAATCATGGTAGATTCCTGTGTGCTGATAACTAGAGAATTACCCCAGTAAGTAAATAGCCAGAGTGGGCAGAGAAGACTGACTATACCTCAGACATTGGAATCACCTCCTGAATAATTTAAGATTGCAAATACTATGGAGGGTAAACTAAAAACAGTCAACACCTAATTTAGGGGCGGGGAGTGAGAAAGGTTTCAAAAGACGATTCTTGAAGAAGGAAATAATAAAAATGAAAATATGGGACATGATGACAGGTTTATTGAAATTAAAAAAAAAACTGGTAAACATTAACTATAATAACATATGTGAATTGTTGCCTGGGAGGGGAGTAGCAGTCTTGGCTTGTCTTGTGGGTAATTAGTCCACATTGAGTGGCTCTATGCCTGAATCTTAAAAAAACAATGTAAACTCTGGTATCAAACTTATCTGTGTAGTAGTCAAAACTCATAGGAGCCGATTTCACATAATCACAACCCACAGGTTTTGGGGAACACACCCTTGCCCAGTTTCTAGGTTGGAGATTGATCCTGTCTATTGACATGTGCTATGTGCCCTCAGGCCTGCTGTCTTAGAGCCCCAGGATGTGGGTCCCACACAGCTGGCCACATTTGTTCTCCGGCAGAAAAAGAATAAGGCTGGGTATTGGTGAATGGGTGGTTTGGAAAGTAGGGTGTGGCTATAAATAGCTCCTAAGAACAATGGATAACATGGAAATGCTTTGGGAGCCTCCCATATAACAAAGAAAGCAATAAATTAAAGAAAGGTGGAAAAGAAATGAATCACCGTCAAAATTTATAAAGGTAGATTGCTCTCTGTCTCTTTCTCTTCACCCCACACATAAATACACACACACACACACACGTGCAAAGCAATATTTGCATTACACTACTAAGATAAGAGCAGACTGAAGAGTAATAGATAAAAGACAATTCTATGTCTTTTAGGTAAAAATGATCAATTACTGTTAATTTCATGTAGTTCCAGCTTATATGTATAAGCGTAGATGTGTGCACATAATCTTACACATATATAATCATAAGAGGGAAAAACTTAGACTTGTGTATATAAATTAAAGAACACATGACAATTGAAAACACTATTAAAATTTAAAAAATAACACGTCTGCATCTTTTGCTTATAAGTACACAAAGTAATAAGAATGAGTTTTAATTACTTATTATCAATATCTATTTACCCAGAAGGTATCTCAGTGTATATTCGACCTTAGAAAACTGGATTTTCATAATCTGCAACTCAGCTACCACTGGCTCAAAATTATATTTCTCTGCCTGCAGGATACAAAAGAGATACTTCTAGGCCCATCTGGATACTATAGCTGTCCCAAAGCCTAACTGAAGTTCAGTACACAGAGTCCCAGATTTGTTGACAGGAAGTGGTGGTGCCCTCAGTAATTACAAAAACAAACCCCAATTAATCAGGACCTCTTGGAGTGGCGCCCAGGCATGGGTATTTTTTTAAAAAAGCTCCTCAGGTGATTCTAATGCACAGCCAGCATTAAGAACCATGGCCCTAATGGATTAATTTACTAAAGGGTCATTTGAACATGGCCTTGGAGAGAGATAAAGTTAAAGCCGAGAGGATTTGGTTGACCAAGGCCAAGTGGATGCATGGCCCTGAGCCTTCTGAGGAAATGATTATGCAAACAGAATAAAAGAACATGTAGCATGGGGTGGGCAGTTCTTTTGCAAAAAATGGTGAGGTCAGAGGGCAGCCCTTTCTCACTCAAGCTTATGGTAGAACAGTCTCTGATCAGACATTTCAAGCTGGGAAAATGTGCAGTGATAGCAGCTTGCTGACATGATACTGGTAGTTCACAAAATACAACAGGACCCAATTTTGATGCTGATGCCAGGGGACTAAAGCTCTCTTGGCACCAGAGGCTTCCAGCCTTTTTTGTGAGCAGATGCACAGGGACACACAAGATAGGCTAGACCTCAGCATAATGGATGTCATGGTAGAGCAGCAGCCCTTTGAATAATTTGTACTCTGCTTTAGGAAATCATTTCAAATGGATATCAAATGGAATGTCATTGGTTGTTATTCTGATTTATAGTTGATGAGAGCCAGGGAGCCCATGGGGGTCTTCTGGTCTCTGTCCCGGCCCTTCTTTCTCAATATGAGGAAACTAAAGCTTTGGATTTCCCCTCAATCTCATAAAACAGAGGCCAGGAATGGACACAAGTGTCTTACGTCCCTTTCAAACACCTCTGAAATTCACTAGAATTTCTGAGTTGGGATTGTGACTCGTCTCCAAGAGTCTTTTTTTTTTTAAACTCTGAACAAGTGATGATGATGATCCTGTTCATAACAAGTTCAAATCATAGCGTTAGTTATTAACTATCACGTATCGACGCTGAATGTGTGTCAGCCCGGGGCTGCATGCTTCACATTCGTCATGTTTAATCCCCAGTACCAACCTTCAGGGACATTATCATTCCCGTTTTACTGAATACGATCATACCAATTTGAACAAATTATCTTTTATGAGGATTTTTCATTTAAAGAAAGATTTGTCAGAAATTACCTTTTGCAGATTAACTTTTCCCTTATAGTGAAAAAAATCTGGCCCATTTGTAAAAGTGTGATTTACATATAACTTTTAACAGCTACTCCCTTAACAAATCAGATGGCAAAACATACAAAGAGTTGTACTTAAATCACACAAAGTTTTCTGTCAAAATCAGTATTTAGTGTAGGAGTTGCTTAGGGTAAGAGATATTCCTTGAAGGATTCGGAATATAGCTGCATCTGTCTGCCTGGGAGGGGTTATGGTGAAGTCAGTCAGATAATATTTATGACGTTCTCAAATGTTCACTGTACTAGATTTGATTCAGTTAAAAAAAAAATCCAAAATGACAGTGTGTCATCTCGCTTGACTCACCTTCAGGCAAACAGAAGAAGGGGACTGCACAAGGTGACCTTTCAAGGTCACCCGACCCCAGTGTGATTCTGTGACCAGCTAGCAACAGCCTCAGTGCTTGCAGTCTGCCAGTGTTCTGCCTAAGCCCTAAGAGAGACTGATATAATAAGAGGGATAACTCACCATGCAGATCTTCTGGAACTTTGACCTGCTGTCTGAAGTGTAGGCTTCCCAGGTTTCTGCAGTGTGGCGTTGTGTTGCTGTGGGACGTACAGGGCCACGCAGCGGGAATGGGGAGTGAAGGGGCTGTGGTATAAAACAAAGTCAGACACAGGTATCAAGTCTCGAAGTGATTTACAAGATTATTGCAAGATTATTTGGTGATAAGAGATGGGGCAGGATAGGGTGAATGGAGGACTAGGGGAAGGATTAATAAAAACATCTCACCTGAAGTCGGGGTCCTGTGGCCCTGCTTAAGTAAAAGGCTGAATGTCTTCTCTTTATCCTCCTCATCTGACTGCTACACTACTCAATACCATGATTACAAAAATGACTCTTTCCATTAGGAGAGATTGTACATATTTTTACAGATAATAGAGATCTGAAACAACATAGTGTGATTTCTTAAAAGCAAACCTCCAATGTGCTCACAATACTGCATGTATACCAAACGAAAATGAATAAACCACATTGTTTGGAACTTTTATCCAGGCCATGATAACTACAAACCAATGTAGGATCCCTTTAAATATTTATTCACTAGTTCATTTTTCTATCATACATAGTGAAATAGCATCCCTTACCTGAGCTGTCTTCTGGCTGTTTGTTTATAAAAAGGGACAGGCTGCAAGCTCACTGCTGTCATCATGCTGATAAGAATCTAGCAATTGCAACAGAGAGAAACTATTAAGCCTGAGGGAAAATTTAAAAAAAAAAAAAAAAAAAAGGATGAAGCAATCATCCTAGAAAAATATTGCCAAAGAGAAAAATAAAAAATTAAAATAAAAAGGAAAAATACAGAATCTTAATCCATAGTGTCTGCAAAAATAGAGAAAACATTTCATTTATAGAGGTAGACATAAAGTGATATAGGAAATATATCTGCTCCATGTAAATTTATTAAATGCAACTTTTTTCTCTCTCTTTCTTTTAGATAAAAAACCTCTTCATGAAATAAAACCCCAAAGTAAGTTATTTTTCCTCTTGTGAATATAATTTATTCTCATATTTGCTGCCTTGCTGTTGTATTTCTTTAGGAGCCAAACAGAATTGAAGTTTGTACGAAATATTCAGGGCTTTCGGGGCTTCTGCTCATTGGGTTTGGAGTCACATATCAGAGGTTTAAATCAGAAAGAAATATGCACACCCCTCCCCTACCTTAGAATAAAAGTAAATCTTTCGTCTTGATTCTGCCTGCCTAGAAGTCCATTTCTCTGCAAATGTCATCTAGGATTCTTATCTCTGAGGCGATTTACAGCATTAAAATTAATAAATATCTGTCAGTACACACTTTCATGAAAGCAGCCTTGGGCAAAAGCCTGACTACACACCTCTCCACCTAAGAGGTGGGGGGGGAGGGGGCTGAGAGGCGAACTGTGAAATCCATGGCAAATGGGTAAATTAGGAACCAGTACTCCACAGTGAAATTATCAGGAACTGAAAAATTGGGGGAGGGTTCTGCCATGAACTCTCTAAACACAGGCTTGCTTCCTGGACAGGCCTTTGCATTACCTCCATCTTATACATCCAGTAGATTTGGGAAGGAGCCCAGAATGAATGGTTGGCAGCTCGGTATTTGACCCTACGGTTCTCAGCCTTGGCTGAACTTGAGGGCCATCTGAAGGGCTCTTAAAAACCCCAATTCCCAGGCTGTACTTCAATCCACTGAAATCAGAAAGGGGGATGTTAGAACCCAGGAATCGCTAGTTGTAAAAGTTACTCAGGTGATTTCAGTGTGCAGCTCGGCTTGAGAACCACTGTCTTAGAAAAATATTTCTCCAAAGGTGGATCAGCGACACATGCACCAGAATCTTTGGGTGTGGTGCGAGCTTGTTAAATATACCCAACCTCAGTACAGAACAAATGAATTAGAGTCCCCGGTACGGAGATGAGCAGGCACCTGAGACTCTACATCGTAATATGTTCCCCAAATGGTTCTCAAGCACCCAGAAATATGTGAAGCATCCTAAGGAAACCCCGAGATCAAAGGGTATCAGCAAGACTGCTGGTAGCAACAGGAGAGGGAAGCAACCATCTGGTAGGTTTGGTTTGTAAAGCTTGTGGAAGGCATCTCCCATTTTGGTATTAAAAGGGGTGGCTTTTGATCTTTTAAATCCTAGGGCATTAAAATTCAAATAGCTTGGCAAAGTTAATAGCTTTTATTAGCCACCTTCTATGAAAGAATTAGGCCCTGTGAAGACAGACAGAAATAGGTACCTTAGGACAGTGGTGAGGAGACATAAGAGAAAGATCTGGTAAAACTCTTATGTTCATACTTTATTATATTGCTTCAGGCAGGCTTGAGATATAAGATATCATTACTTGCAGAGTTCTGAGAACTTTGCAGAACAACAAAAACAAACTTTCTTCTTTTCCATGCTAGCTGCTACCCATAAAGTAATTATCAGTACTTAGGTCGCGGCCCTCTGACATCATGCATGCTTGATTTTGAACTCATAGGAAGATTGAAGGTGGGAAACTTGGTTGTGTATGTGTGTGTTTCTGCGTCTGTGTATGTGTATGTTGAGGGATGGTGGGAAAAAAAAAACGGGTCAGTGAATATTTGGCTTGTGCCTGTGTCAGAACCTCAGGGTAACAGCTGGAGTAAGTGGACCCCCAGCTGCCTCCTGGTCATAGAGCTCATGCCATCTGCTGGTTCTGGTGTAGCACAGGCAAGGTCATGGGTATCCATGTGATGACCAATGTGAGAGTTATTTAGAAGCGCATGTGTGTTTTTTAAAAAATAAATTTCATGCTTAGCTTGTGAGTCCTGTGCCTTTCTAATCTGGTTACATCTGTACTTCCAGCCATAAACCCCACAGTAGCTATTGCTAGTCCTCAGGGACTCCTGAATTAGTTTTTGTTTGGGGTTCTTGCTCCTGAACACCATGCTTAATTGCTGGATACTGCCACTGAATCACTTAAACTGTTTTAATTTGTCATTTCCTAAAAATAAAACCTTAACAAAATCAATGTGATTGCAAAAGGCTCCCAGAGGAATCCAATCGGGGTTCTGTAAGATGCATGGTTAGGAATCATTATACAAATTCAGGCTGCAGTTGTTCAGTGAAAGAGGGGCTTAGTTTAAGACTACATGAATCATCACTGATGCAAAATCAAAGTCAATTATGAAGATAATTGAGAAACAACCTGTTCCTACATAGCTGTGCACATGATCCTCTGTGAGGTCTGACGGATAGAAAACTTCACTCGGAGCCACGGATACCGTCCTCTGTGAACAGGAGGGCCGGGAGCCAGCTGGGAGTCGCGGGGAGGTGTAAAAAGAAAGTGAAGTCTTCAGATATCTGTTGGCAAATTATAATGACAAACTGGGGGAAATATGTGCAGTGCATAGCTCATGAAAGCACTTATTGTAAATGAGATAATTTAATCAATTATGTTTCCTAATGTACTAAACTGAATGTTTCATTTTCTGCTTCTGCACATCTTAAATTATCTTCAGGTGCTTTATGAGATTTAATCATAGTTAATAGAAACTTCATTACCATCAAATGTGCTTTCAATAAATGTTGTGTAACAATGTCAGGAGGTGCAGTAAAATATAGTAGGTTCTGAATGGCAAACACGCACCCCCAGAGTAAGACTGAAAAATGGTTGCGTTCAGACAATGAGATTCCTTGGAGGCTTCGGGATGTGGCTTTCTGAGAAGCTGTGAGCTGCTGAGGAGTGACTAGTTCAGCAAGTTCACCTCGGGGTGAAAATGATTTAGCTTCCCCTTTGAAAATAACTCAGAACCACATTCTCTCTTCATCTTCTTTCCACATAGCTGGTTTGTACTTAACAGAGATGCAAGCTAAATATGAATCCAATGAACAGTCCTAGAGTCAGTGGCCTCCAGGACATCTCCAGTTGAATATCTCCCAATAATCTTATCTCAACATTTTCAAAGTTGAATGCATCCTTGGCTTTCCCTGTTCTTACTCCAGTCCTGCTCCCACCTTCTCTAGCTCAGTGAATTCTATTCCACTAACTCAGTTGTCTAGATCAGAAACGTGAACAGCCTCCTATACCCCTCTATCATTTTCCTCTCCGTTCTCCTGCTCGATACCCAGTAAATCATTACAGTCTGACTGTTCTACTACCTAAGTAGATCTCAAGTTCATCAACTTCATTCCAATTTCATTCTACTCATATACACCCCTCCTTTCATTTGACAGCTGTTTATTGAGTGGTTACCACATGCTAGGAAATGTTCTAGGTGGTGGAGAGTCAGCACTGCACAAAGCAGATACAGTTTCTGCTTCTACAAAGCTCACAATTTTAGTGAGGGGAGGTAGAAACAAAGAGAAAATATGTAGTGCTAAATGCCATGGAAATAGAGATACATGTTGTGAAAAGGAATAAAGCAGGGTAAGGGGCTCAGGCAGGGTTGGAGGTAGTGCTGTTCTTTGTGTATTAAGTGTTCAGGGAAGGTTTTTTATTACAATTCCAAGTTATACTTAAGAAGAGAACTCAAGAAACATACATTCTGGATATCTAGGGGGAGAGTATTCCAGGCAAAGGGAACAGCAGGATGCAAAGGCTGTGAGGTAGAAGTTTGTGTGGAGTGTCTGAGGAACAGCAAGGAGGTCAGGATATCTGGAGCAGAGAGGCAAAGGAAGGAATCATCATAGCTAAGATCAGAGATGTGGGGTGAGAGGGAAACAGCCAAGTGTAGCCTAGGCCATTGTAATGACTTTGACCTTTACTCTGAGCAAGATGGAAAGTCATTGAGGGTTTTTTTCCATAGTGACACGACCTAATATTTTCAAGGATAAACTGTACTTGCTATGTTGAGTGTAAACATAACAGTGAATATGAGCAGAAGCAAGGAGACCTATTACAATGATCTACTGTAATAATAATCTATTACCATAATCTAGACTATTATAGTACCTTGGTTCGAGATCATTTTGGCTCGAGACAGATAGATAGCCTTAGAAATTGTAAAAACAGGTCATAGTCTGCATATCTTTTGAAGACAGAGTCAAAAGGATTTGCTGATGGATTGGATATAGAGTATGAAAGATAGAAAGGTGCTATGGACGATTACAAAATGTTGGCTAAGCAGCTACAAGGGATGGAGTTGCCATTACTGATATGGGGAAAACTTGATATAGCAAATATAGTGGGAGAATCAAGGGCTCAGTGTTACAAATACTAAGCTTGAGACACCTATTAAACATCTAAATGGAGAGGTTGAGTAGGCAATTGAATATATGAGTCTGGAGGTCAGAGGAGAGTCCTGGCTAGTGATATAAATCTAGGGCCTGTCAGTGGCCAGATGATATTTAAAGACATTAGTTTGAATGAGATCACCGGATAATGAATATGAATAGAAGCGGGAAGAGATCTGAGAACTGAGCCCTGAAGGATATCAACATTTAGAAGTAGAAGAGGTCAGAAGTCACTGTAGAGGAGACAGCAAAGTAACAGCCAGCATAGTAAGAGAAAAACTAAATGATAAGAAAATGGTGACCCAGGAGAAAAGTATGAAAGCTCAGGCCATCTTCATTCCTAAACAGGATTTCTAGTTTCCTCCCTGTCTTGCCCTACATCAATTTATCTGATCTTTTTAAAATATAAATTCTGGTGACGTCACCTGCACGTTTAAACCTCTTCAGTAGCTCAGCATTATTTTTAATATAAAGTCCAAAGTACTTAATATGTTTATGACCTGGTCTCAACTTTCTTTTTTAAATCATGGCAGCTTTGCTCGATCATTTACTTATTAGGTGTTTTCTTCCCTGCCCTCTTTCTATATTCTTCAGCCACACAAAGCTTCTTAGTTTTCTGAAAACCCCGTGCCCATTTTGGCATGTAATACTTACACATTCTGTTACTTCTGCTGAAAACTCTTTGCCTCAACCTAATCCTAAATCTGTTTAACTTAACTTTCTTTTCAGATTTCAGCGTAGGGGTCACTTCTTCTGCAAGGCCTTCACCACCACCCACCCACCCCAAGTTTGGATTAGTTGCTCCTCTAACTTGCTCAGTATCAGACTATTGCCCCATTTCCATACCTTATTTCTATTGCCTTTATACTGACCTGGATTCCCTTTCTAAAAGACATAATCTCTGCCTTCTGGTAGATGGTATAGAGTCATTTATCCTTATGCCTGTAGCATTTACCATTGTGCCTACTGTGTATTAGATGTTCAATAAATATTTTGAGTTGTGGTCTTACATCTTCCTGCTAACTACTCTTTTTAGAGCTTTTTATTGTTTAGGTGAAAATAATGACTCTCCTTCTATATATTCATTTTTACTCATTCATGTAGTAGATATTTATTGTACAATTATTCTATATAAATAGTCTTGGCCCAGTGAAACATGAAGGAGAAAATAAGAAATGCTTCTTCCTTACAACTTCAATACAAGGTAGTATGATAAGTGATTTGAAAAGGAAAAGAAATAATTTTTAATATTCATCTATTCTGTGCTAGGTATTAGATTAAAACTCAAAATGTATTCTTCCCAAAATTATTTCCATCAAAGAATGGCCTGAATGTGCCCTTAAAGTCTGAAAACTAGGTATGCTTTTCTCACTCACAACATTCCATTCTGCATCTCTTCTCAGAATACACTGGCTTCATCTATAGTGGAAAAATGGGAACTCCTACCCTTTATGATCTTCACAGAGTAAGGAACTCCTCCGAAGATAGGACATCTACACTGACAACCTGGACATTCTTTTTCAGGCTGTGTAGACTTGAATAGCACCTCAAACCCATACAACTGCCTGAGACTTTGGGCCATACCTTTACATTTTCAACAGACTTCTTCTAGGTGATTCTAAGCTAACATTAGGCTACTGGCATCGATGCTGATCTAGTGATCAGAGTGATCAAATGCTTTAAAAAAAAATTTTTTTCCCTCTATTTTGCCCATCATTTTCCTTCATCTCCTGCTGATTATTTTCAATCACATAACTACAGCACTTTTCACAAATTCTGTGAGTTGGTTTGTCCTTCACAATCTTTCCTACTGTGAATCAATTCAACCCATATATATGTCCAACATTTGTAATTTTCTTACCACTTTCAATTTTTTATCATCACATTTTTATCCCAGAATTAGTGTATGCCTTTTCTAGCTACTATTTTCAATGATGTTATTGACTCTGCCCTTAATGGACATAATGGGATTTTTTTCATTGACTACCTCAGCACTAAACCCAGACACAATAAGAAATTGATTGACCAGTATGTTCTTCAGCATCACATTAACACAGGTTACTTGTTAAAAATGTGAATTCACCAACCCCGGCTCTCTACCTGTTAGTATATTCAAAGTTTATTGAGTTTATATCTTTGATTTTTAGAATAGAAAATTAAATAGTTATTTTCTCAACTGCTGGAGTTCAAATCCTGTTCTTTTTTATTCTGTCCCCCATTTCAACTTGGTCTTCCTATCTGATGAGAAAAAGCACAGTTATTTTGTTGTCCAAAGGCAGAGTTACCAGATAAAATGGACCCCTACTTCAATTTGAATGTCAGGTAAACAAAAAATGCATTTATAGCGTAAGCATGTCCCAAATATTGCATGGGAAATACTTATACTAAAATTCATTGTTGATCTGAAATTCAGATTTAACTGTCATATTTTTATTTGTGAAATCTGGCAACTTTAGTTAAAAGAAGGAATAAAACATGTCTGAATAGTATGCACTATGAAGAAGTATTTTACAAATTAGATTATCTTTATTGCCAATCTTGGAAGAATGGTTAGAACTGAAATAGATATTAGAGGAGAGAAATATTAGATACTGAGAGGTAAGAGGGGAAAAAAAAACAACAAAAAAAGTCCACTGAAGTCCAAGTTCTAGAAAAAAAATGAGTAATCAGACTTGGCCAGGGTAGGGTCCACATGGATGAGAAGTAGGCAAAACCAGTTGAAAAATGGGATGGGCAGAACATAAAGTTTCTTGAGTTGTAAGATAAATCCCTGTTAGAGTGGACTCAGTGCATACTAGAAAGTCATTGAAAGGTATTGGAGTGGAAGTACAGAACTGTGTTTGGGAAGAGTAATCCGCGTGTAAAATGGTTCAGGGATCAAAGACTGGGAGCATGGGTACCAGGTAAGAGGATACTGCAATGCCCATGTCAACTGGGGTCTCTCCTGTTGAAACAGAAATGTGAGAGGCACTGGAGATACAGTCAGTAAAGCATGTAAGTGGTTTGGGGGAAAACCTCTTACACGCTTTGGAAGCAGAATGAAAAATGACTTTCAATCTCAAGTCTGGTGACTGGTGGTGTCTTTACCAGAAAAAGAACTCAGAGAATACAATATTTGAAGAGAATAATGAATTTGTAAATCAGATGACAAATTTGAGATGTTGGAACAACATGCAGGTAGTTTGGTCCATCAAGCAGGACATAAATATGAGATGAGGTCTTCAGACTGAGATGAGGCAGGAGATCTTGATTTGAAACTGGTATCAAGGGAATGGTTAGTGTGTGAGTTGGGAACTGTTGATGTGTGACTGATTATCCTATTAGGTGAACACAGAGAAAGGAAAAGGGGCCAAGAACTGAACTTTGAACTTTAAAGCCCGTTTGTAGAACTATGAGAATGAAGGGTAGCTACTAAACAATTAGAAAGGAAAAGGTAAGAGAATCAAATTTAAGGGGACTTTTCTTTTTTTTTTTCTTTCTAGAAGGAGGGTTGGCTATCCTTGTCTACTGTTGCAGAGCAGTGGTAAAGAATAAGTCAGAGAACATTGCTGTTGATGCAGTGGTTTAAAACAACTTTCAAGAGGGGACAGTGGTTTGGGCAAAGATAGACTTTAAAGGGTAAGAGAACAATCAAATGATAGAAAAACAGTGGACTTGTCAAATTATCCCACACCCTGGCAATGGGCTAGGCAACTGTAAAAAGAAATGAAGTAGGTCTGTAGGTTCCAATAAGGGAAGAGCTACAAGACATTGTACATGGAAAAAAAAAAAAAAAAAGAGCAAACAAAGTGCTATAAAGGAAGTATAATCTGGAGCCTTTAGGGTAAAGAAAAACAAATGGAAGACGTTTCCTTTTTTTTTCCCCCCCTGAATGTTCTCAAAGATACTATCCAGAGTAGTTACTTTTCGATAAAGGGTAGTTGAAGGATATGTTTTCTCGTTGTGAAGTGTAACTTTTTATACTTCCTAAGACATCTTCTCATCTCATATATCTATTCTATTTATTCTTTTACTTTAACAGGGACAAAGGTTAGTAGGTTCGGGAAATTATGGAACCTGTATTAAGAAATGTTTTACGTTAAAAAATGCTTCAAGTTATTTTAAACAAAGAGCTAAAAGTTCTGTGGACATAAAGAACACTGCATCTTCGATTAGTTTGATTAGAGAGTAAGTTGGGGGAAGGACTTGAGAAGTGATGAGGGAGGCTGGACTATGTTTGTAGGCAGAGGGCAAGGCTCAGGTTTGAAGGAAAAGTTTGAAGATACAAGACCAAAAGGGAATTAGGAATGAGGCCAGGTCCCTGGGGAGGCAGGAGAGGGTGGGATCCAAGCTGGTCTGACACAGAAGAGGAGCGCCTCTTTAGGGAACAGAGAAAAGGAAAAATGTGTGAAAGAGCAGAGGAATTTTGAGTTGTAGGGGAGTAAGCTCACATAAGAGGACCCCTATTTTTTTCAGCTGAAAGAGGGGCACATAAGAAGTGGGGGTCTTGAAGAAAGGAAACAAAGTTCAGAGTAACTGTTTGGATGAAAACTGTTATTTGGTCATAGGACATGAATAAAATAATTATTCAACTGCAAAGAAGGCCCAGGTAAGGATGCATAGCATCAGTTTCTTGATGATAGCTGCCAGTATGATTTGTGGCTTCCTCCAGCAGGGCGAGTTAACCTGTGTGCAGGCATATACAGAGCAGAGGGAAGAGGCAAGAAAGCCATACGGAGTAATGGTGAAACAGCTTGTGAGTGAAGACAGATGTGTGTTCAAACCCTGGTTTTGCCATTACGTAATTATGAAGCCTTGAATAAATTTCGACCTTATCAGAACATGTCATATTTGTAGAAGAGAAAATAGCGGGGTTGCCCAAAACATGTATACACATGACTTGTATTCATCTTTTGTTACTGGTATATATTGAGTATTACAATTTTAACACAGTGTTTTCCTTTCTTAAAATGTGCGTATATTTTTTGCCACCCTCTGTAAAATACCTACTTCAAATAGATTTGGTTGTGAGGATGAGAATGTGGTACATCTGTGGTTCTCAGAGAATTGAGCACAAGTTTAGTGCTCAATTACTGGGTTACTCTTGTCATCAAGAGGGAGTCAGGTAGTGTGATCAGGACAGAAATTAACTGCTGGACAGGGACTGAGCCTGGCCTAACCCATGGATTCTCGAGCCAGACTGCCTGGGACTGAGTTCCAGCTCCACTCCTTACCAATCCTGAGGCTTTGAACAAGGCAGGTGATTTTCTTGCTTCTGTTTACACATCTGAATGAGGACTTTTTACAAGGTTGTTGAAACATTAAAAAGAGTTAATAAGTGTAAAGTACCAGAACCATGCCTGGATTATAGTAGGTGCTATTTAAGAATTTGCTATTACTGTCATTAATTACACTAATAAAACAACAATCATCACAATAACAATAATGAGGTTTTTGAGGATGTGAGATTAGAAAAGAGGCCAAGATGTTGATTGGTGAAGGGCTTATGAGATTCCAAGCAATGCATATATAATTGGAATTGCTCACAATGGCTGACAACGTAAAAGCTATTTTCTCGTGTGTTAAAGGAAAAAATAAAATAAAATAAAAAATGTTGCTTCTCGCAGACAGCAATTATAAACAACTCTAACAATAACTTCTGTTAATATCATATTTCAGCATGCAATTAAATCTTCTGGCACATCACTCTGTGTCCCCAGCGCTCCTTAGGCGGGGGTGGAATAGGGGTGCAGGTTGCTGAGATGGCCGTTTCCAGGCCTTCTGTGGGGGTCTAGAATTGTCGCTGGTTCTTTAGTTTTCCGTTTGTTTGCCTCTCCCACTCCCTCTTTGGGAATATTTATTGTGTGGATTCTTTGGTAATTCACTGACTCATACACACCAAGTTGTTTTGTTTTCCGTTTTTCTGAAAGGGAGCAATGGTCATTCTCCAATATCTACTAGGAGTAAAATAGAATAGCATATGTTTTGAAAGGCATTTGCTATTCTCCTTTATTAATTTTGAGTAGCTATAAAATAGATTCTAATCTAAGGCATAGTTAAGCGCATAACATGGGAATTAGGTATGTTTCCATTAGCAAGTGGCATTAATATGTCTTTCAGATGGGAGTTATGTGAAGAGAGAAAGGCAAATTAAGTCAACAGACCTTCTATTTAATCCTTTGGGGACACTGGATACTATAAATGACTAGGTATGATTATAATTCAAAAAGCCATCAAACTCGTTAATACCTATTCTTTGAACTATGAAGTTCAAAGGGGCTTTGAAAGGTCATTTAGCTTTTCTCACTAGCTTTGACCAAAAAATAAAATGCAGACTATTGTAAAGTCACGCTGTTTTTTAGAGACTTTCTGAAAGGAGACTTCACAATCTCTCTCAGAAATACAGTGCAGATTTTTAACAACCCTCATTGTGGAAAAGGTCATTTTAATATCTAACCAGAGTCCCAATTGCTATAATAAAAGGCCATGTCCTCCTTTTCAGTCCTTGTTAGAGATGGCGCAAGAGTTGGTTACTAGCTTCATCATAAATGAAGGGTCACTGGGCACCTACTGTGGACTTATTCTCTTCATATAACAACGCTTTCTGCATTAAAGATCTCCACAGTCACTGTACAACTCTCTTTTCTCCAGACCAAATGAGCCCATAAACATTTCCTCCCAGGGTCCTAGTTTCCAACTCTTTGTTGAACATATTCGTCAGTACTTTCTGAATCATTTGGACTACAAGTGATTTCTCAGTCAGTTCTCAAAGGTTGTGTTGTTTGTTTTTTCTCAAACCTGTAGATTATACACAACCCTTAATTCTACCATGTGTTGAGTCCTTCCAAGCTTTGCCTAAAGCTTTTGTGACTCTTGGATAGAGGAAAATAGCGATGAAGACACAGGGAAAACATCAATAAGACATTAATATGTATAGCTTTGTCTATGAAACAGAAAGTCAGAGAAAAGTATCCTGTGCCCATAAAAAGCAGAATAGCCTGGTCAGCCATGGGTATCAACACTTTTGTTCCAAATCACTTTGAGGAAACAAACCAGCACCACATGTATATGTGAGAGAGCAGACAGATATAAACATGTATGTATGTACATGTAAAGGAAAAGAGAGTCCCTGTGTCAGGGATTCTAAAATCAACCTCAGACTGTGATTTCTTTAATACTTCTCTTCCCAGTTTGAAGTCAAACTAACAATCAATAAATAACTGCACAGAATGATTTGCAAACTTCTGTAGGAAATTGTAGCGCGATTTTGCTGTTAACACCTTGCGTACGGATCACGAGAATCTTCACAAGGGATTTAAACCCCACCGTACGCAACGTGTTAAATAGTTTAAAGCAGTTAGGAAGAATGCATTAGCATGCAGATAAAATTAACAATAAAAAGTATGATCCAAAATGCGCTCTAGGAACCATAAGTGACATAAGAGTTTAGAAGACCATAGGTTGGCAGGGTTGGCTAAACTGGCCAGGACAGTGACTTTCTTGGGGGAGGGGGACCTTCAGCTGGCATCTGATAGATGGGTAGACAGAGATGGCTAGTGTCTAGAGGTGTAATGGAGTTGGAGGAGATATATCACAATGACCTGTCACTGTAATATGAAAGCTACACAGGGCCTTTTGCTAGCAGGCGTCCACCTAGCAGGAAATTAATTATAATTGAATCTGGGGTATATGGCAGTGCAGCAAAGTGAGGAAGAGCACAGGCATGGGCCTGGAGAAGCTCTCAGGCCCTGGGAAGTGCCTGTACCATGTGGTCACATGGCTAGAGCAATTCCCCTGGGAAGGAGCAATAGTGGCTTATGATATCCTTCTGACAATAGCTGAGTGTGTGCCACACATATATGTGATGATTCTGCAGTGGCACCCCTCCAAGTGCCCATGTGTTCACAGACACATACATCCAGCTTTCTCCCTTCTCCTATGAGACTAGTGGAAAATGTGGAACTACACCTCAGGTTTTTCTAGGGACAGTCCTGAACACATATGCAAAGTGAATCAATGATGTTTGTAAACACACAGAAATCCTTACAGGGAAAACTACTCTACTTTCCTGGAAGGACATAGTTATATGATGGTGGGGTAGAGGGGGGAAACAGAGATAAAAGAATGGCATGAAGTAGAGAAGAAAAAAAAAGGAGAAAGAAGCACTGTGCTTCAACTTTATAAGAATTTGAGCTCTGGGTAAGGATGTCTGGTTAAATCTCTTGAGATATATACATGTTGCTTTGAGTACTTGTATCTACCTCTGTAGCTGCACCTGGATGCCAAGATTTACTGCTTTTGTACAAGAAACAACTAAGAATATGGACCATGTGTTAATTCATCCATGCATCCTCATTTCCATTACATAGTTGGCTCTCAACAAATGTTTGTTGAGTGAATGAAAATATTAGGTCTTGAACTTTCTAACTTTATCTTGTAAAATAAATACCACGTGGCGTATCTTTCTGTAGGAGTCCATTGACTTCTGGCTTTAGATCAGACTGTTCCACCGAGTGCCAGGGTGAGCCTTTTAAGCATGCAGTGTTCCCCATGCAGGTTTCTCCCTTCTTTCCACACCCTATCACCAAAGTCCTTCTACTCACTTTTTTTTTTTTTTTTTTTTTTTTTTATAATTCTATAATTCAGTGTTTCATTCCCTTGACTTAATTCAAATAGATTCTGCAAACATTCCTGGGAGAGGAAACACAATGATCCATATAAAACCTCAGTATCCATTTAAACCTCAATCCGAATGCATATTTAAAATCCATTCCTGGGGCCGGCCTGATGGCTTAGGCGGTTGGAGTGCTGTGCTCCTAACACTGAGGTCACTGGTTTGATTCCCACATGGGCCAGTGAGCTGCGCCCTCCACAGCTAAGATTGTGAACAGCAGCTCTCCCTGGAGCTGGGCTGCCGTGTGCCGCCGTGAGCGTGAGTGGCCGGCAGCCAACAGACTGCCTCAGCCAGGGGGGGAGTGCAAGGCTCATAATACCAGCATGGGCCAGGGAGCTGTGTCCTATACAACTAGACTGAGAAACAACGGCTTGAACCGGAGTCGGGGAAAGGGGGCAGAAGAAGGGGGGGAGGGGAAATAGTCCATTCCTAAAAATAGGACTTATATCTGGAGGAAGGAGGAGAATTCTGGGTACCTGGTTACCTGGGTAAGAAGGGGGTGAAAACAAAGATGAGAATTCAGAGAAGCAAAGACAGTTTGTTCCTGCTGCTCAGTTTTATCTCAGGATGTTCATGTTCAGTGATGTTCATTTTCAGTGGAAGTACTTTGCCCTGGTCATCCTCCTGGCTGCTGACCCTTCCTATTGTACTACCTAGGAAGCTAACAATGTCTTTGTCTGCACTTTGCCAACTCAGCAACAGAGCAGCTGTAGTCAGTATACTGCCAGCCTGTTTCTCTGTATGTGCTCAGTTGCTGAGCAGGTGTGTTCTCCCCAGATACACCTTTTAAGAGGATAGTGCCATCAGTCATCAGTGCCCAAGGAACTGGAGGGAAGGGGGAGAAAAGACTAATTGGTTTCAATCCAAAGTTCTTTCGCTGTTCCTGGTACCCTGGCTGGCACTTTCTGTCAGGCTTTGTGTCCTCTCTCCTCTGAGCATAATTAATTATTCCCTCCAAGGAATTTGAGTACAGGGAGGGTGATAGCCTAAGTAGGACGATAGCTACCCTTCACTTTGTGACATAGGCAGACATTTGAAGTTGGCGTCAACCATCGTGCCCGTGTTTCTGGATGGTCAGAAAAGACGGTCACAGACACCTCTGTCTCTACCCCTCCTCCATTTGGGCCATCACAAATTGGAACCAAAGTTTAAACAATACCCTGTTTCTCAACACCTCCTAGGCTGTTGCGATTATTAAAAGTGTCTGATAATCCTATGACCTTTTAGAACCTGACGATTATGCTGTCCCTTGCAAATTATTTTTGTATGTTTAATGCCTTATTGCTGAACTGGTTTTGCTTGATTTCCTTGTTCACATTTTCATTTGGTAACATCTTATTTTACAGTACACTAACTTTGTTGAAAATAAATTCACTTGTGTGGTTAGTATTACTCATTTGATAGCATAAGTACCATAAGTACCATATTAGGGTACAGTGAATGCATAGTAAGTGCCATGCAATTACAAGGTAAATATACAATGGGTTTATTTTATCCTCTAAGCCCAACACAGGGTGACACAGTAATTACTTTTGGACCTATTAAGTGTACTGACCACATAATCTGTAGGGAAATTAATTATGTAGTTAGCATTTGCCACCTTCCATTTCCACACACTTTCCAAGGTTATACTTCTTTTAGGATTATATAGTATTGAATAAGTCTCATTCTGAATAAATCTCATTATGAATCTTTTCAGGAATGAACCACACCCAATGTGCATCCAGCAAAAGAGTTGGAAAATGGCTACAACTTATCTTGGGGGATGGGGAGACACGCACATTTTAAATTCAAACTAACGCTTTTATTTTTGCTTTGCCCATGCATTCAATAGGATGGAGTAGGAGAGGTATGGGAGAAAACAGCATGTGCCCTCTTAGAGACCAGTCCTCTTTCACCAAAAAGTATTAGACTCTAGCATTTCATTGGTGCTAGAAAACATTTACCATGGACATAAGAGTACCTAGGACCAAGACTTTTTCGTAGCTCACAACAGAAAGTCTCTCATAATGATTGTATATTCCCTAAAGCAATGTTGTCAATGTTCTCTTAAACTGAATGATGTGTGCCAAAGCTAAAAGTCATAATTGTGAGCGCTGGTCTTCTCTCTCTTGACTCATAGACCATGTGTTATCTTCTCACCCTAGACCGTTCTCTGTGAATGCATGTGCCTCAGGTCATATAAAAGCAGAGCCGTTCACCCATATTTGTCATTGTATGTGGGTCTCATATCTTTTCTCGAATAAATATAAAATATAAAAAACACTTGTCAGGTAAATTTGACTTTCTAAAACAAGTAAATTAAGAAGTTGCCTGTTTTTACTTGAAAAATATTATGTTACTTGCAAAATTGATGTTCTTCAAGATTCTATTACATGGTAAGCTACCTTAATGCAGTTAAGATATTTGACTAGCATCCTTTTGATTTATACAAGGTATTTTATAATCTGCTTATTGTGTTAAAGAGTTTAACTTGTGGCTAGCTGCATATGTCATTTTCTCTGAGCATTAGCTCCAAACTCCCAATAGCATTTCATTTTGTATCCTGGGGTGGCTTTTTGTCTCCGTGCCCATGTTGGCCATTTAGGATTTCTCTTGTGTCTTTCAGGCATTGAGAATGCCAGCGACATTGCTTTGTACTCGGGTTTGGGCGCTGCAGTCGTGGCCGTTGCCGTCCTGGTCATTGGCATCACCCTTTACAGACGGAGCCAGAGTGACTATGGCGTGGACGTCATTGACTCTTCTGCATTGACAGGTGGCTTCCAGACCTTCAACTTCAAAACAGTCCGTCAAGGTCAGCGGCGTAGGTCCCCCTAACACCTCGTCTTCAGGACCACAGACTACACTCACACAGGACCCCCATACTCTTTGGCTCTGTGTGAACATAGCTCTTGGCACTGGGAGCCGCTACCAAATTATCTTCACACTTAGGAAACCTGGCTCAATAGAGTAATCTGCCTATGTGCTTGGCTACTGTGAGGACAAATGGCTCTCAATTTACCATTAGCAACATTTTAAGCAAGGCATTTCTATTTTTTATATTAATCCCAGATATCCACATTTCTATTTTAACAAGCTGCTTTGAGGATGTATATTTACTTTAGTTAACTAAAATAATGATTATTAAAGGCTGAGGACAACTACTACCATACCATAACCTCCCACGCATATTTATGACACTGTTTACTAGGCGGAGTTATTTTTGTACTTCTGTTTTAAATAAGTAAAAGGACTTTAGAGGATATATGATGGGTCAGTTAGCCAGGGAAAAAATGAAATTCCCAGCCTAAATAATTTTCAGCTGTTGCCAAGTCAGGCAAGCTTTTGTTGTGGGGGAAGGTAAATCTATCATATCAAACTATAGCAATACTCATTTTTAAAACAGATTCATTTAATTATCTTACATGAACCAAATTTATTTCTGATTGCAAGATAGGGATGAGACATACACAGCTTTTATCTTAGGAAAAAAATGAAACTTCCTTCAGTGAATGAAGATTTTTACTTTGACCCTCATTTTCACCTTTGTTTCTGCTTATTGTGTGTCAATAATGCTTGTACCACAGGACTAGAAGAAGTTTTAACATCTAGGCAGTGACTGAGTAGAGACCAAGTTCTGAAGTGGAAACCTAAGCATGCTAGAAATTGGGAAATGGCCAGGAGAGAAAAAATGCTTTACCACTTGCCACTCACTTCTGAGCACCAAAGTTTTAGGTCTGAATCTGAATCTGCTTGGCTAAATATAAGGTTTAGTTTGTATGATCTAATTAGAAATAAATTTATGAACAACTGATCTTTATACTACATAAGAAACTAGAAATAGAGAACTCCAGTCAAGATGACAGAGGAGGTAATCACTGTGCTCGCTTCTTCCAACGACATCAAAATTAGAACAAAACTACAGAACAACCCTCAACCATCACTGAGAACCACCCGCAGACTAGCTGAACGGAAGTCCTATAACTGTGGACATAAGGAAGAAACCATATGGAGACTGGTAGGTGGGGCAGAGATAAAGAATAGGCAGTTCCCACACCTATGGTTAAGAAATGGGAGGGATATCTTGGCTATGGATATCCCCGAGAAGCGAGGAGTCCCAGCCCCACACCCAGCTCCCCAGCCCAGAGCTCCACTGTTGGGAGGAGAAGTCCCATAACATCTGGCTGTGAAAACCAGCAGGATTGTGGCTGAGACAGAGGACTGCTGGAGACCTAGGGGATGCATTTCCCAAAGGGACCATGCACAGATTCACTCATTCACAAACTCACTCACTCTGAGCTCCAGTGCAGGGACAGCAGCTCAAAAAGCACCCGGAACATACAGGTAGGAGGTGAATTCACTACCTTCAAGACAAGCAAGGTCTAGAGGGACAGGGATAAGGGTACCTCTTTCAGGGGACAGAAGTGCTGGCAGATGCCATTGTTCCTCTGGTGAGCCCTCACCCACCCAGCCAACAAGCACAGGCAACAGCTAAATCTGAGCTCTCTATTAATGTGGCTAACACCATTGGCCCGCCCTGGTGACTTTTTGAGGTTCCACCCCAGCCAGCTCACTTGCCGAGCCCAAGCCACTTCCAGCAGCTTTTCCACATAAGCAGCTTGCCTTGGCTCAGCTGCAGATTTTCCTAAAATCTCTTAAAGGTCCACAAATGCCAAACAAGCAGCAACTGGCCTAAACATGCCCAATACATCTTGATAAGCAGTCCCAAGCCCAGTACTAGTGGAAGCTGGCTTCAGTTCATAGCTTACACTGTCCCAGGTGCCTCAAAACATAGCATAGGCAGCAACTAACCATAGATCACTTTGTACCTCCTACCAGGTAGACCCAGGCTGGATATAGGCAGCAGTTGACCTTGGTTTGCATCAGAGCCCCTCCCAAGAGGCCCCAAATCCAATGGTGAGCTTCAGACCACACCAGATCACCACCCAACCAGCTGAACAAACAACACACCCAAAAGGCAGACTCAGCATGCAGCAGAACCAAACTGAGTTGATCCCACAACATGGGGTCAACCCTTACACAACAACTTGTCCACTGTAGTCATGGCCATTCCTCACATTGAGTAATCTGCTAGGTTAGTTAACCCACTGATGTGCCAGTAACAATCAAGGCTCAACTACAAAAGGAGGGCACTCACAACTCACATTAAGGGATACCCCTGCAGTATCGGTCTCAGGTGACCAAGGAGACTATGCCAATGGGCCCAACAGTACATCTACTACAGAAGGCCACCCTGCCAACACTGGAAGACATAACAGAACTACCTGATACACAGAAACAAACACAGGAAATCAGCCAAAATTAGAAGTCAAAGAAACATGTCCCAAATGAAAGAACAGAATCAACTCCAGAAAAAGAAAAAAATGAAATGGAGACAAGCAATCTACCAGATACAGAGGTCAAAACACTGGTTATGAGGCTGTTCAATGACCTTAGGGGTAGAATACATGAACTCAGTGAGGACCTCAACAAAGAGCAAAACATATAAAAAAAAATATATATAAATATATATATATATATATATATATATATATATATACACACACACACACACACACACACACACACACATATATAAAAGAAATATATATATTAATACCATATATATATAATATATATAATATATATATATATATATATATAATATATATATATATATATATATATATATATATATATATATATATATATAATATATATATATTATATATATACACATATTTTTTTAAGTCAGAAATGAAGAATACAATAACTCAGGTGAAGAACACTTTAGAGGGAAGCAAAAACAGACTAGATTAAGCAAGAGAGTCAAATCAGCAATTTGGAAGACAAGGTAGTTGAAAACACCCAATTGGAACAGCAAAAATAAAAAAGAATTTAAGACAGCATCTTAAAAGCACGCAGAGAAAACCAGTTAGTTACTTACAAGGAAGCTCCTATAAGATTGTCAGCTGATTTCGCAACAGAAGTTCTGCAATCCAGAAGAGATTGACATCAAATATGCAAAGTGATGAAAAGCAGAGCCCTATAACCAAGATACCTCTACCAAGCAAGGTTATCATCTAGCATCAAAAAGAGAGATAATGAGTTTCCCAGTAAAGAAAAAATTAAAGGAGTTCATCACCACCAAACCAGTATTACAAGAGATGTTACAGGTATTTCTTTAAGGAGAGATCAAAACTATGAATAAGAAATGATAGGACAGAAAGAAATTCTCACTCACAAAGGCAAATACTTAAAGCAGTCAATCAACAAACTATAATGGTACTATTAGGGTTAAAAGACACAAGTAATAGATCATGTATATTACAACAAAAAATTAAGGGCTATACAGAAACACATGCACACAAGAGAAGTAAGAAATAATGATACAAACAAACACGGAGGGGGAGGGTGAAAATTGTAGTGATTTTAGAATGTTTGAACTTAAGTGACCATAGACTTAAAATAGACTGCTATAAATATAGCTTGGTATATATACAGAATATATTAACCAAAAAATCTATAAGAGATATACACAAAATTAAATAAAAAGGAATTCAAACATAACATAGAAAATTATCAACCTACAAGAGAAGAAAGCAAGAGAATAAAGAACAGAGAACTCCAAAAATAATCAGAAAACAATAAAGTGACAGTAACTACATATCTATCAATAATTACTTTAAATGTAAATGCACTAAATGCTCCATCCATATACATAGGGAAGCTGAGTGGATTAAAAAAAAAGAAAAAGATCTGTATATATGCTGTCTACAAGAGACCTACTTCAGATTGAAAGACTCACACAGACTGAGAGTAAGGAATGGACAAAAATATTAAATGGAAGTGAAAAACAAACCGAAAAGAAAACCCTGAGGTAGTGAAACATACAAAGTAGACTGTAAAACAAGGGCTGTAACAGAGAAAAAGAAAGACATTTCATAATGACAAAGGGATCAATCCAACAAGAGTACATAACTCTCGTAAAACCTATGAATCCACTATAGGAGCATCATTAGAAAAATTATCCAGACAAAAAATCAACAAGGAAATGGAAACGTTAAATGACACATTAGACCAGATGGACTTAATTGATGTTTGGGCGACATTTCACCCAAAGCAACAGAATATAGATTTTTATCAAGTGCAAATGGAACATTTTCCAGGATCGACCACATTTTCGGCCAAAAAACAAGTCTCAATAAATTTGAAAAGACTGAAATCATAGCAAGCACCTTATCTGATCGCAGTGCTATGAAACAGGAGCTCAATTATAGAAGAAAACAGAAAATACACACCAACACGTGGAGGCTAACGGATGTGCTACTAAACAATAAATTGGTTAGCAATGAGATCAAGGAAGAAATCAAAAGATACCTACAGACAAATGAAAATGAAAACAAAATGTCCCCAAATCTATGGGACACAGCCAAAGCAGTTCTAACAGAGAAATTTATAACAATGCAGGCCTACCTCAAGAAACAAGAAAAATCTCAAATGAACAATCTAAATGAATACGTAAATGAACTAGAAAAAGAACAAAGCCCAAAGCAAATAGAGGGAAGGAAATAATAAATATCATGGAGATAAATAAAATAAAATCTAAAATAAACAGTAGGAAAGATCAATGAAACCAAGAGCTGGTTCCTTGAAAAGATAAACAAAACTGATAAACCTTTAGCCAGACACATCAAGAAAAAGAGAGGGCCCAAATAAATATAATGAGAAATGAAAAAGGAGAATGGACAACTGATACCACAGAAATACACATGATTATAAGGAAATGTAAACAATCATATGCCAACAAATTGTATAACCTGGAAATAATGGATAAATTCCTAGAAACATCCAATCTTCCAAGGCTGAATCAGGAAGAAACAAAAAATCTGAACAGACTGATAACTACTAATGAAAATGAATCAGTAATCAAAAAAACCCAACAAACAAAATCCTAGAACCAGATGCCTTCACAGCTGAATTTTACCAAACAAAGAATTTATATCTATTCTTCTCAAAACACTCCTAAAATTCTAAAAGCAGGGAAGGCTCCCAAACTCATTTTACAAGACCAGCATTACCCTAATACCAAAATTAGACAAAGACACTATAAAAAAAGAAACTATAAGTCAATATCCCTGATGAACATAGATGCAAAAACCCTCAACAAGTATTAACAAACTGAATTCAGCAATACATTAAAAAGATCATATATCATGATCAGGTGAGATTTTTTTTCCCTAGGATACAATATTGGTGTTAAGCATCCACCAATTAATGTGATACACCACATAAACAAAATGAAGGATAAAACTCATGATTGTATCAATAGATGCAGAAAAAGGATTTCACAAAATCCAACATTCATTTATGATCAAAAGTCAGCAAAGTGGGGATAGAGGGGACATAACTCAACATGACAAAGTCCATATATGATAAAAAAAACAGCTAACATCATGCTAAGTGGTGAAAAACTGAGTTTTTTTTCTGTAAGATCAAGAATAAGACAAGGATATTCATTTTCACCTCTTTCATTCAACATAAAATTGGAAGTCCTAGTAACAGAATTCAAACAAGAAAAATAAATGAAAGGCGTCCAAATTGGAAAAGAAGTAAAACTCATTATTTGCAGTTCTCTATCTATAGAGAACACTAAGGAATCCAACAAAACATTATTAGAATAAAGGAATTCAGTAAAATAGCAGAGCACAAAATTAATATTCAGAAATTGGTTGCATTTTTATACATCAATAACAAACTATGAGAAAGAGAAATTAAGAAAACAATCCCATTTGTAATTACATCAAAAAGAATAAAATACTTAGGAATGAATTTAACCAAGGAGGTAAAAGACCTGTACTTGGAAACTGTAAGACATTGAAGACGATGCAAATAAATGGAGGATATGACATACCATGCTCATGGACATTGTTAAAATGTTCATACTACCCAAAACAATCTACACATTCAATGCAATTTCAACTCAAAATACCCAATGGCGTTTTTCATAGAACTAGAACAAATAATCCTAAAATTTACATGGAAGCCCAAGAGACCCCAAATGGCCACAGCAATCTTGAGAAAGAAGAACGTTGGAAGTATCATGCTACCTGATATCAAACTATACAAAAATGACTACAGAGCCCAGAAATAAATCACATCTATATGGTCATTTAATCTAAATGACAATGGAGGCAAGAATATACAGTGGGGTAAAGACAGTCTATTCAGTAAATGGTATTGGGAAAACTGAACAGATACATGAAAAATAATGAAAGTAGACTGCCTTCCTACAACATATACAAGAAGAAACTCAAAATGGATTAAAGATTTAAATGTAAGACCAAAACCCATTAAACTCCTAGTAGAAAACATAGGCAGTAAAGTCTTTAACATTGCTCTCAGTAATATTTTTGGGGGTATATCTCCTCAGGCAAGGCAAACAAAAGAAAAAATAAGTAAATAAACAAATATGACTATATCGAGTTAAAGAGTTTTTGCATAGCAAAGGAAACCAAAAGACAACCTACTGAATGGGAGAAGATTTCACCAATGATAAATCTGATGAGTGATTAACATCCAAAATATATAAGGAACTCATACAACTTAACAACAGAAAAATAAACAATCCAATCAAAAAATGGGCAGAGGACCTGAACAGGCTTTTCTCAAAAGAGGACGTACAGATGGCCAATAGACATATGAAAAGATGCTCACCATCATAAATCATCTGGGAAATGCAAATTAAAACCACAACGAGATATCACCACCTGTCAGAATGGCTATTATCAAGAAATCAACAAACAACACATATTGGTGATGATGTAGAGAAAAGGGAACCATCGTGCACTGTTGGTGGGATCGCAAATTGGGGTAGCCAGTATAAAAAACAGTATGGAGATTCCTTTAAAAAATTAAAATAGAATTACCATCTGACCCAGAAATTATACTTTTTGGGTATTTTCCCATAGAAACACAAAACACTAATTGGAAAAGAAATATGCACCCCTCTGTTCATTGTAGCATTATTTACAGTAGCCAAGATGTGGAGGCAACCTAGGTGTCCATCAGTAGACGAATGGGTAAAGATGAAGTAGGATATTACTCAGCCATAAAAATAATAAAATATTGCCATTTGTGACAACATAGATGGACCTCGAAGTTATTATGCTAAGTGAAATAAGTCAGATAGAAAAAAGCAAATACCATATGATTTCACTTATATATGGAATCTATAAGACAAAATAAAAGAACAAACAAACTGATATATACAGAGAACAAATTAATGATTGCCAGATGGGAGGGGGGTTGGGGAAACGGTGACAAAGGGGAAGGCATTAATATGTACAAAAATTGTCAGTTATAAAAATAGTTACAGAGATGCAAAGTACAGTTTAGGGAATATAATCAATAATAGTACAATAACTATCGTGTTTCCCCAAAAACAAGACCTAGCCGGACAATCAGCTCTAATGCATCTTTTGGAGCAAAAATTAATATAGTAAGACCGTGTCTTATATAAGACACGGTCTTACTATATTAATGCTTACATTATATAAAACTGGGTCTTATTTTACTGTATAATATGAAACCCAGTCTTATTTTACTATAAGACCCAGTCTTATATTAATTTTTGCTCCAAAAGATGCATTAGAGCTGATTGGCTAGGTCTTATTTTCGGGGAAACACAGTATGTATGGTGTCGGATGGGTACTAGACTTATTGGGGTGATCACTTCATAAGTTATATAAGTGTCTAATCACTATGTTATACACCTGAAACTAATATAATATTGTATGTCAACTGTAATTGAAAAAAAAAAAGTAAAGAAACTAGAAATTTATTTCCATCAAATAATAAGATATCAGTGTCTTAGACCATAGCACTTGAAAACAGAGGAAAGGTGCGAGAGTTTTATGTACAAGTTCAGAGGCTTTGAGGTAATGTAGATGAGTCCAAAATTGCTATATTGCCTGGGTAATCAATTATTTTCTGAGTCTCAATTTATAGCTATAAAATGTAGATACTAACATCGACCTCAAAGGGTGCTGGTGAGGATGAAGTTACCTGGAATAACATGAGTTATAAGTCTTTTGTGTATGGAAGGTGCTCAATAAATGTAGTAAATATTGTGCTACAAGCTGGTTGTTTCCTCTTATCCTGGCACAGGATACTAGTGTGGTCCATAAAGCACCAGGAAACAGGCAAGAAAGGGGGGTTCATTTAAGGAATGCCGACTTGCATAAGCTTAAACACATTTCCTTATTGTGTGTGGCTTCTCAGAGCTTATATGTATAATAAATCTCTGAGAGACTATGTAGGCTTTCCACACTTACATTATCATTTTAATTTTCTTTTGACCAGGAATCTCACAAAACCAGTGATCTAAGCAAAATTCCTTTATAAAAACTCCACTCTACCCTGTATTTATTCTGCTAACACCTCACATTGATGCTCATGTGGTTCTCACCTCCATTATCTTAGAGATATCCCTTCTTGAGCAAGTACAGCCAGAGCCCAGGAAGGTGAACAGCGAGACTTATAAACAGAATACCGCACTTAACAGTAGACCAGGGATTTCCAAAGAGAAACTTGGGGTGATTGGATGATTGTCCCTGACCAGATTTGAATCAAGTTGACAGGCAACTTTTATCAACTGTGAACTCTGTCATTCATACCTACCATTATAATTGCATTTTCCATTTAAGTGATTAAGTTAGGCTTAAGTCTAACTCTAGGAAATGTTTTTGCTTCTTGGTTTCATATAAGTTAGGGTGGTCTTTTAAGAGTAGCCAGAAATTAAACTTCAGAAGGTGAAGGCTTATGATGAAATAACCATGGGACTCAGGGATACGATTTTTCAGGTCTCAGTGGAAATGGCTGCTCCCAACTCTTTTCAGATGTGAGATGGCTCTTAAGGCCTGTGTCTTGCCTGGGAAAACCATAACAAGAGCAAAGGTGGTGTCTGTAGAATTCGATGCTGTTCTGTTAAAAAGCACAGCTCATTAACTGTGCCTGTGTCTTGGCACAAGAGCCTCAGCATGAACAAATATCGCCAGGGAGGCTTTAGGTGTACAAGGTTATTTCACCTCATTTTGAACCTCTTCTTCTATGATGCCGGAATTCTTGGAGCATCAGAACAAGAGGTGGGAAGTGTCATGATTACAGATTTCCTGCTGGCTTTGCTACAAATTATGAAAATGATAAAACAATAGAGACTAATACAATATGGCCTAGAATTGCAATATTTTCAAAAATATCATACTTTAAACAATTTTGTCAGGCCCCAAAGGAATATTGTTTAATATGGTTTGGGTTTCAATTTGAGATGTCACATTGACGGACTGATATGGGTGGGAGGTTTGGGACTGAGGGTTATTTTGTTATTTACTAATAAATGAGATTACTTCATCACAAGAAAATATCACAGCATTTCGTTGTACTATTTGGCTTAGGAAAAACTGGTAAGCTCCAACAGCTGAAAAAAGTCCAATTTCTTGTGTGTTTTTTTATTCCATTTGTTTTGACAGAAAAGAAGCCATTCTAAGCTCCTCCCCACATAGAATCTGAGTCTGTCCTTGTCCCCGTGTGGTGCCTCCTTTCCCTCTCAGAGTGACAGATGCGTTATTAGAGCAAATTGGCTACTCAGACATGGAGTGATTCATGAGGTCTCCTGACCTTTTGCTCAAAGGACACATCATTCCTTCCCCCAGTGCCAGAAACTGCCCAGAATTCCACGTGAGATGTGCTTTCACTGACACAGCTTCGGTTATAAACAGAACTACCTAGTCACCATGCTGTGTCATCTCTTGCCCTTTAAAATGAACAGATGTTATTTTTGCTCTGAAATGAATTATAAAACATCTTCCCTTTTTTTTCAAGCTTCTCTTTGCCAGTTAAAATCACATAAACAAAAATACCTGAGCTAGTTGCCGGATGGAGTGCCAGAAATACTTGTTTTGAAAAGAAAGCATGTAAGAAACTCTAGAAGTGAAAGATTTTGGTCAGTGGCATTCAGAGAATCACCTGGGAAAGCCAGATTCCAGGATACCAAGGCACTGGTCACTAAATGACCAGGCTAACAGCCACTTTGGACAGTCAGGCTGGCCCTGAATGGCTAGCTCTGATTGGAGCAGAAAGCCAGCACACTGGTTGCTGTGTAGTTAGTAGTAGCAGATGTAAAGGGGTAACTGTGATGCTTTTTAGTTTCTGAGTGACAGATCAATTTTCTTTTACCAGGTAACTCCCTGCTCCTGAATTCCGCCATGCAACCAGACTTGACAGTGAGTCGAACATACAGTGGGCCCATCTGTCTCCAGGATCCTCTGGACAAGGAACTCATGACAGAGTCCTCACTCTTTAACCCTTTGTCAGACATCAAAGTCAAAGTTCAGAGCTCATTCATGGTTTCCCTGGGAGTGTCCGAGAGAGCCGAGTACCATGGCAAAAACCATTCTGGGACTTTTCCCCATGGAAACAACCGCAACTTCAGTACAATGCATCCCAGAAATAAAACACCCTACATCCAGAACCTGTCATCGCTCCCCACAAGGACAGAGCTGAGGACAACTGGGGTCTTTGGCCATTTAGGAGGACGCTTAGTGATGCCAAATACAGGTGGGTGGTAAGTGTGCGTTTGTGTCTTCTCTAGCATTTATTTAAACATTTTTTTATTTACACAGTTACGTCCCACCAGATTCACTTTTAAATGTTTACCATCCCTTTGTCAGAGCTACGAACACCATGGCTCCATCAGTCTATTTGATTTATACAGCAAACCAGAACCAGCGCTGAGATTGGATTTTGCAGTCTTCATCTCAGCATGGACGGAACAGTTCATTTGATGCCCTATTATAGTTGACAGCCATATTTGCCCAAAAGATTTGAGTGGTCCCTAGAGTTTAAGCCCCTTTGATATATATTTCCTAGAACACAATTAGGAAGCACTGACAATGTTCTCTGACATGACCAACCCATACTACGTTTGTAGCCAAGCGTGGTTTACGGACTAGTATGTCATTTAATGAACTGATACTCAGCACTGAACTTCCTCAGTAACCGACTAAAAAAAACGCTGGCAGTGTCCAGAGACCTTGCTGTAATGTTACTTTATGATGAGCAATGATGAGAGATCATTATGGAGTTGCTTTTTTGAATTAAAACTTCAGGTCCAAGGCGATATCATAAGTACAATCCGTTCTGAATATTTTTTTGTTTCCTTTTTGTTGGAAGAAAAACTTTCTTAATGTTTTGACAAGAATACTTAAGGTGTACAGCCCAGATCACTTTTAAAAAGACATTGTGTCTATGGATTAGACTTCAGCGTTGCCATCTAAGAACTAACTGAATGGTAGAAGAGGGCACTCTCTCCTCTGATTTCTAAGCATCAAGAATGGTTAATAGGGCTCTGACTCATCCTTACTGGCTACTGAGAGGAAAGATCTGCAAGTATTGCCCCAGATCTGCAAGTATCACTCAGCTCCAGGTCAGTGTTGAGTAGGAGCCTGAGGGCCTCATCAGACTTTCCTCCTGAGTAGAGCTAACCAACCTCTCCAAGCAGAACATTTTATCTTGCAAAATAAAATCTGTACTAGAACTAGTCTGATGCTACCATTCCAGCTAACTGATCCTCCGTTGGCTTAGTGACTTGAGAGTGCAGTTTGTTTCAAGTTGATGAGTGTCGTCTTGCTCCCCTATATCAGTTGCTTCCTTCAAAACTTCATTTCAGGCAAATAGCCCTCCAATGCAGCCGTAATCATGATTTTGTTTTCTAAACTTCCAGTTCTCTAAATGTTCCTTGGTTGGTGTTTTAGCATATGGTAAGGATCTTTGTTTAAATATGTACGCTAGCTCTGTCTGAGTGTCAATGTGTGATGTAATCCTCCCAGGTGATATTGGCAGGTAGATCAATGTGGAATGCTTACCATGTACTCCTCTTGTCAGAATCTATGAACTGCAAGTGTGAGTTCTGGAAAAAAGAAAACTAAAAGATGCAAACCCTCTCTTTTCAAAGACAATAGGACATACTCATCAGAATCATATTTAGAAGCTGCACTTTGAGTTATTGTGCATTTATCTTATCTCCACATTCTAACCCAGTGCTTGGCATGTCTCTCAAATAACAGGCTCTCAGTAGTTGTTGGTTGAACAAATTGGACCACACTCTTCCTCCCTCTCCCCATCCTCATTCGTTAGTGTATATTTGTATGTGTGTGTATGTCTTCACTTACATGTGGAGGGAGTGTGAAGCTCAACCCATTCACTGGCCATGTTTGTTTAATGTTCATCAAAGAAAGTGAGACACAATCATGATGACACAGATTGTTCTTTTTCTTCTCTTCTGACTTGAGAAGCACTTGTGTTGAAAATGAAAAGTTCTGAGAGCATTGTCTATGATTCCCAAACACTTCCTCCCTGAAGAGGCATTTTTAAAGTTGCTAACAAGAAGCCCCACATGAGATTGAAGCTGTTCACTGGGAATGGGTTTGAGGAAAAGTAAGTGGGGAACTGAAACATATGCTCTGTTATTTGCAGAACATAAATGCAAAATATGCCCTAGGGAGCTAAAGTGTAAAAAAGCAAGGCACAGCAATTAAATTGTCCTAATGCCATCCATCCCAAATTGTTGTCTGGTGCCTGGCAATGATTTCTGAAAAAGGTTGGATGGTCCCCACACTCTAGAAATCATTTATATGCAAAATAGGAAATAAGAAACTCAGACCAGTGGTTCTGTTATCATATCAAATAAAAGGCTGTCAAGGTAGCAGGTGGAGTTTGGGAAGGAGTATATTTTTCTTTAATCAAAGGTAACTGGGGAAACAACATTAAAAATAGATACTTCTTTAGGGGACAACTGGTATAAAGGTTTCCCACAGTGCTTTCATCCTTCGTGAAACGTAACTTGCCACCAACACTACAACAACCTTGGCCTCTGTTTGACTAGCTTCAGTCTCCATATACAATTTGCATGTCTGGCTAAAAGGAGGGAAATAATTTCAAAGGATAATCATACAGTTTCTGTTTGAAGGAAAGATGAAATAGTGTAAAGCTCCAATGATCCTGTAGATTCAGGTAGAATTTAGGAGTATTATGAATAATGTTTCAATCTAAAAATAGGGAATTAAGCTAACTTGAAAAGAATGAGATGTGATCTGCTGTACAAACAGCCCTTTCCCAAAAGTCTGCACACATACTGATTCTGATTTGATCTGAGAGTTGACCGTCAGGCCCTCATGATCTACAGAAATAGCATGTCTCTCAAAGTCTGGACTTTTTATTTTTTAAATCATAAGTTTGAATCCTTTTAATCTGTTCATATAGCCATGGTTTATTTTTTGAGGATCTATTCTGTGCCAGGCATTATGCTACATGTTTTTGATGTACTAAGTCATTATTGCTTTTTTTTTTTTTTCACACACTCTGTAATTTCACTTCTTTGAAAATTTAGAATAGGCAAACTAATCAACATGTCAGAAAGCAAGTAAGTGGTCATTTGAGCTTGCAATTAAAGAACTGACTTCTAAAAGTCATGAGGGAACTTTCTGTGGCAGTGGAAATGCTCCGTAGCTTGATTGTGGTGATGGTTACATGAAAGTACACATTTGTCAAAACTCATCAATGTGTACACTTAAAACGGGTGCATTTTATTGCATGTGAATTATATCTCACTAAAGGAAACAAAGAAAAAATGTGAGCATATAAAGTTATTGTTTTGGGTTAATTGCCTAAGATGGCATTATTGCTTGATAATAGCCTCCTGTGTGTCTATATCTAAAGAATAATAACTTAATGTCTCTTGTCGTAATGGCCTACATAGTATAAAAGAAACAACAGAGAGAAAGCACTTTGTCAAACTGAGAGAGAATACACAATGGCTAAAGGTGTGTATTGAGATTGACATCCTCACAAACTGAACACCCTGTGTATCACAACTTCTTCTCAACAGCAGGGACAGACTAATGAAGGCCACTTCATTTGGCAACTACATTTAAGGAAGATGGGCAATGAAAGGAGGAGCCTGATCAGAGGCCCTTAATAATGGGAATTATAGTTCTCCGACTATTGGCATTAAGGTCCAGAGTATAAATGGACACCCTTGTTGAAAAGCTGTAAGCAAGATTTAAATGTGCCTCATCCTTAGTGCTAGTGAAAGATACTGATAATAACTAGCATATTACTGAATAATGCTCATAAATATGAATCAGAAAGAACTTGTTTTGCAATGAGTCTTGCATCCCTTGAGTCTATAGCAGCTAACAGGCACATAGAAGGATACCAGGAAAGCCTGCCATCTCTAGATTTAAATTATCAGCAGCAATCTGAAAGCTCTCTGTGAGATTACATTAGCTCTAATGAAAGGAGGAAAGGTGAGAACTGCATTATTCAAAGAATAAGAGGAGGCCTTAAGATTTTATTCTGTAAAGATCTTACTGTGTCTCTATTTCATTTCTTTTCATAAACAAGAAGCTACATTAAAGAGAATTTCAGCCCTCTCTAGACTCTTCTGTGTTGGCCAAAGTGAAATATTTACTTCACAGCATTCAAAAGGAGAGGGGACATTTCAAATCAGCGTGATTTGCCCTCCCGCGCCTTCCTCCCTGCATTACATGATTTTACTGAAGTAAGGCTAACTGAGTTCTTTTTCAATTTGACGTTGACATAAATATGATCAAGTCATCTTTCATCTTAACCTTTTCTGGCTTCTGTTTACAAATATAGAGCCAAATAGTGGCTACGTAACAACCTAAGTTTCCTAAGCTGATCTGGGCTTTTTCTTTGTCCAGTTTTCTTGACAAAACGCAGTACTCCCCCTGATCTCCTCCCTAAACTTACTTCAAGATGCACGATTTGTAAGAGTTTCATACCAGGCTCTAGCAAAATGTTCCATGGCTCACCCAAAATGTCCCATGGGTACCTCTTCCAGAAATTAACAGATGGAAACAAGATAGAGAAGCACATTTTTAAATTTTGGAGCAGATTAAATGATGTATTGATAAACTCTTATAGTCTCAGGTATGTTTGATAGTCCAGGATACCCAATTTTTTAAGAGAATGAAAAAATACTAGGAAGACTCTAAATTAAAAAAAAAAAAGAAAAAGAATTGTTTGAACACACAGTTGAATAATACGTCCCTCTTTATATCACTGTTAGTAAAATAATGATTTCCCGGTTATTATCTTGGACTTTATAAACTTTCCAAGGATCGGGATTTTACAAATTGCTGTGAGAGGGCCCTCTTTTGTGAGCATCTGTAAGGTGCCGACTGAGGTGCTTCAAGATAATTGGGAAATCTACGAATAACCTCTTGGCTTTTTCTATTTTAGGGGTGAGTTTACTCATACCACATGGCGCCATCCCAGAGGAGAATTCTTGGGAGATTTATATGTCCATCAACCAAGGTGAACCCAGGTGAGAGAGAAGGATAGCATATTAATTATGTTTTAAATATGGAATGGAGCTTCTGCAGAAAATCTGAAGTTTTTAAGATATGTGACATGGAGGTATGTCAGTGAGATAGCTACTTGACTATACAGAGGGGAAAACCAGTTCTAAAACCATTGTCTAGAATGAAAGCATGCACATTTTTAGGTAAGTAACCTAAGTTACTGACATCTAGACAGCAGACACCAAATGTAAAACAGTGAATTGATAGGCAAGTCATAAGCAGGTCTTCTCCACAAACACTGACTGCCTCCCATCGTCTTCCTTGGGGGGGGGGGGGATCAACCCTGGAGGCACTCTCTGGAGATAAGCATTAGGCAAGTGCAGACAATGATTGATCTGTGACCTTCTGAGGTCAGCAGAAGACCGGCTATAAGCAAATACACAACATCTTAGGCAGTTTTCCTCATGTGAAAATATGGTCTACGCTTCAATATCTTTCAGGTCTGACAAATTTTAGCAGCATTAAATTCAATTACATGAACAAATACAAATCTTGTCACATACTCTTTTAATGAAATCAGTTGGTTATTTTCTTAGCGTAACTGTATTATTTGTGGAAATGTTGCCTTCCTCCATGTAAGATAAACCTAACTCCTCCTTAGAAAGCAGTTTCTCTCATTAACTGTATATATACCTCTGGCATTTTTCAGTCTTAACGTCTTGGTTATCTTAGAATAGATATTTTGTTGTTAGCAAAGAACACACGAAGGAAAAACACTGAAAGGAAAAACAGCCAGAGAAACAGATGGTTTGAACAGATTTTGATAGCTGTCTCCATAAAAGAATTTGTTGGTACCCAGTGGTTTTAATTTAATGCTCTAGGGGGGTTGAGAGGAATAGAAGGAAAGCCTCTGCTATTGGCTATTGGTAAGGCTCTGAGAGGATTTATGTGTAACCTGTACTATGTTGGGCTCTCGTGTCATTTCCTCAGTCCTTTAGAGCTAGATTCCTCATCTATGCAGCTAAAAACATGCTAGTGTCTAAATATCCACTTGGCAAATAGGGGAAACTAAGGCATAGAGAGGTTTGAAGAGTTTACTCAAAATACTTGTCTCAGTTAAGCAGACCTAAAAATGAAGTTCTCTGGATAAAAATCACCTCTTTTTCAATCCTTTTGGTTGATTTATATAAGAAACTGTATCTGTTTAAAATTGAGGTCATGGTCAATTACACATATGCTTGTAAACGCATCATCCTGCAAAAATCAAGTACAGTCATGCGCCACAGAACAACGTTTCAATCGATGATGAACCAATGATATATAACGGTGGTCCCATAAGGTTATAATGGAACTGAAAATTTCTATCATCTAGTGATATCACAACGCAGTGCATTACTCATGTATTTGTGGTGATGCTGCTGTAAATAAGCCTACTTTGCTTCCAGTCGTAGAAAAGTACCACCTAGGTTTTTGTAAGTACACGCGAAATTTCGCACAACCGCAAAATTGCCTAATGACACATTTCTCAGACCATATCCTCATTATTAAGCATAAGTGTCTGAGGCAGAATGCAGTCAACCTTGTCTAAATTACAGCCTCCTGCAAACGCTCACCTCTGCATCCTGCTCCCTTCATCAGAATCTATCCCCTCAAACCCATCCCCCTTGTCTTCCGTCTCATCATGTGAGAACCAACTTAGGGCTAGTTCACATTTTCAAAGGCACCTAATTTACAACTCACCTCAATCCCTCTCACTTATTAGAAGGTTCTTAGGAGGTCAGAGCTAGTATGTGCCAAAAGGCATCAAACATACAAGGATTTAAATAAAATGGCTCAAAAATATGGGAATTATCACTTATGGCATCCTGTAATTATAAGATGGAGAAGACATAAAACCTCACCAGATCCCACAGACCTTGCAAGACAGGCTTGGCCAAATGTGGTCGCCCCCGGACTACCTCTAACTTAGGAATTTCCATGTGAACCAGTTTGGTTTATCCATCTGTATCTAAGATGTGAGTTCATTACTGATGTCCAGGAAGGTGGACAGAAACAGTTTACCCAAGCCTTCAGATCTATGAGGTGTGGGAATTTTTCCATCTATTAAAATAAGGATAAATTAAAATTTCAGGGAGCACACATTGTTTTTCATGGTGCTAAAACCTTCCAGATGTTCCTGTCTCTCTTCTTTTTTTTTTTTTTAATGACCAGTCCCTGGGCTACTGCCCATTAACTTCATTGGCAATCCTCACTCCACTTTGAGGAGCTCCAAACTACTCAGAAAAACATTAACAATAGCAAATGCTACTCTGTTTTTTTTTTTTGTTGTTGTTTTGTTTTTTAAGCTCTGGTTGAATTTTTCCTATCTGCTTCCAGGAGGCTGTTTGGATCTTAGCTCTTCAGCTTTCAATCCTGTGATTAATCAGGAGGCGGCCATTTATGTAGCTATTTAGTGTCACCTCTTTAATGTTATTTGCAAACCCATTTCATTTTTCACTGTCCTGCTGTCATTCTGAGCTTGTGCTCTGCACAAGACCCACCTTCCTCAAAGTTCATAGAATTGGAACAGTACCCCTCTGTTTCCTTCATCTTTACCTCTGGAGCCATCACAGTTCCATCTCATATCACAGGTGTGAGAACTGGATTTTCTGACTCTACCACTTCCACACACATAGAATTAGAATGGGATCTTCTAATCAACACCTTTATGCTGTATTTAAGTTAAAGCCTGTTCCATTGTCCTACTGATGATACATTGCTGTGGCTCCTTTCTACACTAATCTCTGGTGTAGCAGGGGGATGATTTAGCAGGAACTGTGACTGATATCATTGATCCAAGCTCTGTACCAGATTCCCAGGAATATGGCTGTGTGGAATGAATCACAGACTCAAAATAACCCTCTGTATTCAAATAGTTTCAGATGGATATATTTTGATATGTTGATAAGTTTTAAGTAAGGCTGTTCTTGTCTGAATGGAATATGCCCTGTCTCTCTTAGGAGAGCCTGCTTGCATCCCTGGGAAGCCTGCAAGAGAAGACACTGTACTTTCTATTAAGTGGAACAATGTCATAGTCCTTCCTCAATGTCCCTGCTCTGTTTATACTTTCAGACTTGAACAACCATCTTAATGAATCTTTCCAATCTCCTCCAGCAATCTGGACCTTTGATTGGTTTTAATGCTTAGGAAATTATCTCTATTGACTTTTTGTACATGCATACATATTAAATGGTTTTGCTGGAAGGGGACTTTGCATCCTTGGAAAAGTATTATAATATCACTTGCCTCTATTTCAGTATAATTTGCAAAGTGCTGTCACTTACATTTGACTCACTTAATCTCCAAAGTAATGTTCAAAAGAGGAGGATTTTGTACCAATTTTAGAGGTGAGAAAAATTTCCAAAAAAAAGTTCTACGAAGCAAAGCTGCTTTCTAAGGCATGTTACTTACTGGCTGAGCTGAGATGTACCTTCAGAATACCTGACTCCAATTCCAATGCTCACATACTAACGGATGCCTGCCATCGCTCCTTGATGTTGTATAGACTTTAAGGAAACAGCTTTCTGATATTGCGTTCTAACTCCCGGCCCCTGTAAAGAGGCATCCCCTGGAATAGCTCTGTAAGAGCACTGAGAACTAGGCAAGGTAGGATCAAGTTGAACTTTGAAGTGAATGGGGTAAATTGCTGTTGTTACATTATAGACTTGAGAGAAGAAAGGCTGGAAACAAGTCTCACTCCAGTGCTGAATCCTAGTGGATACAATGTTAAGAAACATTTGATCTCAGTGGCTGAGTGTGAGCTCAGGCATCAGAGGCTTTCATTCAGATGTAAGCTTCACTGCTAGTATCTATGTGACCTTAGGTAAGTTAATGAAGCTCTTTGTGACTCTGTCCTTATCTGAAAAACAACAGTAGGTATCTACCTTGTAGGGATATTGTGGGATTGCATGATACACAGTGATACACCAATTTGAAAGATTATAAGGAAACCCAATTGATACATTTACATTTGATAAAGCTTTCTACCTGCAGTATATCCTCTAATCTTCACATCAGTCCTGTACAGTAAACAATAATATAATTATCTTAATTTTTATAAATTTGAAAATTAAGACCAGGAAAAGTAGTAAGTTTGCATTAGGTTGTAGCACCAAAGCAAGATTTTCTGACTCATAATGTAGTTTTAGACTATATCGCACTTCCCACACCTTTAGACATAATTAGGCATATTATTCTTGAGTCCAATAACACATCCTTGATGAGGGACAATGCTTATGCCTAATAATGGAAATACACCATGAAATGGACAAAGAGGGGCCCATATTTAGGAAGAAAATGATAACATTGTAATTCAATGTGGAATTACGAGTACACTGCAATAGAGGATATCACCGAAAGCATGGGGAAATAGAGAAGGGCCCTTAATCTATTGTAGGATAGATTTCAGAGGGGATGGTGGATTGCAAAAGATGTCACTTGAACTGAGTCTAAAAGACCAGTAGAAATTATCAGACAAAGAAAGGTATAAGGGTTATAACTTAATGATTTCCAGTTCCAGGATACTTTTTGTAGTACCTATATAGTATAAGGCGGTGGGGGTGGGGGGACAGGGGGAGTTAGGGAAGAGTCTTTAAGAGTGGCTAAATCCAGACATTTTCCCCTGCTTTGAACTCACTCTAATGCCAGAATATTGCCTTACGCAGCTTCCTTCCTACTCTTCTCCAGGCTTTTCCACAGAGAGAAGGAAGAGAATTAGGTTTTATGCGCTGACCCATTCACAAAATAGAGGCTGTTTAGTGATGTTACAGGAACAGGAACTAGAGTAGACTCACAGAAACACAATGGCATGAACTTGGGCTGCCAGAGTATTTGTGGTGAGAAGCCCTTAGGCTCCTTTTGGATCAAGGGTATTTAAGCGACTATATCAATGCTACACGTGGCCTCCTTTATTACAAACCCCTTTGAAGGGCAGGAAACTGGCAATAATCATTCTCAATTTAAAAGAATTTGGGTTTTCTTTATTTATTTTTTTATATTTTTTCAGAAGCTTTTGGGGGGAAATGTTCATCCTCTCTAACCAAGTTTTGATATTTTTTTTAAAATAAAATTATGGTGTTTAAACAAGAGGATCAAAACAATCAGTTGTTTCTTCAGAGATTCCCCCATGTATATTATAATAAGAAAATGGTCTAGATGTAGCACAATCTCTCCCAGCTCTCCATTTGTACGTCTCCCCACCCCATGGTTGGAGAGTAGAGAACTGGACCAGAAAATTATTATATGGAGCTTTCTTCTAAGAAGCAATAAAATGAAACCAAAGGTAAACATTCATTTCTTTTTCCAATTACATTGCCATTGTGGATATTCTTGACCAAATGCGTAGACTAGAATTGGAATATAAACAATCTACTGAAGAATTTACAAAAGACACGTATTTTAGAATTCAGGCTCATCCCAGAGGGATAGTTAAACCCCTTTTTTTTTGTTTTTTTGTTTTTCTTTTTCTTTCTTCCCTTCCCTTCCCTTCCCTTCCTTTCCCTTCCCTTCCCTTCTCTTCTGTTTTCTCCGCTCTCTCTCTCCCCCTCTCTCTCTCTCTTTACTTCTTCCCTCCTTCCTTTCCTCCCTCCCTTCCTTCCTTCCTTCCTTCCTTCCTTCCTTCCTTCCTTCCTTCCTTCCTTCCTTCCTTCCTTTTTTTTCTTTCTGCTATCCAATGGTATGTATGGCCCAGTGAGTACATCTCAGGGTGAGGATTGGGAAGGTAGACATGGTGGTGTCATAAAACTTTAGCTTTTTTTAGGGTGCCTTGGTGGTGCAGTGATGTTCATTGCAAAGCATGAGATAAGACCAAATACAAGACTAAAATGGTAGAAAAAAGCTATGGGAAATGAAAGAGAGCAGAAATAATTTTTCCCCCCAGTAACAGGCTACTCCTGTGGAATGGCTTCATCTGGCTTTTCCTCCACAGTAGCAGGAAAACCCACAGAAATAAAATGATAAACACTTACATACACACACATACACTTCCTCACATATCAGACCTATCATTAGGAATCCTATCAGAAATGTCCTGAGACTATTTGGGAGGACCTCATTTCTAGAAGAGTAAAAAGGAACTCTTTTTACTCTTGGATGTCTGTGACTATTCTACTTATAAAAAATGGAGTTTTTATGAAATGAATTTGTTTGTAGTAAACTATTATTTATGTCAAGCAGACATTTGAGGCCATTCTAAAACCTCTCATAACAGTAAAATATGACACTGCCTACATACACTTTTTCTGAAGTCTCCGAGGACTCTGACTTCTCAGAAACCCCTGGCACGAGACTACTACAATTAGCCTAGTGGTGCGTCAAAACCTTGCCTCTTGAGCTCAGAATAAGAGTATCTTCCTTTGGCTGTACCCTCTCACGAGCTGGTCAGGACATTACCGAGGGAGAAAACCTGGCTAAAGCTTTCTGGGTTGGTTCGCCTTCTCCAGCTTAGAGGACTTCCCTACTACTAGGTTCCTTCTCAAGCCATCCCCCAGCTCAGACAAAAAACACTACACCTTCTCACTGCAAAAACATAGTTTTTGGAATAGTTTTCACAATTGATATTCTGACTTCAGTTCAGAAAATGACTGTTAAGTTTCAAATGTATTTGGTATGGTGAATGGAGAAAAACAGGATCCCTTATATGCAAGTTTATTTCTGGTGGAGGTATTGGTTGGAGAATATAGGTTGTACTATATACATAGCAGGATGACGTTTGCGGGCACAGTGGACTTGTTCTGTTTTCCTGAAATTGAGAACACTCAGAATTGATTTATAAGGAAGAAAGAAAAAAGGAAAAACTAAATACTCCAACATTCCAATTTCAGAGATTTGCCAGCTATAATGCCAAGGCGAATACTCCCACCTCCCTGAGAAGCATCATTTTATCAAAATGGGCATGCTCCCACCCAGTCATGCACCATGCCCTCTCCCTCCCTACTGATGTAAGAAAGAAAAGTCACACTTTGGATGAGCGCAAGTATCACAAATGGCTGTCTATGCCCTCGCCAAAGTGAATAGCCCCAAGAGAATTACTCCAAATTTGGGTCACCTGCAGGAAGTGAACATGGATACCTGATTTTCTCATTGTTTATCAATGTATTGACTCATTCTATGCTACCAGAGAACAGGGAAAAGAAAAGGTTTTGAGAAGAGAGGGCATGCTGCTGAAGCCAAGAAGAGAAGGACAAAGAGCACTTCTATAATTTCCAGGTCCCGGAGTTGGGAGACAGACAGGGTGAGCTGTTTGCCAGGGGCACCGCAATGTGAGGCAGACATGCTCAGAGGGCAGGGTCACGGTGCTGACAGTTGGGGCCAGTTGGCAGATGTAACTAAAACCAACAAGGAACTATAGGTGCTTAGGGGCAACTGTTGGCCATCTAGTCACCTGCCACCTCTATCAGTGATACCTTTTGGAGTTGCCACCCATATGTACTCAGTCCATTAAGGAATATGTTAAGAAACTTTTAAGTCACCCAAGAAAAAAAGCATCTTGCTACAGGTGAAGTAAGGAGACGATGTATGTTTTCCTTCTTTTTCCTTCCCACCACAATGCCATAGGGATAAACTCGTGGAAGATGGAATACATGAGAGAGCAGACAACCTGCTCGCTCCTCTCCAGACCAAATATCCAGAACCTTGTGTGTGTACGTGCAAATATGCTTGTGCGTGTGCATGAGTGTATCTGTGTGCATGGATACTGCATGAGGGTGCAATTTTGAATTAGACGTAAGATTACAGTTTTAAAATAAATAAAAATGAGTCCTAAAAACTAAATCAAATTATTTTAATAATTACATGTTACTAAAAAGTTATAGAATAAAAAAAAAAAAAGCTATCATGGGTGGTTCCACTAAGCACGCTTAGTAGCAATTACTAGGAAGATTAGAACCACTCAATACAATAATAGATGAAACCCTGTAAGTAAACCCAATTACTAAAATTAATAATTATATTGTGGTGTGATATATGTGGTGACAAAGGTACACAAATATCAACCAGGAGTGGAAAGATGAGTGAACCCCTGTCCAAAGGCTAAGGGAAGGTTTCAGAGAGGAAGTGACAATAGACTTAAAATTGAAAGACAGTGAAAAGCATTTCAATCAAATGAGCAAAGGCACAGAGAATAGAATGTGCAAAGGCAGAGAGGTATAAATAGCATCACATATTTTGGAACCAAGCAAATCAACAAAGTATGAAAAGAAGACTGAAACTGGGGAAACTGAAATTTACTTGGTGGGTAGGTGTTGATGAGGCTTAAGATTTAGGAGACCAGGTCATATTTACATTTTAGATACATTGTCTTCTGCTTGGTCTCCACTGCCACTACCCAAGGTCCTGTCTTCATTATACCTGCATCCTCCTTGCCAACACAGTGAGAACACGCCTCATATTTGCACAGGAAAGATATTAATAGTGCCCCTTTCTACCATTAGAAGTATCTTGATATGAACAGTAGACAATAAATTATAGTCACTCAGCTTTTGAGTATCTTTGTCTCTATTTGAGAACATTTTAAGTCCTTTCTGTAATCCTCACTTTGCTGTGAGGGAGGAACTCAGCAAGATCTGTGTGTGTGTGTGTGTGTGTGTGTGTGTGTGTGTGTGTGTGTGTGTTAATGTGGGGTGAAAGAAATGGAGGAGGTGGAGATAATTCCCAGACTCCTGGTTTAGGAACTAATGATGAATTAGGAGAGAGAGATTTACCAGCTGAAGGTTACCTGAGAGTTTGGGACAATGGTTGCTCTGGGAGCAACTCTGGGTTTCTTTCCAGGGAATAAACACAGCTCTTTGATTTATAAGAAAGGGGGTAGGAATAAAATTAGTTCAAGAATAAATAAAAGGCAAAAATAACATTTATAACCAAGGAAAAGGGCGACTGCTGAATAGAAATCCCACGTCAAATTTTTGGCCAGAGCGCATGACAGAAGTACTACTTAGAGCAAAATGTCACAATATCGGGCAGAGACTATGCTTGCCTGCTTCATGCGGGGCGAAATCTTCTGCTTTCTTTTGTTTTCTTTACCTTCCTAGCTGGGTAAGAAGCTGCCCATCTTGGAGCTCCCTGAAGTGAGCTGATAACACGCGTAACTTGTCAGGCAAGTAGCACAGCCTCGGTCATTAGCATCGCATGAGAAATAGAGAATTATCAGAAATGTGACAACATGGAAGAGTGAGGAGAACACAGGGATTTAGAAGGCCTGAATTCCAATTCACCTTGCTTTGAACAAGTCATTTTCTTTCTCTAAGCTTCAAATTTATCACGTATAAATTATGTCTATTATTCACTGCATTCCAGGATTTGGGTGAGGACAATAAAGTGATTTCATGTATGAGAAGTTCTGTGCAAACTATAAAGTGCTTTATAAATGCTACATTTTGATATTATTCTCTTTCATCTGTCCTTATTTTTTTTATTACATAGATAAGTTCTCTAAAGTCCATGAAATTTGCCTTAGCTCTATGCCAGTGATATAAAAGAATTTATGATTTTCCCTTTTGGCTGCTACCACATCCTAGACTCAGAGGAAAGATTAGTTCAGTGATAGCAAACATATTAACTTCTCACTCTAAAATCAGAGCCTTATGAAGATACAAAATACGCCCTGCATCAATTCCACTAAGTCTACCTCTATTTCTCTTCGTATTCAGATTTATACGTTAAAGGTATGTTTTATGGGTCCAACAATGGACTCCAGGTGGACTGTTGTTAGGAGATCCATGACCAGTCAAGCCTGGCAGGTGGCTTATGCCATCTTGAACAAACTTTGTCCCTGTCCACTTTGCCAGGTTTCATTGCTAGATACTGATGAGTAGAAATGAGTGAATTACCGTTGTCACCATTTCTGCTCAGTGGTCATAGATTTGAATCCAGTTTGCTGTTTGAAGTGAGTTTTACAAATTTTTATTGGAAGAGTCAAATTGATGGCGATCTGGCATTAATTAACATCAGGCACAGGGAATAGCTGAGGAGGAAAGGTGCTTCTTAAGGAACAAAGGGGCTCTTTCTGCTCATGTAAGGGAAGTAAATTGCTGCCATTTCAGAACCACATTAATTCTTTCAGGCTACCAGCACCATGCAGTGTGATACAAGGGGCAATTTATCAAATGGTACCCTAATGGCCTACAAGGGTTAATGCACCTTTAGCTAAAGAGCGTGCCTTTTCTCCACAGTAAAATCACAATGCCTTCTTCACAAAGTCACTTAGATTAGAATATAATGTCATTGCCCCCAAAGAAGTGAGGAGGTGAAGAAGAGAAAAATAGAGAAAGAAAGAGGGAAAAGAAAAAAAGGACGGTGGGAATTCTTACATTGTCATTTCATGATCTGCTTTTTTGGGGGGAAGGAGAATTTCCTCATACCACGCTCTTTACTGTCCCTTCCACCTCACACCCCCTTGGTCCACAAACAAACACGAATAAATAAAAATTGCTGTCATTTTAATTAAAGTGTATTTGAAGCCCCTGTGAGCTCACAATGGGAAGTGATTAGAGTGGTCCCGACGACCCTTTAATTAAAGATGCCATTGACAAGACAACAATGGTTTGTAAATGTTGTTAATAGATGTGAACGGAAGGTGCACCTTAATGCAATAAGAGTAAAGTCACTGGTTCATGAGTTTGATTGCACATTGTAAAGGAACACTACATACTGTAATTATTTTTATTTGTATGTGCCATCTCTTTTATTGCCCATGCTGGTAGTAGAAATAACCCATCCTATTAAGATATTTAAATATCTCATTCTCTCTACTTCACTTAGTGATAGCCTAATAAACATTCTGGGAGAGGGCAGCAGCCCACACTGAGGCTGCCCTCCATGCTCTCTAACACGATCCACACAGCCCTCTACAAACCTGCATGATCAACTTCCTAACTCCCTTGTTGATAATCTTTAAGGCAAAGCAGAAAAACTTCCCAGAACTCCATAAAGTTGTATGCAGACATGAAGCTTCAATCTGGAAATTATTGGGGGAGGGGGGGAGAGGGGAGCATGTCGGCAGCAGAAACAGTGAAGATAACCCAAAGGTCAACCAACACCATGGTCCAATTATGTGGCATCTGGGAGACAACAGTGGATCAGGAAACAGCAGTAAAAGGCTCTTCAGATTCTAACCTTAACGTGAACAAGCCAGGAAAAGCCTGGTGGTAGGCAGAAGAATACACCCCCCACCAAAGATGTCACATTCTAATCCCGGGGACCTGGGACTACATTGCCATATATGGCAAAGGGTACTTTGCAGATGTGACTAAGATTAAGGACCTTGAGAAGAAGAGATTATCCTGGCTCATGCAGGTGACCCATGTACGGGTCCTTATGAAAGGAAGGCAGGAACATGAACCTAATTAAAAATCAAAAGAGGAAGGTAGGGGTATCAGAATCAGATACAGAAATTTGAAGATGCTACACTGCTGGCTCACAGATGGGACAAGGGGACCCCAGCCAACGAATGCAGGCAGGCTCTAGAAGCTAGAGGAGGCAAAGAAATAGATTCTTGTCTCGAGCCCTGATGACACCTTCATTTTAGGTCAGTGAGACTTCTGACCTACCAAACTGTAAGATAATGCATTTCTGTTGTTTTAAGCCAGGAAGTCTGTGGTATGGCATTAACAGGAAACTAATACACGCCTCCATTCTGACCACTCTGTGTACCTCCAGGCCCTGTGTTCCTAAGGCTTTCTCCAGCGTCTATGCATACATACAGTCTTAGCAACTCCCATGCCAACATTTCACCTTAAAAATGTCAGGTTTGGAGACTATGTCCCAGGGAACATCTGTTCCTTCCACTCCCTGCCCACCCTCCCCCACACACCCCATGACCACCAACACTAACAGGACAGGAGATTCTTGTCCCAGCTCTGTCACAGTGAGGTGTGACTTTGGCCATGTCACTCCACCCGATGCCATGCCCTTCAGTTGCCTCATCTGAACAATGGTATTGGGCCTGATTACACCTAGGTCCTTTCCCTGCCTAAAATGAAATGACTGTGTGAAATAGGATTCAGGTTTCCTCTAGAGAAGGCTGTTTCCTCCATTCAAAATGTAAATGAATAGACAATTTAATAGATATAAAAATGCCGTAGCAGTGTGTCGCATAGATCGCTCTTCTCCCTTTCTCCTCACTATCTTTTACTTCAAAGTACTTTCAGTGAGCCATCATTCCATTTCTAGTCAACGAATTACACACAAGCCTGACACTGCATGAAAGATGAGGCTTAAACTGTGTCTAGGAACCGGTGATTTACACATGATTTGTGATTCCTTTAGTATATTAATTGGTAAACACCCTATGAATGTGTGTGGAAATGAAAGCCGTTTTACATATGCAAACAGTTTAATCTCTCAGTGTGGTGTTGCTCAAATTTTAGCAAATTCAGATACTCACTCCAGTATGTATGTAATTCCCCTCCAGCCCCAGTTCCCATTGTACCGGCTTCCTTCCTGTGACCCTATTTCAAATAACACCCTGTGAGTGACCCAGATCTTTAAACCTTGTAATAGTAGAGTCATATATGCCATCCTCAGCGAATTGCGCTCGTGGTTTATTGTAATCCACTGCTCTAACTGCTCCTTTCCCTGCCCCAACTAATGGAATATAGTGGCATGATGAGCTAGATGTATTTCCAGTACTGGGATTTCCTCAACATGGGATTTCCAGTACTGCTAATCAACTCCCCTGACATCCTTGCTTATTGTTAATACACATACTACTTAGAGAAAAGAGTTGTAGGACCAATCTCTGTGCAACTGAATTTTCAATCATAGTAGTGTCATCCAAGGCCTTAACATTGAGCATTTAAACTTAACCAAATTCCATTTTGGAAGCCTACCCTATCTATATTTGACAAACCACCAAGCCCCCACTGCATGAAGTATGGCTTTGGATATTTTCTCAAGAACTATGCAACTTTTCTCAAATGTTAGTTCCAAGGTTACCTTGCACAAAGGGAATGCAAGTAAAAAAGTTCAGGTTCCTGGGCCCTATCCCTGAAACAATCAAAATCTTCATTGGCGGCATCCAAGAATATACTTCTAAACAAGCTGCCCAAGGAATTCTGAACCATGCTACAGTTTTTAGAACCATTTAACGACTCAAAGACGAATCTGTTAAGATAAAGAGAAGATTCTGCTCAGCTTCACTCTTTTTCCTCTATTTTGCTTTCCATCCCCTATTCTCCCTTTCCAGAAGTCTATTTTCCTAAATCATGCATGGCAGTTATAGAATTAAAGCCCTCAGGAGACCTAGTCACGGTGTTGGGGTTGACTGATAGCCAAACTAACTTTAAAGGGCCCATCTCCAGGAGATTCTATGATGTCATTTTCCTGGGCCTGATCTGAATGCTCTAGTCAGAGCTGAACAGTGAGGTTTCTGATTCAAGGAAAAACAACAGAAATAATAAACCCAAAATGTTGATTTTTATCCACAGCAATATTAGCACCCTAGATCAATACATGAGGATTTTAATGAAAAGAGAAAAATAATAAATAATAATAGTTAAAACTACATATCTTCTTAGGTAGAAAACTAGGAGACTGGAGTTACCTTGCTTTCTGAGTTCTAATTTTAAGACTAAGTACAGCTTCCATTTATCTGCCTTTTATGTCTATTCCATTAAAATATGATTTAATTATGTATCGACCCAGGGTCTGGCATTGTAAAACAATCATTACTCTCCTGCCTGCATTCCTGAGTGATACTCTGGGTAAAGGTGATCAAACTGACATTAATCTATAATATAGACCATAAGGAGGAACGGAGGAAACAATAATTACCAAGCGCAGCATGGCAGACAACAACAATGAAAATCTCATCTCGAAATATGGAGCTGGTTATTTTGCTTGAAGAGAATCACATGTTACAAGTCTAGAATCAGGTCATGAGACATTGAAAGCAAAAACAAAATGTGCACAGATACACCTCCAGACCCGCCAAGGTTAGCAGTTGTTGCCTTATAGCTGACCTTCATCAGCGTGACCTTCTGGTGGCAGTGGTGTGCTAGCAGGGTCTGCAGAATATGAGTTACAATGTGGCGGGGTTTGGACCATCACCATGCCACCATCTACGGTAGCAGATCTGTCAACCTCTACTACACATTTTATACAGCAGTCAGCGACCCTGCTGATTTCATTGTAATAGTTCTGGAAAAATTCTCTTTGGGCCTCTATCTTCATTCATTTATTCATTAAAAAAAAACAAAAAACTTTTTTTTAATTTTGACACAATTCAACCTTAAGGAAAAATTGCAAGAACAGTATAAAAAATTTCCAGCTATCTCACATCCAGATTCACAAATGTTAACATTGTACTACATTTGCTGTATTCTACTCTCTCTTCCCTCTCTCATGTGTATGTGTGTGTATACATATACACACAAATAAATAAGATACATATAAACACACACACACACACATTTTTTAACCATTGTGAACAAGATGTCCTTTGCACCCAGATACACTTCAGTGTGTATATCCTAAAAACAAATTATTTTACCTAACAAGAGGACAATTATCAAAATCAAGAAAATTAACATTGATACAATGCTATCATCTACTCCAGACTTTATTCATATTTCACCTGTTATCCTAATAATGATCTTTACAGCAAATGAAAATTCAAGTCCATTCACTACATTCTACTGCCCTGTGTCCTTTAGTCTCCTTTATTTTAGAACAATTCCTGCCTGAGTCTCTCTCTTTTTCATGACATTGATGGTTTGTAAGAGTGCAGATCACTTATTTTGCAGAATACCCCTCAGTTTGGGTTTGTCTGATACTTTCTTACAATAAGATTCAGGTTACGTACTATTAGCAGGAATGTTACGGAAGTGATGCTGAGATCTTCTCTCTGTGTCATGGCAGGAGGTATATTCTGTCAACTCATGCCATTACTGGCCACATCAGCTTTGATAACTTGGGTTAGATGGTGTCTGCCAAGATTCCCCACTATAAAGTAATACTTTACCCTTTGTAATTAGTAAGTATCTTATGGGAAGACATTTTGAAACCGTGTAAATAATGCCTTATTATTAAAACTCTGTATTATTCTCCAAAATTAGATTATCATCTATTCATAATTCTTGACTGAATCAAATATTAATATGATTGGTTGCCAAATTATCACTTTCCACATGTATTAGTTGGCCTTCTACTGTATGGAAGAGTTTCCCTTCTCATTCATTCATAGCCATATAGTTAATGGCTTCTTATATTATCCAATGGATTATCATCCTTTACTACTATTATTTACTTTGATGCTCAAAACATGCAGATTTGGTCAGTGGGAACCACCTCACACTGGCTCCTATGTCCTTTCCAACAAATATATTTTAGTGCTTACAACCAGCATATATTAGGCACCGGAGACACAACAATGAACAAAACAGAAAAAAATATATACTCTTTCCTCGTACAGCTTATATTCTAGTTTGTGGAAGATAAAATAAGCAAATGGTATAGTGCATTAGAGGACAGTAAGTATCGTGGAGAAAGAAAAAAAAAGCCAAGGCCGGCTGTTCTGGAGGGAATGCAGTTGTCTTGCTCAGACGTAGTCAGGGAATGCCTCATTAGTAGGCTTCATTTGAGCAAAGACCTGGAAGACATGAGGGAGCTGGCCATGTGGATCGGGGAAAACTCCCAGCAGCACTGAGTGCTCTGGAGCAGCAAGAACAGCTGCGGTTCCTTGAGGCAGCAACACGTTGGCATTTTAGTGGCATTCCTCGGGTTGCTGAATTGAGGACAGACTGTGGGAGGTGAGGCTGAAAGCCTTGCCAAAGTGCCTTAAATTCCCACAGTGCACATCTCTAAAGCATTGAAAATTTGTCAAAGTATATATTGATATAATGACAATTTAATGAATAAATAAACCATCTCTTGAAAGCATAGTTCCAACAGAAATAAAACTCATAAAAGGGGAGTGGGAGTTTGGGGTTGGGGAAGCGAACCTTCACTTAATGAGCACACACTAGGTGCTTTTTACGCTTCGCCTCTTAACTCTCAAAACAATCTGAGTAGGTATTATTTTGCGTGTGAGGAAAGAGGCACAGAAAGGCATGGTCTTTTCCTTCTGCCACACGGTGTGGTTTTGATGACAGAGAAATGGTGAGATAAGAAATGTGGTATCAGGCATGATGCCACGAAATGCACAGTGAGGACACAAGAATGTTATTTTGATCCACTACTTATGTTCTCTGTAGCTCCTTTTCAATTCTTGCTTTCCCTTTCTGGTAACTAAACAAGTTAGCAATGTGATTTTCCTGTCTTACCAGATTACCAGGAAAAAATGCTCTTGTGCACCCTCCTACCATGTATATTTTGCAGTTGGAGGCATCAAAGCTGAAAAGCTGTCAGTTTTCCCTAGAACCCTCAGATGCACTGTGTGAGCAGAAATTTGAATTCACAACCGTATTTTCATATAGTTGCTCATCAAGCCACCTGGTTACATAGACCTGACCCTTAAATTACTGGTCTTTTTCTATCCATAATCATTCATGAACATGCATATGCATATATAATATATATACAGTATATAATATATATATATATATATATATATATATATATATATATATATATATATATAATACATAAAGAGACACAATGAAATAAGTAGCGAAAGTCCTATGCAACCAGACTTCAATCTACACTACAGTATGTGATGCATTAAAGTGGTTTGTATAATATTATGGTCCTGAAATCACTTCTCTTATTAGTTCACAGTTATTATTAGCTCACATGAATTTCAGAAATCTATGTTACCTTTTTTTATTTTTCCTAGCAGAAGCATGAATACTTCCTTGTCATGCACTATACAATGTGGGAAAATTTAAATGCCATCCATGCTTTCGTTATGGACCCTCATTTTTTCCCAGGCCCAATTAAAGGCACTTCTTCCCAGCCCTCTGTCCTCAATGCACCAAGTCTGTATCCATGACTATACTCGGACTTTGTTTCCCCTCCATCTTTCCTTGGGATGTCCCAAGAGTCAGCAGTTTGATGAGAAATCCCCTAGTGGTAACAGAAGGAAAGTACATCTAGTCATATAGGACAGAGTAAACATTTAGGGTTATTTTGCTGCCATTGCTTTGATTGATTTCTCTGTGACCTGCTGTTATCCCCTCCTCCCCAGCTGTATAAAGCGCTTTAATTAATATTTGTAAATCTCCCTGATTGCCACAGATAAAAGGTAGCAGAAAAGGGCAAATTAGTATTAATCATTGGGTAAAAATGGAGAGATTTAAGTTTGTTCCTTCACCAGAGATAGATCTACACCTACAGACACTATTTTCACAGTGGGAGGATTAGGTATAAATCTTGATTTACTTCCTTTGCACGTATGGAAATGCCCAACGCCTACTTAATGCAGAGCTCCCATTCCATGCACCGCCTAAGACTGGATATGCACTGCCTCTGACTCCTAATGCTGTTTAAGCTATTACGGAAAAGGAGCCTTGCTATTCACGAGTGTGAGAGTTCATCTAATTAGCTGATTTCAGTTCATTTGGCATTAAATAATTCCCCAGACTCCCATATGTTTGAACAATATGTTCAACAAGGGGGATGATTCTCTGAAAGCAGTTAAATAGTTCTTTTAGGAGAGCTTGTCATCGGTCACTCATAAGCATCTCTGCTATTCCTGTCTGTGATGAATGCAGGCGGCAATTACACGGAGAGTGCTTAACCCCTCTAATGGCCACTGGCAGGCACCTACATGGAGGCTGCCACTTCATGCTGGCTGTAGATCACATTGACATTTTACTTTTTTTTTCAAACCTCAAGTATATTGTTCTAGGCTGTTCATAGAGCATTTATTATTGCTAACTCACTGCTTTCCAAACCTACCCCTTAGCTTGCCTGCCCTGGTTACAGGTAAATGCAGACGTTTTCGGTTACCCTATGCTTTGCTTATATAGCAAGAATTGTCAGCTTTGGACTATGGTTGCCTGTGGGTGAAAGACTGAATTTTTTGCAGTCATCTCCAGTGCTTCCTGTAGAGGGAGGGAGACTGTGTAATAACATTCAAGTCTGTTTTAGACGCAGTAGCTAAAAGGATGTTTCTGCTCAGTTATATGCAATGACTTTTATTGCAGCAGCAAATTATAGATAATGAACTAGAGTGTGACCATTACTAACTTGAGCGAGAACAAGCGATGTCAACAAAAGCAAGTCAGAAATTAATAGCATGTGAGATGTACTCATAGAACTGTTTATACAATATCATAGAAAAGGTGGTATCTTTTAGTACTAATTTGCATCTTTATCTTGAGCAAGAGGTTGCTTTTTTGACCAGGGATGACATATTTAAATGTCCTTTCCAGAGAAATGTCCTGAGAGAAAGAATACATAATACCAATCCTAGCTCTGGTATAGCTTTGTTCATCTGAGAGCCCTAAATTGCTTTATTGGCTATCTTCTATATTACTGTATCTCTTACAAGTGAAAATCCATCAAGAAAAAAACATCAAATAGCTGTTCAAAAACACATAAGCAGTTGGGAAAAAATGAGTGCATTTCTGAGTTCGCATTGACCACTGTCCTATAAAGTACCCCACCTTACTATTTGGGGTAGAGATTAAAAAGAAAGACAATGAAAGAGGGAGGCATTCACTGAGGTGATATTATTTAATGAAACTTCACTTTCTTTCATCTCTTTGACTCTGCATTCCCATGTAAATAATTCACAATACTGAAAAATCTGAACACTAGCTTTGGGTAGAATGCTTTTAAATTTAGATCTAAAATGGGAAAGAGTTGAAAGATATATATTTATGTATTTGATTATGCACATTTAGAATGAACTGTCTCCTGTGCTATCACTATCTAACCTATTTGTCTGTGCATTGGTGGAAATAAATGTTTTGAAAACCAGAAGAGACATACTCAGTTCGGGTGTGTTTGAAGTGTTGCTTTATTCCATAATAATTTGTTTTATTGCTTCCTAGCATTAAAAACTATTTGTAGAATGTGTTGTTAGGAGAAAGGAATCTGATGGTACGAATACCAGATCAGTCATTTCTGTAACGTCCTTGGCCTTAGTCATTGATAATGTTATCAACACAAAGATTCAGCAGCTGGTGTGTGACACACCAGCCACATCTTTGTTTTCTTCTGTTCTTCCCTATATTTCTGCAGAAGCATTTGTCATTTTGTTTGTCAAAACATAGATTTGAAGTCTAGGCTTAAGCTCAGTCTGTGTGCTTCAGCAGCTCAGGATTGATAACTAGTGACCAGACCTGTTCTCTGCTTGCGTGGTACTCTCCTGGAGGAATCCTGGGAAAGGACTGCTCAGCCTGAAGAAAACACCAGTCTAAGTCATTTCTCATGCAAATATGCCCCCTCCTTCACACGCTTCTCTCTTTTATTCTTTTCCAACTCTGAAGCCTCCAGTCAGATGGATCGGAGGTGCTCCTGAGTCCTGAAGTCACCTGTGGTCCCCCAGACATGATTGTCACCACTCCCTTTGCATTGACCATACCACACTGTGCAGACGTCAGTTCTGAGCACTGGAATATCCATTTAAAGAAGAGGACACAACAGGGCAAATGGGAGGTGAGGCCCTATTCTTCCTTTTCAAAAAACAAGATTTGAGTTCCACATCTGGGATAGACTTAACCTTACCTTCTCGTAACACCAACAGTCAGCTATGAAATGTGTGAGCCTATTTTTGTTTCTCAGTGTTCGTGACATGTGTTTTATAATACTCTGAAGGCATTGGCTAGTGATTTTTTAGGATAATGGAAAAAGAGAGATGAGAGGATCCTAGAGCTTTGTTTGGTCTTAGAATACAGTTGTAATTACCCACAAAGACATGTACCCTGTCTTCAGTACATACAATTTGGCCAGAATATGTTTTTCTCATCATAGGGATTATAACAAATCTATGTTTACATATTCAGGAACACAGTAGGTGCTAAATAGACTTTGGTGAATTAATGAATGCATTGAAACTTATTCCAAGTGTCTGTTTCCCTGTGTAGATGGGCATATTTAAAAGAGTTACAGTACAAGGAGAGAACAAAAGAGACAAGAAAAGAAAATGAGGATACACAAGAGGAGGGTAACAGCAAGGGAGATGGTCACAGCAAAGAAAGACTGCAGCAGAATTACTGTTTTAAGTGAAACCTCTGATTTATCTTCTGATAGGGATTCCTTTTATGTCCGTCTGAAGTCAGTTTGCATGAAAGCAGGTGAATTATCTTGTTGGAACACAATGACCTGTTCCAGCTAGCCCTGGGATCTTACCTCCCAGGAGGTGTTTCCAGCAAAAGGAGTGAAAAGAAAATCATGTTTCTCTAGAAGAAAAATCCCAGTTGCTGCAGTGAATTGCATTTACCCTGCCTAGCTATGTCTTAAAACTAGTTTATATTCCTTGTTGAAAATGCATTCTGTTATTTATTCAGTCCTTGTAAAACCACAGGCAAATTTCCTGGGGCAAGAAGTTCCATGGGTCTCCTAACAGGGCCAGGTTTGGGTCTCTTTTTCATTATGTTTTGCTTTACCTACATTTTCACCATTTTAGTTTTTCTTCTCGGCACTTCCTCACAATCTTTTACATCCAGATGGTGTTATATTTATGCTCTACCAAACCAGACACACATACCTAAGTTCTTATCAGAAAGGGTGAAATATTCTTAGTACATCTTATCCAAACCATTTATTTTATGATTCCTCATGAATGATTTTGATGGAATGAAAAAGGATAAAATATTTGAAAAAAAAATTACAGATACTAAAAGAGGTTTTCAGAAATAGACCTTTTTAAAGACATAAATGTTTGCTTATTGATGTTAATGTTTAAGACTTCTTTTTTAATTCAGCATTGAACAAATTAACCAAAAATAGAAGAACTTTGAAGGGGATGTTTGTTATAATCTATTAAGTAGAATTGCAACAACTCTGAATATATCCATTTCTTGAGTTTCTGATGTAAGCATTTACTCTGATAGATGAGCATTTAACATAAAGAAAATTAGAGCAATAAAAGTGTCCTGAAAAAAATGTTTGTTTATGTCCTCGGAAAGTAACTATTACATCACATCTTATTTCCAAATTGAATTTAACACACCTTTCCCCAACAGGAAGTGATGTCAGTGGAGGATGAATCCACATCCTGTTACTGCCTTTTGGACCCCTTTGCATGTCATGTGCTCCTAGACAGCTTTGGGACATATGCCCTCACTGGAGAACCAATCACAGACTGTGCCGTGAAGCAACTCAAGGTGGCAGTTTTTGGCTGCATGTCCTGTAACTCTCTGGATTACAACTTGAGAGTCTACTGTGTGGACAATACCCCTTGTGCATTTCAGGTCAGCCTTTCGTCTGTAATTCTATTGGTGTCATGAAAGCATAGGGTTTCCTAATGATTAGTATCATAGAGCATTCCATTGCTGAGGGTCTGGAAAATGAACACACCACTATCTTGAAGCAAGAGCTGTGCTACCATGTGTCCAACAAGGTGCTAAGGAACATGGCAGTTAAGAAGAGAGAAGTGTTAAATTAATGTATAGAGAGAACTCTGTGATCAATTATAAAACTAACTAGAAGTGTAGTCAGAGTTCAGAAAACAGAGACACAATTGCAGTAGGGAAGACGAGTCTTTGACAGCTCTGTGAACCTTCATGAATGGATGAGATTTAGGAGCAAACAAGAAAGGGATACCATTCCAATACAGGAGAATGGCATGAGCCACAGACGTAAGAGTTACTTGATGTGCAGGGGGCAGTGAGAAAATTGTTTGAATCAACTGAAGGTTGTAGTTATAGAACAACAATTATAAATCATACCTATCAGCAGGTAGTCATATTATATCCTGGACACATAGTCTATGAATTATTAGAGCTACTAGGGCAGAGATGGTTCAAGGTTCCTTTTCATTTTTAGTAATTTTATTAATCATGTAAGATTTATTTTAAATTAGCTACTCATGAAGAGTTCCAGTTTATTAATAGCAGCAAGGATAATGCAGAAGTGCCTGTGTAAGCTTTGCCCATATATAAATAGCATAGCTCTCCTGACACACCTCATACAAGATCCCTGCTATTCCAGTCCTGGATCATTAAGTCCATTATGCAGAGCATTTCCTCCATAACTAGCTTTTAAGACACTGAGCTGGAAAACTCATGTTTACCAAGAGAAGAGATACAATGACCTGAATCCTGAACAAAAGCCAGTAAAGGTGACACAGTGCCAACCTATCTTTCCAAACTTTCCCTGTCTCTCAGGTAGCCATTTTGAAGGGCACACTTCATATTTGGCTTCCTATCGGTTTGTTTCCCCCACACACACGGGGTGCCATTTTGTGAAGAACGTCAATGTAAGTAGTTACACCTCATACTATGATTGGCATTTTATATTCTTCATCGACTTTCACCACCCCTAATAAGAGATTTTCTCCAAGATAAAATTCATCAAAGATATCCAGTAATCAAAAATAAAGAATGAATTCAGTGTTACTACCACTTAACAATTATAAAAGGCACCATGACTCAAGTTAGATGTTTAGTAACTCAGCCAGATTTCGAAGGCTGAGTAAACTGAAGTAAACATGGAGGGCCATGGATGATTTCCAGTCTTCTGGCTCATATGGGCAGCCCCCTGCTTGCTGCCTTGCATGACTGACTGACGATCTGTTCAGCACAACTGCCTTGGAAGTAAGCCCTTAGAACCAATTTGGAATTTTCTTTGAATAATGGTCTCACTGCTGATGTATATACCAGTGAGTTAAACATTTGCCTAAAGAGTTTATTCTAAGACATTCAGATAATCTGTTTCCATTCCTGTTGATTGCTACCAGATTCCGCAACAGCTCAACTGTTCACAGATGAATATGAATTACAGTGGAAGTCATGCAAGTGAGGCCCTCCACACAGCTTTTCAAACCATTTATCCATTCCTGTGGGTAACATACCCTTCTTAATCCATGTTAGGGAAAATGGTATTCTCCCTCTAAACTGAAACCAAATACCTTAATTTCAACATTTAGAGATATTTCTTAAAACTCTTAAATTTTACTTTGGAGAAATGTTTTCCAGCGAAAATCCTTTGACCCCATTTGTCATAATCTATTTACCGCCAGTGAGTCTTTCCCTCTCCTATTATGTCAAATAAAGCTGATTTTACAGTTGGGTTTGGTTGTACTTGTTATTGATGGTATGTATGTGACAGCTGTCATGAGCAGCAAGGGCCATGCTTCCCCCTTGGGGTTCGGAGAGAGCATCGGCCTTGGTCGAGTAATTTTTCAGACCCACAGAAAGATTAAAACATAACTTGTATCTTTTCTGAACGTAACTGTTTATGCCCTGGTCTTGGTATCTGGGTTTTGTTTCTGAAAGGCTATTGCTTTATTGCTTTCTGGATTTTTACGTTGCTAAGTGAATGTGTTCTTTTAAACCACCTTAACATCCCAAGTCACCCAGGGCTTATTTTTCATGGCTTCCTATGTGGTGTTTAATTAGAGTGAATATACAATTACTGACCCATTAAAACTGTTCACTTTAAGAAAGCCTTAACATCAGTTCACTTTTTGAAACTCTAAAAGACTTCACACATTAATATGAACTCCCCCAGCTTGTGTGGTGTGAGCTGAAAATATTGTGTTATGGTGGTGACTCATTTTCTGTAACTCCAATAGAACCCTGACTTGTTCATTAAAATTAATCTGTGATTTTTCATGAAGCCTTTCTGCAAAAGTTGCCTATCCTGGAATTTGCCCCAGTTATTACTATAATGAAAATGTTTGCTGTGATTTGGAAATAGATACAAGCATGGTTGTACAGTCACTGTATTTATTGTGGTGCCTTTTTCATATCTCAACAAAATTATAACAAATATGTGCCCAACTAGAGCTATGCTTTTAACCAAGAAAAAAAGCCTGATTATCGGACATGGTTGCATCTTTCATTTAATTCATATCTCACCGGGCAATTATGTCCCATAAAAATCCTTAAACGCCCCCTCTTTGCTGGAAAACATTGAAAAAAGGACAGTGTTCAGACCCAACTCTCCTGTCCTGTTAGAACTAGGTGAGGGCCTGGCAATATAATGGTCCCACTAAGAAATATTTCTTTAGCTGATTTTAGTGATCAGTTAGAAACATTCTCCATTTGCAGCCATGCCCTTCTTCCCTATACCTCCTGCAGGGCTAGGATGCTTGCTTCTCATTTGCTTTAGGAGTATTTTATCTAAACCACAGTAGCAGTACATTTGAATGACAAAAACCAATGCCTCAAACACTTTGGCAAAATATAATTAAATTAGTTTCAGATTTTTGAAGATCTGTTCTGATAAATACATCTAAAAACATCTCATCAGCTCAGGTATGTTCTTTAAAAATAAAAATGCCATCTGTCTGAAGGTGAGAAGAGAGTGAAAAGGACCGAATGAATTCTTGCCTTTCCTGCTCTTGTGTTTGTGTAATAATTAGAGCTGCCATTTTGTGTTTATGTGTTTGACATCGCCTCCTTTGATGAATTCAAGCAAAAGTTGAGGAATGGTGATGTATTTTCAAGCAGTAACATTTTAAGAGCTAGGCTTTTGTTACTGTGTTTCATTTCTCCCTTTCTCCCTCTTTCTCTCTCTCAGGCACATACACAGCTCAAACAAACCTTGACAGAGAGAAAGCAAGGAATTAAGCACTTGCCCTATCTTAGAAAGAAGAAAAACTAGTATTTTTCTCCGTTGCTCCCAGCACTCCTATTCAGTGCCTCTCGGTACTCATTACTTACTTGGCATTAATGTGGATTTAGAACCTAATTTCAAAGGATTTCCTCCAGATGTAGTTGTTGTGTTTATCAATAATGCAACCTTGGGAAATATTGTTCACGTAAAGCATTTAAAGGAAAACACCACAGCGACATAATTTCTGTGTGTGTGTGTGTGTGTGTGCGCGTGCGCGCGCATGCTTAAGTTCAAACAGTTTTGTCTCATAGCTATGTAAATTTGTCCTACCTGTTTTAGTATCCCTGAAGCACACCTGAATATAACTGCCTGTCTCATTAAATCAACATAAAGAGCTCAGTGAGGCACAAAACACAAGTTTCTTGGCCGCAACTCCTAGAACTGATGACTACCAACCCCCAATGTAAAATGACATAGAGATACTAGAAAAACTACCAACCAGAGACTTTAGATACATTTCAGATACAAGAAACAGGCCAGATCCTATTTTCTAGTTTAATTATTACAAATATCAATTTAACAATAGAACCAGAGATTTAACAGAAGCTCCTTGTTGTATAGAAGGCAGATAGGAAAAAGGCCTCACTCTTGGAATGATACATCCCAGTGAGTGACTCAAAACTAGCTCAACAGAGCTGTTTGTACCATTGGTTCCTAAACCCAGCCAGGCAACAGAATCATCTGAGGAGCATTTAAAAATCCAGAGGTCCAGGCCCAGCCCATGAGATGAATACAATAAGGGTGTAACTGGGAATTTTGTGTTGAGTACAATTTATTCTATATGGAGAGTTTTAAAGCTTGTACTTAGGAGTTTATTTCTCTAATTCTGAAGCCAATTGTGCCTTTACAAATATGTAAATATAATAATTCATTATTGAGCTTCTTCATTTTAATAGTTGTTTTGTTACAGAATAACAATGATTGCTTAATACCTTGTGCAAGATTATGATATGCTGTTAATTGTATACAGTTGGTTCATGCGTGGACATTAAGTAAGCTAAAAAAGACAAAAATAAATCATGGTTTTATTTAAATTTGGAGCCCTATAGCAGAAAAATGTAAAAGGTACCATTTCCCTCTGCAGTAATTATAAGTAGATATCCGTTTTAAAAATGCCCAGTATTCTCCACTCTGCATTGCAGGGACTCCTTAGTATATATAACCCTAGGACAAATACAGACTGATTTACATCATCCTTACATGTATCTTTACATACATCTTGCATAAAAATTGAAAAATAATTTATAGGACAGAGTTAATAGCAGTCTGACCATCACATGATTTTTTTTTCTTTAAATAAATCAAGCATAAGATAGGAAAATATAGGGAACTCTACTAGAAAAAAATACTAGATCATGAACAATATGCCCTGTTCTAGTCTGAGCTGGGTCACTAATCATGTGACCCAGCTTTAGGCAAATAACCTTCTTGAGGGGAGGGGTACATCTCCATGTAAATAAGGCACTTAGTAATTGAAAACTTGATAAAGTTCCCTTCTGGTGTGATGATTCTATGTAGCGTCTAAATATTAAAATAGCCTAGCTCTCCGCTAAATAATACATGACCTCAAGCAAATCATTTAATCTCCCGATCACAGTTTACTTCTCTGTACATTCAGGCAAGTTAGAGTTAAAGAAAAGAGGTACACGTTAGAGAGCCTAGTCAAATATACTTCGAAGAGTCAACACTGTTGTTATTCTGTGTCTTTAACATGGTTTTAATAAGCACGATTCTTATTTATACTTGTTTCTAGCCTTGCACTAGAATTGCAAAAAGAGGTTAGTATATTATCATGCTAATTAGTTTGCTTGGCTATAAATAAATTCCTGTAAGGAACTGAGGCCTAAAGAAAATAAGTGACTTGCCTAAGACCACATAGAAATATGACTGGAATCCTGTTTCCATTTTCCGTTTGCAAGACTAGTACTCTTTTGAAGTGTATGTAGCCCCACAAAGATTCTTACACACCTTAACTCCTGAGCAACATTAAAATAAAATACAAACCTGCAGCATGACCAGCAAGACTCCAGGACTTGGTCTCCACCCTACACTGTCATCATCTCCAGCCACACCCTTTCTACCCTAACCTTCTATCCCAGCTCTGTCTGACCTCCATGCCTTTGTGTATACCCTGCTCAGTGTCTGGAAGGTACTCTCCCTCCTTTTCCTGTGACTTAGACCCTATTTTACTTCAAGGTTCAGCTCAATTACTTCCTCTATTAATTTTCCATCTCCCTTCCTGGCTTCTCCTCCCATCTGGGTTAGGCACTTTCTGTCTTGCCTTAACCTCCCAGGCACACATGTATAAAGAGTGCCAAAAAAATATTTACATATTTTAAGAAAGGAAAAAAAACCTGTATTAATATATACTGATAACAAAAGATGAATACAAGTCACGTTTGACTTCTGCAATTACAAGAGGTGCTCAATGTGGTTACCCTCAGCGTCCAGACTCTTCTGATGACAGGGAACTACTGCTTGAGCAACATTGGCCAAAGTGTTAACATCAATTGAAATGTATATACATTGTTTTTTGGCACCCGATATTGTACTACTTAGATACTATGTGATAATCATATGCCTATTGTTCTGACACTCTCACTAGACTGTGAGCTCCTTGGTGGCAGAGATTGTTTCATTTCTGTATATTCAAAGTCCAGCTCAAGCATAGCTCCAGGCCACACTCCATCTCAAAAGATGACCCAGTGTCCAGCATCTGTAAAAGATCTAACGTCAGCATTTGGAATGAATTTCCTTTCCTCACCACCCTGCCACTTTCTTTCCGCTGTTTGTGGCCCCCACTAGACACTGGCTACCATGTTGTTCTGTCTAATTCGTAGGTCCACAGCATTTTGAATCACATGGCACAGCACTGCTCAGTACAATAATTGCTAACCATATATTGGTCTTTATATTTAAAGCAATTAAAATGAAAAATTCCGCTCCTTAGTCACTCCAGCCACATTTCAAGTGCTTAATAGTCACTCTGGCTAGTGGGTACCGTATTGAACTGCGCAGACAGAGAATATCTCCATCATCACAGAAAGTTCAGCGCTGACCTAAGGGCCCCAAGAAACACCACTCACCCTAGCAAGACAAAGAAGTGGAGTAAATGACATTGAAATTGAATCATTTAGTCCTGAGAAAAGATACTAGCAACCTATTAGTTTATGTGTACATGAAAGATAAAAGCTAGACAGCTGCTTCTTAGAAATGCTTGTATTACTGATTCTATACATAGACAAAAGATATGTAAGATAACCTTTGAAGCTGCTTTTATTCACTGATAAATTTTATATTTATAATTGAAATTTATTTATATTGCATAGAAACCTATTTGCCTGACTTGTTACATTCTTTTTTAGCATCTGGGAAGATTATGGGACATAATTAAAGGATTTCAGTTACCCTATTTATCCTAGCTCTTCAAGGAAGTCATAACTAAGTTAATGGTGATTTTTTAAAAATATATTTAGGAAAGTCTCTTATCTCCAGTAACACTAACAGCCTCACCCACATGGTAGTTTAAGATTTTACAGAATTGATATTTATTATTTCACTTGTCCTATCATTTCTCCAATGTTTCTGAACACCACAAATTTGGAACCAATTAAATGGTTTACTCAATAGAATGTGTGTGAATCGTGCTTGCATGAGATATTTATAAAGATTTCTCAGTGAAAGATACAAAAGTATTTATCTCAGAACCTGATTTCTTTTTTTCTGAGCTAAAACTGACTTAATGACTTATTTTTTCTTGGCCTTTGGCATAATAACTTTTATGAACATTGCTTCAGATAAGCTGAATGTGCACTATATAACATTTCTTTTGAGCCCAAGAATAAATATGGACAGTGCCTATGTCAGTGCTAAATAAGTGAGCCAGAGAGGAGGAGGCTGCTTCTACCTTTACTGTGAAATATGATGATGTGTCAGATTCAGTACGAAAACCTTCCCTGATTACGTTCCTATCAGAATGAAATTAATACAATTTTGGAAATTCAACAGTGTTACTAGTGTGGGACAAAGGAGGTCTTCTAGTTTTAAGAAAGGCATGGTGTGTTAAAAGCCTAAGGGACACAGTAATAAAAAACAGTGCTTTATTTCTGCCCAAATCCTTATTACTCAGCGCCTTTGAGGCCTCAGTCCTGACCTTGCAAGGACATGGGGTGTAAAAGAAAAGTGTGGCCACTATGCTATTTGTCTGTTTCTGGGAGACACCTGGTAGTGAGCACACATATCTATGGAAAGAAAATGTGGAGGCGATTGGATCCTTCATTGCTGTGCGTGTTCTCTTTTCCCTGTCCTGTAGGAAGTGGTTTCCGATGAAAGGCATCAAGGTGGACAGCTGCTGGAAGAACCAAAGTTGCTGCATTTCAAAGGGAATACCTTTAGTCTTCAGATCTCTGTCCTCGATATCCCTCCATTCCTCTGGAGAATTAAACCATTCACTGCATGCCAGGTACTGGCCAAATGGATTTCTAACAGAAATTGTTTTGCTTTCACCAGCAAGTGTGTCACAAACTCTGGCGAGGGTACTCTTGACTTTCCTCCTCCTTTAAAATTATGGATTGAATCTCAGAACTGTCACAGAAATGTAACAGTTGGGGCTACACACAAGGAATTAAACATACTGTCATAAATTCACAAGTTTCTAACAGGTGGGGAAAAAGGAGCTTGCGTGTCAGATAATGTGACATTTCTCCTCCCATTTAAATTGTTGCTCGATATAGGTTGAAGGTAGTATTGAAATAACTTAGAGCAAGGTTGGTTGGTTTGTTTCCATTAAAATAAGTTCATTGGAAGACATTGTTTTAATCATGTTCATCAGTGAATGAACCGTATGTCAGTGAGAAACTTTTTAAGGATGATTTGTGTTGTAGAGTGCTATGGCTGGCCAGGTGGGAACAAGCGATTTTTGTCTTGAATGTATGAAGTTCTTGCTGCCAAATAAATTGGGCAAGCTGTAAAGAAGAAATTCCAAACTGAGAGGCAAAGAAAGAATAATGCCCCTTAGAATCCTTTTATAAATATGTAAAGACACTTATATATTATTGTTCACATATCTCTATAGAGAGAATTTAAAACAAAAAGATTGCAAAATGACTTGAGTCTCCTTGGATAACTTTAAGGGAATTTGAGTAGTTGCTTAGCATAAAAAGATCTCTTATCAATATAAGACCTTGCCATGGAATTCTACGGTAATTTCCAGTGATCTAAGTTTTGTCCCCATAAGCAGCCAGCTGGTCTGCTATATTGTCTTAAGCCAGAGTCATCTGTGCTTCAAGTGACAGGACATTTCCTTAACTCTGGAAAAGCTTCTGGGGGACTTACATTGATCTGTAATCACGGGAGGCTTTCAAATTTCTTTATTCTGCCCATCAACAACCTGTAGAGCCCTGTGGGTTTTTTAACCTTTTTATCCTTGCAGCATTCATTAAAAAAAAAAAAAAAAAAAAGCAACTTGCACAGTTATACAAGCTTGTCAGAGTGGGAACAAACCAAATCCCAAAGAGAAAAACCTTGACTGGACCATGATAGAGAAAAAAGTTGAACTACCAACCCTTTCAACTTCTAAAATTCAAAATTTTCTAATTGGACAAGGTCACATTTTCCTATTTAATTTTCAGACCTCTCATTACCTTGGGAATTGCCCCCTCTATATACAGTTTTAGTGCATTCAAAGCAACAAGAACATTTCTCATGGACCTGAACAATTTTTATTTGGGGGGAGGCAGTGGAGGGGGATGCATATTCAGCACATTTCCTTATGGAAGGAGGTTTTGTATGAACATGGTTAGGATGTTCTAGACCTAAGTGTTTGTATCTCAAAGTAGTATTCCAAGTTTCTAGTCCAAATTGAACATCAGAGTATTGTTAAAACAAGTACTAATAGTCATGTAAATTTTTCTGTATTAATCTTTATAGGTTTAAGGTTGTCACGTCACTGGATCTAATGCAAGTGACTGAGTCCAATGTAACTATTAAGTTTAATGCTTGGAGATAAAAAATCAGATGAAAGAACCATAACCTTGCAGCAACACTAAAATGATAATTCCAACACCAGGGATTTCAAAGAGAGCCTCGGGCAGAAAAGGCTTAGGGGGCTAAGTGCCAGCCCAACTCAGAGGATATAGCAGGGCCGGGATAAGCCAAAGGGCATTGGCTCACAGGAAACACAACAAGCTTACCGCTGGGATGGGTTGCATTGCATGGAGGCTGTGAACATGTATAAATATTTGCCTTCTGTATGTAATTGAGCATAATATGAAAGAGTCTTGGAAGGCTGAAAAACAATTTAATTTTCTCTGCACCAGGAGCCTTGCTACTGAGTTTTTATTTCCACTTCATGTTTCTTACCCACAAATGGCCTTCTGTTTTATTCCTCCTATCTCTTCACCACCCCTACCACCAGTTTTCTTGCCCCGGTCATCACTGACATCCCCCAGCTTGTGTGAATACATATTGTACTTGTCTCAATGCCCAGGCTGTGTTTGCTCCCAGGCATCAAATATAAGCACTCTGGGGAGGGTTTGTGTTCAGCCTGCTTGAATTTCATGTAGAACATTACGTGCACTGACAAACTTGGCGTGGAGAACAGAGAATGGTTTTCATTAAGACGTAGTGGACAGGAACTAACAGAGAACTGTTGCAGGACAGAATCACACCACAATTCCTGATATCCTTTATGGGTCTCTTCTTCAACTGGTCAACCCCCCTGTCATTTTCTGTCGTCTTCCAACTCAGTGCATGGGAGACTTCTGGTATCCTTGCTTCTTATTCCTCTCTCCCTTTTTCTAACTTCAAATCAGGAATCTGGGAATCACTGTATTCCAACTGATACCCAAGTCCTACTCTCCTAAGAAACTCTCCTGTTTTCTTCTGGGAAAGATGGAATTTCCCAGGAAGGTACAGGTCTGGGAGTTTTCCAGTATAAAGGATATTTGCCCTGTCAGACAGCAACCAACTACACAAGAAATGTTTTTCGAATGGTGTGAGCTCAAGGTTGGCTCCAGAGCTATGTAATGAGAACCTGTGTAGAGAAGGACCAACTAGGTTTTAAATCTTGTTGGTTTAGGTTCTATAGGATTACGCTTTATAGAATGCTGTACTATATAAAGCCAGGCATGATGGGTGAGAGGGAAGGGAAGGCTATGTGAGTTCTTAGATCTGGTGGCAGTAGCATCCGTCAACCCTGAATCAAAGAGAAACTGAGGCCCACAATGCTGGCCCTCCCCAAATCCACAATTAATGATTCCCCCTTTTATTCTCAGGCTTTTTAAGATCTACCACAATAGGGTTATGCTATTATCTCCTCCTCAGACTTAGAAATACTCCTCTAGGAGGTAAATAACTCTGCTCTCAATTGGTTACTGGGACCTGAGTGCCACTTAATCAGGGTTTTCTGTATTCCTTGCTGACCATGGAATGGAGAAGCTGTAGTAAACAGTATACAATAAAATATTAATCTATTTTTTTAAATCTTACAAATCACCAAGTCAGGGTATCACCTCCCTGTGATAAAAGCAGCTGTCTTTTCAGCATGCTATGTATCTTGGAGAACCCAGTGTCTGTCTCCTGCTAGGATGTGATTTACATTCTCTCCATCTGCTAGGAACGTAATTATAATGGGAATCAAAATGAAAACATTTCCGGAATTCTTTAAATACCCATAACTTTGCTACACTTTGTCCTCCTATATTACTTTCCACAGCTCAGTGAGAATCTTGGTGTTTTGTGGGGTTTTTTTTGTGTGGTTTTTTTTTTTTTTTTTTTTTTTTGAATAAATGAAAGCAGTGATGATTGCCCTGAAAAACACACTAATCACAGTGCTTCTAATTCTATTATTTTTAAGTGTTTTGTTGAGCACTATTGGCAGCTGCTACTCAAGTCAACAAAAAACACATTCTGATACTGTCTTAAAATCAGATTTTTTAAATGTTTTGATTGTGTGCAGTGGAATAGAAAAACAAAAGATTTGTGTGTGTCTGTGTGTGTGCTGATTCTTACATCTTTCTGCAATGAAATATTATTTCTGCAGTGGGCATTACGCTCTTTCCTTTCTTCCAGTGTTTTCAGAGAAAATGTAAGAAATTTAGCAGTGATACCAGAGAAGACACTTTTCAATAAATGGTTAGGTCAGTGTCACTGGGGAAGAGGGTAAGCTTTGCCAAGGGTTCCAATGCACTACAGATAAATAGGTTTATTCGAGCTGGACCTTGAATTTAGCTTTATTTGGCGCTGCAGTCCAGAAAGTTATAAACACTGTCATGACTCAATTTTTAGCTTTAGAGCAAAACTTCCTTACCTAGCTTAGTTAGGCAAAACCACCTATTAACCACTGAGCCCTATGTTACTTTCATTGAAGGGGATAGTTCAAAAGTTAACTCTGTAAACATTTACCTTGGAGATGAAGGTTCATTTGAAGGCTATTAACATGAAAATGGAGAGAGTAAGGATAGGGCTATAGATGATGAAAGCCCTTGTGGGCCAGGCAGGGAACTTAGTTTAACATAGCAAGCACCACAGGGCCATTCTCATCACCCCCAGACAAAAAAAATCTTGTAATGAAAGGTGATCTGGTCACATCAGTGTCCCCTACTCATTATTAGAGGTATAAGAGAGACCACGGTGCTGTTTCCTGAAGAACATCAATCACTTTCTGTTTCCCTCTTCAGTGAAGCGCTAACCACCTCATTTACTCTGTGTAGTACAGGCTGAAGCGGGCAGACTGGTGGACTAGGTTACTACAGTTGGCTATAATAAGATGAGAGAAGAGCATCACTAACGCAAATAGGAAAATTTTAGAAGAATGCTAATGAGAGTGAGATGGTGATAATCAGATTTCAAAAGGTAGAGTTTCCAGAGAAAGTAAAAGCCAAATAAAATGATCTATCGTGATTGAGTATATAATACCAGTGACAGATAGAAATGAAATAAATACCAGAGTTGTACCTAGTGGAGTCCTCCACAGAGAGATGGCAGTTGGGCATAGGAGAGCAGACGGGACCTTGTAGAGTTCAGCAGACAGAGAAAGAAGTGTTGTGAGGCTGAGATATGAAGTAAGGGTTACTCATGCTTTACAAAATTGAGAAGGCTAGAACGGAGAAGCATGAAATGAGTTAGATTGGACAACAAGGAGAAAAGGCAGAACTTGTAAATACGTATTACTTCTTTTATCTGGGGTAGAATATGGTGCAGGTGCAAAGTCATTTTTTAGTGACTTAGGGAAAATGACTTCCTCTAAACATTCCTGGGAGGCCGCACCAATCAGAAGTGCCCTCTGCTGCATGTCTACTACCAGGAGGGAAGGAGAAGAGATCACAAGTAAAACTCACTGTCTAGGAAGAATGGACCTGTGCTGTCTTACTGGTGGTATAAATAAGCTGTGTGCCAGCCAAGAGCTTCCTTGGTGACCATTAGCTTACTGCTTCCCCCAGTGTTTCCCTTAGAAGAGGATAGCCTCCCTGTGGAACACAGTAGTAGCACCTTTTAGTGTTATCCAGCTTATATCAGTCTCTAAAAGGACTTCTTCAAATCCACTGGAGTTTCATCAGAATTGTTTTGGTCATGAAAACACCAACCACTCAAGATATTCCAAAGGAGAAATACATCAAGGGAGTGATGTGCTTACAGAACCTGTAGAAAGCCTTGGTAGAGTCAGACTCAGAGAGAGCTACTAATGATATTAGGAAGCCAGCAAATTCAGGAATTTCAGGAAGTAGCACTGTAGCAGATGGTTCTCAGGGGAATGGCCAGATACCCCTGCAAGCCTCACATGTGCTGACAGCTGAAGTCTGTGGGCCTGCTTTCTGATGTGAGGGGGGCAGTGATGGCTTCGTCTCCTCCTCTACCATCCAAGTCCAGCATTGGCAGAACAGAAATGTGAACTCTGCAGGCAAGTAAGTCTGTGCAAGGTAGTTTTCAGGCTTCAAGCCCCTGCCATGAAGGTGAGAACTGAGCATCCTCCCCTAAAGACAGTGTTGCATCCTAACAGCCCACATCTCGCACAAGAATAAAGTCAATGAAACACCACATAGTGTCACACACATAGCCCTTCTCTGAGTCCTTGTTTCTACTTCTTGAGAAAAAGGTCTACTGCCTTCCCCTTGATTCGGTATTAAGAACAAACAAATAAAGCAAAATCACAAAGCCCTTATATTCATTGCTGGGAAGTGTGGTAGGGGTTAATGCCCAAGTTTGTTTTCTCATACTCTCTAAAGCTGACTCTCTTCTTCTCAAGTGTGCAACAATCTAAATTCCATCCCTCCTTGCTATACCCCCCACCCAGAAGTATCCAAGTTAGAAAACAAACTGTGTACAATAGAGTTCAGGAATAACTAGGTAATTCATAGTTCCGCAAAGTGAGTAGACTATATTTTAATCACGGCCCTCGGTCTTATAACTCATGCTGGCTTCATCACCAGTCACACTTCAGAGTATCAAACTTCCAGACTTGATATATCTTTTTATCACCTTTCAATGTTAGTATCAGAGAAAAGTATATTTATGGCAACAGGTAAAAGTGCAAATTAACCAAAGGAGTAAAAGAAAAAAGTGAGGATGAATATTGCTAAACATACATGGTCATTGCCAAGGACCCAGCCTGGTTTGACTAGGAATCAGAGACTTTTTAGTAGATGAAAGAATGTCAATTTCTGATATTCTGCCTCAGAATATCATCTGACCTCAGAGGTCAGAATGACTGACCTCCACTTCACACTGTTGTAAAGCCATGTGCCTGAGCATGGCCCATTCAGTGGCAAACACTAACTGGTATTGGGGAAAAAAGTGATCTTTGTCGATTTTATAATTTCCCTCCTCGTTTAGTAAAAATTTATTTTGCCACTCCATTGTCTGTAAGGCCCTTGAGAATGGGGACTGACCTAATTTAATTTTATTTCTTATTGTTGATCTAGTACATTGTCTTATCATGGGCAGACACCATACAGAATTGAGGAATGGATGAACTGAATGAGGAGGTGGCAAACTGGAGTGCTCTGGGGAGGCCCGGTGTGTTGTGTCTTTCTCGGATGTGTGTATATGTGTGTGATTTTGCCATAAGTATAATTTTTAGGCTGGATACATTAGCAATATTATGTTCTGTTTGCACAGTTCAGTATGATTTTGTGGCGTGGGGGCAAATCCTTGTGAGTCAATTCTTTAGCACAATTTTCATTTAAGTGAGAAGATATCCTCCTACCCCCAGGCATAGGCAGAAGGATGGGCCATAGGAGTGTTCTAAGAATAATTGTTTTTAGAGGAAAAACATGATGATTCATATTTGATGGCATTCTTACTAATTGTGTGTGTCAACAACTGAAATCTGAGCTCTTACAGTGTGGCTTGGATATACAAATATTATCAGTTGAAATTGACATTAATTACTTTTGTGCTACTTGGCAGATGCTGGAACATTATTTCTACAACGATTCCAGCAAGTCGCTTAGGCAATTATGTCTGGTGCAATCGTCATCCTCACCACCATCATTATTGCTATCAGGTCTCTCCTGGTCTCTGCTTATATCAGCCAGGCTCTGTACACCACAGCCTTCTCTCTCCCTGTCTCCCTGCAGGAAGTCCCGTTCTCCCGCGTGTGGTGCAGTAACCGGCAGCCCCTGCACTGTGCCTTCTCCCTGGAGCGTTACACGCCCACCACCACCCAGCTGTCCTGCAAAATCTGCATCCGGCAGCTCAAAGGCCATGAACAGATCCTCCAAGTGCAGACATCAATCCTAGAGGTGAGTCCCTGGTCTACAGGTCACTTGCTCCCGTTTCTAAAGGGCCATAAGAATATACCTATTACAGCCATGCTGTTCATACAGCACAAAAGAGCTTCAACATGCACTCATTCTTCTCATCCTCATTCATGGCTGAACAAATCATTTCCTTTGGCCTTTCCATTCTCTGGCAACTCTACATTTTGAAAACTGATTATCACCTTGTCACTCTCATTGTCATTCATCAAGTCTTTTCATCCTCCTTACTGATAAGGGAAAATAAACTTTCTCAGGCTGCAGGGAAACTCCACCTATCAGCACTTAGGCTCTGTGAAGGGACCTTTGGGATAGAAACTGATAGAGGGCTTTTTACACACAAAACCATAAACACTCTAATAGTCCATGGCAGACTTGGAATATTAGCTAAAATTTATTATTTGCTGATGGTACAATTGAGACACGTGACATAAAGAGGCACAAGGTTACTACTGGCCAGTTTTCTGCTGGTTCTGACTAGTTTTCCAGAAGTCAATGGCCCCATATATGTATTTCAGCTTAAGGGTCTTGGCTTCTCGTCTTACAGATTCTCAGACCCTCCAGGCTCAGGGTCCGCACATCTCAATTTCCATTAAATATAGATTCATCAATATAATAATGTAAGATGCAGTAGATATTAATCTCATCCTACAAAGTAAGGAAACAGAAGTGCAAAGAGGGCAAGGACCTTGTCTGAGGTCATATCACTATTGAAGGGCAGATATAGAATGGGAGTCAAAGGAGAATTCACTTGAGAAATTTGCAAAATCATACCTCATCTTTGCCATGATTCTGACTGACTTCATGAATTTGAGCTTACAGAGTAGACAATGGCATTCCCTTATGAATGGTTATGTGAGGGGCAAGAGTAGCTGAGAAGTAGAATCAGGGGAGGCATGTGATGCTTCTGTATAGCAACTCTAAAGTAACCCCTGGTTAGCTTAGAAAAGCGCAGATATTTTATTATTCACCTATGGAGTGAGTGAGTGAGTGTGTGTGTGTCTGTATAGACACATATAGACACATATACAGACACACATATATATGTATAAATATAAAAATAATACATATTTATTCATTTTGGCTTGGCAGAAGGTTTAACTCATTTTGTATACATACAACTCAGTGTCAGCATTTTTTTTTCTTTGAAAACTTGTAGCCTTGTAGCATTATCACTTCCCTCCATCCCTATTTCAATTCATTGTTTATGCAACATGAGTATTTCTAATTTCCCAAGTAGTTTTCTCTGAAGAGCGGATGGCTTTCCAAAGGACTGTGCCTCAAAAATTGATAGCTGTCTTAACTGACATGTTTATACAGTATTTGCGTTCATTATCACTAATTAGCATTCTGTGCTAAAGTAGTTTTGATGGGGAAGGTATATCCAGAAACCTAGGATAGGATATTTTTAGAGTCTCCTTCTTAAAGAGTCATGGCATATTTAACACAATACATTTCAAAGTAAAGTTAAAAATTGTAGGAGAGTTTTGAAATAAAAATGAAAGGAAAATCCAAGATTTTCCTTCTGGCATTCAGAAGCAAGCAGGAAAAGGCAGGTCGTAAGATGTTTCTGATGAAGACTGACCTAAATGTCTCTTAACAGGTCAACAAAAGAACTCCATGTTTAAAGGTTTTTATTTTTTGAAGACACTCTGATATTGAGGCTCAACTTCCGCTATTACAGGATAGTTATGTAAAAGGAATGTGACACGGCTGATACATCCTGGTGCCTTTGCTCTTGCTTAAATAAATTCTTGAAGTGCTTGAAAGGAAAATGAGCTCATAAACATAATCTTAGCCTTTACTCTCCAATTCCTTTTCTAATGCTTTACAAAGTTTACAATCACTTTGAAATGCCTCGAAGAAGTTAACATCACTGTATATCTTGATAAAAGGAGGCAAGTATGAGAATAATACTTAGATATTCAATGTTGGACTACAGTCATCCAATTTGTTGGCTGCTGCATTTTAGAAGCTTTATGAACCCTTTTGATCCTGTAAGGATCATTTTATTAATTGCTTCAAAGGTTCCTGCTGGAATTTGGCCCAGTACATCTCCATCTCTTTGGAATAAGGTTTACTTCTTAGGTAAATCTAATTTGTTATAATTTTTCTATGTCAGAAGAAAATTAATGACTTTGGAAAGCCATATTTCAGGTACCGTGTCATGTGCTTTCATGTATAAGCATCACAACTCTGTGGATTCGTATTGTAGGATAAGAATTTACATGACATAACCATCTCAAAGAGGTCCAACTTCTTGTCCAAAATTATAGAGCTAATCAAAGTTCCCAACTGAGATACCTGACTTCAAGATCAAAGTCCGGATTTCCATACTACGCTACTTCAGGATCACAGTCAATGAGGTCTAATTTATCAGACCTAACTGTGGGTTTTGTCTGTAATAGAAGCCTTCTCTTTTGGGGCTTAAGCACTAGGGACAAACATCACAGCACCAACAACTGTCTTTGAGTATGAAAGTATATGAAAATCAGGAAGTTCTTTCCTTAAGACTGTGGGAGGCTGAGATGGAACTATGTGTGTAATGGGCTAGAATCATTCTGTAGATCTTCAAAAATAGAATAAACTTCCTACATATAGATCCGCCTGCCAAGAGATGTCTTGATTGAATAATCACTCTAGGTCCTTCCAACCCTAGGATTATCTCACTTCTGGCGAGAACATACATCTGGTGATAGAAGTGCTGAATAAAAACCATCCTCTTCTCCCTAAAAATGATCTAGTTTTTGTGGTGCATGCTTCAAGAAACTTTTGAAGCTTTCAACAGATGTCTTTGGAATATATTTTAATGCCCCCCTGCAAAAAAAATTTTGCATAGTTGTGCACTTTCTACCTTACTTTAATAATTTGTCTTGATGTCTGTCACTATTTCACAAATTTAACAATGGAACCATGAGACATAAAAGAGACTTTATATATATATATATATATATATATATATATATATATATATATATATATATATATATAATTATGTATATAAAATAACATTGATTTTAAATATCTAAATCAATGCAGTGATTATTCTTGTCAAAGACATTTGGTTCTTTATGTTTAATCTCACATCCATCATATTCCTCCATGCCTCTTATCTACCAAATAAATACAATCATTCATATCACTTTTGCACTTAAGAATTATTTCAGTGAACAAGATAACATATCTTTTCTGTTCTTTAGAGTGGTTAATTGTGTTAATCTTTAGGAGCAGGTTGGTTCTCCTTAAATTTAAGCCAAGTCAATTACCTCATGATTATCAGCAATTGATACTCTATAAATCATCAGTATCACCTATCTGCAAATTGTAGATGGAAGCAAAATAATTTTGCTAATATTGAAGAGAAGGGAAGAATCCCCAAGTGATTTATTTCATCATTCCTTATTAATATTATTGAAGAATCTATTTTTTGTAGAAACAACTTAAATGGGAATCTTGCATGTAACTATTTTACCTTCAAGCAATTTCTCTTATCTTTCTTCCAAAAGTGGGGAAAGTTAGAGATGATTTGTCTGTTACAAAATAGAATACCTGGAATTTCTCATTGATTTACAACTCCCAAGCTAACCATGTAGCAGCTGCTTATCTCAGATGTGCAGAGCATGAAAATCTACTGTTCCTCTGAATATTTAAACAATCAGAGAATGTAGTAAGGATTCTTATTACTTGGCCCAGATGTCTTTTAGAATGCATCATAAATGTTACATAAAGTGTCATCCTTATGCATGGAAAATATTTAAATTTGGAAACTTTACGAGGGAAATGGGGACCAATTTATTAAGCGTAGTAAATAGAAAAAATACTTATTTTTAGAATTAGTCTCATATAATATTTTATCACCTTCAAATTGTACCATTTTGTCCAATTTTTTCTGAAGACTTTATGTATCAAGGTGGTCTTTCTTCTGCCAACAGTAAAGACAGAGTTTGGTGGATGTGGTGAATTCATAGGTGCCATGAGGGTTTCCAAAAGCCAGTTTTCTGTCTACTGCAGTTTTTCGGCAAGGATACTGTCAATGTTTTCACTTTTATTGGCAAGCCACCTTTTCATGTGTTAACATGCTTTGGTGTCTTTTTTATAATAACTGCCATATAATTGCATAGAATTCCTTTTTTTCAGTTATCTCTGGTTTCTACCATCCTTTTTAAGGACATTACCCTTCCTTAAGTCAGGGAATACCTAAGGAAACCATTCCTACTTGATTTGCATTGTTAAAGGCTAGAAGAAATTTTACAAACCACTATAAAAAAAAAAAGAAGTGATATATCTTGTAACCTATTTTATTCAGTAAGAGGCCTGAGTTGGTTTATTTTATAATCACCCTCTATATCAGAAAAAAATTCTCCACTCAGTCTGAAATAACCACTTATCTACTCAATTTCTATTCAATCAATAGCTACCCATCCTTCAAGGCCAACTCGAATGCCTCCTCCATGAAGCCCTCCTTACTCTTAATTCCTGAAGCATAATGCTAATATCACTCAGAGAGCATTTTTCTTACCCACCCTGCTCAGTGGATTTTTTAGTATTTGTATTAAAGCAGGGTGATATAGTGAAATGAGTCCTAGTGTAGGTATCAGGATATCAGAATTTTAGTTTTAGCTTTGTCACAAACCACCTGAGTTACTATCAATTTTCATAATTTCTGTGGAGTCTACAGAAAATTCCAAAAGACTGATTAGGAAATTGAGGCCGAGAGAAGTCATGTAGCATCGAAAGTCACTAAGCTAAAAGTATAAACTCACACTCTGATTCTGAAAGCCATGCTTTTTCTATAGCCCCATGCTACCCTCAAATACAGGAAGAATTTTGATGAGCATTATTTAATAATATTCCAGGGAATGGAACTAAAATCAGTAAGTAGAATCTACTTAATGTGATAATATGAGCTTTGATTTTCCAAAAGGAAGATATAATATGCAGCATTTCTCTAAGATATTTGACCATGGGGCTGTTCTTTCTTGGATCATCTTCTGAGATACCCTTTTAGAAATGCTGGGTTAAGGCATTGTTTCCAAATGACAGCCCTCAAAATGTAACTGTGCTAACTGGTTACAGAAATACAAAACACATTATTAGTCATTAATAAAACCTCTGCATGAACCAGTTTCCTCAACTAAGTTTTTGAGGTCATAACACTCATCAACTCTGAAGGTTGATAACTGTGTGAGCCTGGGCCCCAAATAATAAGGGCCACCATGGCTGTGGTGCCCTCAGTAGAAAGATGTGTAATGATTTGTAAAATCAGGGCAGTGTCACAGGACAGTTCAGAAAAAGCGTGTGATGACTTGAAGGACCACACAAGACGATGAGTTCCTAACACAAAGGACAGTTTCTTGGGGTTTCAACAGTCCTAGGTAGTCACCTAACCCAATCACAAATTATATTTTAATTTCCCTTTATATTAGCTCTCTTTTTCTGTATAACAAATGTATCATAAATTTAACAGCTTAAAACAACTCCCATATATGGTCTCACATTTTTTATAGATCAAAAGTCTAGGCTTGGCAGTCTCTCCAGGCTGAGATCAAGGTGGTGGCTGGGGATGTGTTCTCAGCAGGAAGGAGCTCAGAGTCTTTTTCTAAGCTTATGTAGGTTGTTGACAAAATTCTGTTTCTTACAGCTATAGGACTGAAGTCCCCATTTCCTTGCTGGCTCTTAGACAGCTGTCACTCTCAGCTCCTAAGGGGCACCCTCAAGTCCTAGCTTATTTCCCATCTTCCCTCCCATAGGCAGTTTACAGCATGGCTGCTTATTTTCTTCCCGGACAGCAGGAGAGATGCCTCCAGATCAGAGCTGCCTCTTCTCTCTTTTTAGGGCAACCCGATTAGGTCAGATCCACCCAGGAAAACCTTCTCTTGATCAATTCATAGTCGATTGTTTAGGAACCTTAATTACATCTGTAGAACCCCTTTTGTCTTGTAACAGAGCATAATCATAGGAGTAAATCAATCAAATACTTTTCAGGCCTTGAAATTTGGTTAGCCCACATAAACTTACCAGCCACCCCTCCAGTCTAACCTATTTCTGTGTGATTTCATGATGGATATGATGACCTAATTGCTATGAAGTACTGAGATAACAGATGCTCACTGGACAACACGAAATCAGCAGCATAGTGGGCAGACAGCAGGCAGGAGCCTTCCAGCCTACACCACCGCACAGACTACTCTAGATCTCATCACTGACTCATGGCTGGCTCATATTTTATAAAAGCAATTTAATTCTGAAACAAGACCAAAATATTTACAATAGAATCACAGACAACTGTAGGATGGGGGGAAACGTAAACTTGAAGATGATCAACATACAGTCAGTTCCCCTTTGTAGCTTTTCTGACAAGTGGCTTCCCAGGCAGCCTCTTCGATCAGCCCATTCCTCTTCGGTCAGCTCTATCAGAGGGTCATTCCTTACATTGAACTGAAATCTGTCATTTGGTAGCTTCTTCCTACTGATCCTACATCTATTTCCGAAGGAAAAAAACAGTAAATCTGCTCTCACCTGGTATCTCTTTAGTTGTAGGAAGCTGATGATTATGACTCCTCTGAGTGGAAGAGACTGTTATAAATCTCCAGTACACGATTTACTAGGCTACTGAGAAGTCATTTACTATTTTGGAAGAGAGGGGAACTTGTCAATATATTTTATAGAGTCCATCACAATAGGCAAGCATTTTGTGCATGTGTGTTTGCATAGATTTTCTTAAGAAATAAGAGTTGATCAGTACTGCTTCCACTTGGATCTGATCATGCTTTCCTTATTTTGTTTTAGAGTGAAAGAGAAACCATCACTTTCTTTGCACAAGAGGACAGTACTTTTCCTGCACAGACTGGCCCTAAAGCCTTCAAAATCCCCTACTCCATCAGACAGCGGATCTGTGCTACATTTGATACCCCCAATGCCAAAGGCAAGGACTGGCAGATGTTAGCACAGAAAAACAGCATCAACAGGTAATTGGGGCAACTTCTGAAAGAGAATTTTCCTCAATGAGCTGTGAAAAATGAAGTGAGTTGGGTGTATCCTTATTATTTCCAGGCTCTAATACCTGATTCCTTTGGCCATATTTTAAGTGAGGTTCAGCTAAGTAACTGGGACAAAGGCAAGAATATGACACTGTGAGTGGCATTTCCTGCCAACATACTTTGCCTTTGGGGACATTATGGAAAAGTCCTACCTTGGTCCTGGTCCTATCTCCAGGTTTGCTAGCTGGGCCACCAAATGTGTGTGTGTGTGGGGGGGGGAGGTAAACTATATCATCTTGGTGCTTGCGAGGGATCCCAGCACAGTCTTGAGCCACAGATACAGAAATAAAGAAGTTTCTCAAACCTCCTCCTTACCATCCAGTAACCATAAGCATGATTGCACTCTTAATGAGGACATGCTCAGTCTCCAGAAGTGGGTGTCTCAATATAAAAAAAGAGGTTTGAGGATGATGATTCTCGAGTCCGAAGGCAGAGGGCATTGAACAAGCAAAAGTTTGCATAGGTGCCGTGGATGAGTCTGCTGCTTAAGCTGGCACTGCTCATTGCTGTGCTAACATTATGGTTGAGTTGAGAGTAGAATAGAGAGATTCATAATGGTCTTTATTCCGTTAGATGAGAAGCAGCAGGAGGGATGCTATCCAGAGCAGCAGTGCGAGGGAGGCAGGTTTTAGCTCCACTTGATGGATAACGAGTACAGGGAGAAGGCACTGACCAATAATATCTCCTCTCTCCCTAACTCACTTGGCATGCCTCAGAATGAATAGAAAAGAGAACAGTTTTGCCAGACCATCTTATTTTCCTTTTCTTGGGACTTTTGTTTTTTTCTTTTGAGGCAAAGCCTTATTTTCTTACTGTTTGGCTTGCTCAGTCATTTCCGTTCTATATTTCGTTCTTTATTTTCACAGCTGTCCTACCTGATTCTTTCTTCTCTGCAATGGAGGGTAGAGGTCTGCCAAGAAAAAAATATAATGCTCTTCCCTATTTCAAAGGGGATCCAGAATCCAAGAGCGAATGGTCCAACTAGAAAGCAGTCAGGCTCAGAGTGGAAAAGTGAGAGAGGAGACGTTGCTGCAAGAAAAAAATGGAATTTACAGAGACAGGCAGGCCCAAAAAGAATAGACATACTCTTGAAAAGACATATATTAAAAATGAAAGAATACAAAACTGAATGAGTGTACAGGAAAAAAATAATTTGAATATTTCCCAGCAACTTTGAAAAAGAATGTCTTGCTTATAATATATAAACAGCATGACTATGAGAAGTTCACTTTCTGATCAGTATCAGGACGAGAATGAAAAAGTAACTCAGAGAACAGAATCTAGTTTAAAAAGAACACTGGGCAGGGACTCAAAAGATCTGCAGGGCACTCCTGGTTCTACAACCAGTACTAGTCTGCCTAAACAATCACCGATCATCCCTATTTCTTTTCTACAAATGTAATTCATAGAATTTGAACTACGTGAACTTTCTAGTCCATTCTGGCTATAGCATTTTATGATGTTTTAATTCACCATTTATAAGAAAATAACTGCCACAAACTCTCTATGCACCCATGGATGTTGTCAGTAAATTGCTGAACGAACGTACACATCTTCCTGCCTTGTTTTATTTTATCCTCCATTTACAGTATATGGAAGAGAACTACAATGAGTGCCTCCAAAGTCATCAGTTTCTGACCTTACAAAGTAGGGAAGATGCATTTCAAACTGAGAGACTATAGCTAACATCCTTTTGTCTCTGAGCTCTAATGAGCAGTAATGGCTACACAGGAGCACACTGCCCCCGCCAGTGTCCAGGTCATAAAACTTGGTGTGCCTGTTTGCTTGCTTTTGTTTTTCCCTAAGATCCCTTCTCCAGCCAAGCCTAAATTTCCTTGACATAACGACCTACTTTATGGAAAGTTTCTAACATGGTGCCCAGAACGTGTCAAGTTGCAATAAATGTGAGTTACTCCCTTTGAAAAGTTCACAATTAATAGCATATTAGAATAGCACAAATACATGCAATCTGTTTCTATCTTTAGATCTAATGTAGTTAAGATATTCAATTGTAGTGAATGGCATTTCCCACTCTCCTCTTTATTCTCTAGCTTAAGTCTTTAAAAGTGGTCTAATTATGGAGTAAGAATGATTTAAACTAGGGGTCAGCAAACCAGATAGTAAATTATTTAGGCCATATGGGAGCTGTTGCAACTACTCAGCAACTATTCAGCTCTGCTTCTGTAGTGTGAATCAGCCAGAGAAAAATGCATAAACAAATAGGCATAGCTGTGTTCCAATAAGCTTTATTTACTAAAACAGGCAATGACCCATATCTGGCCTGTAATAGTTTGCTACCCCTCATTTAAATGAGTCTGCCCTCACTTAGTCAAACTTCCACAGGATTTTATTGCTTCAGTCAGAGTAACACCTGGAGCGAAGGCTTCTCCCTTCTGCTCTGCATCTAAGCTTCTTGGGAAAAGGGGCACAGGACAGTGTGGTTCCAGCAGAGATGGCCCCCAAGGCATTCAGAGAAGTAGAACAAGAGAAAGACTACTGAAAACCACCTTGCACCATGTTAGCTCATTCTCGTTTTCCAGAAATTGTTGGGTTCCTTTCATGTTTTCATTATTGGACCAGAAATATATCTTCTTCTACATGGGAAGAAACATGTGACATAGATGAAGGGGGTTTTCAGACGTAATTTATCACAACTTCCTTTTGTGTAATCCCAAATCATTGGTCATGCCCTCTTATGGTTACAAATAACATAGTATAGAAATAATTTTCAATGTGTGTTAAAACACAAAAATCTGATACTGTCGATAGGCCAATAGTATTGGGTAAGAAAGCTGTTCTGTACTTGAGATTTCATCAACCCTGGGATCACATGAGAAGGATGAGCCCAAATCACATAGACAGTCCTTCTATTCAGGGAATTTATCTACTTTGATTTCGTGACAACACTTCTACCTAACTCTTCCCTTCCTTTTAAAAAGCTATAAAGCAACAGCCTTCAAATCATGAAGGGGGAGTTTGCAAAGGAAGAGGAGGGAAACATTGGCTTTTATTTTCTTGCCAGAGAAAATATTCTCTTACCCTCCTTTTGGTAAATGCAAATGTCATCAACGATAACCTGCTTTTTTGCCAAACAAGTTTCTACTTAGGTCTGAATAGGAGAGAAAAGACATGGAATATAAAGTGAAAGGCTCAGCAATCCATGAGAATGTAAGAAATGTCAGTGGTGTGTGCTGTAAGGTGGCAACACAGGTGGCCTTGCAACTTGCCTGGCATGTGGATTATGCTAAATAAACTCCACAGCCTAGCAAAGTATGTCATAGATAAGTTGAATCATAGATTCTGTGAGCAAACTTTGACCATTACTCAGAGCCCATACTTGCTTCATTTCAAAGCTGAAATTGCACGTTTATTCTATAAATTCAGGTGCAATAACTCTTCACTTCAGTGTTCTTGGCCACATGTGACTGATAGGTGGGTAGGGCTCAGAAATAAAGAATTGATTACACAGGAGTAGGTGGTGGGGAGCATTGCTGAGGACTAAACAAATAATATTGGAAACTAACTACTTCAGCTAGAAGTATTCTCCCATCTCTACACTTCCATAGCTCTTTGTATTTTTTAGATACTTTTTAAATTTTTTAAAAATTACAGTTAAACATATCTACTTAGGGGAAATTCAATAAATGTTTTTAAGTGAATGACATGACCTTTTTCACTGGATAGCATACTTGACCTTAAAAACTTGCCTCCTAATAAATAGAACTGATATGAATAAACATCAAAGGATTTTGAAAGTTGGCCTCAAAAGAAAACAAGTTACATGGCTGACATTGTGGAGACTTCCTGTCTTTTCTCTCAGGTCATAGATAGTACCGAATACCATTAGGTCATTCTTTTTTTAGGCCTCATGATTTTCATATTCCCGAAACCCTTGTGAAAACAGCCAGCTTGACCAAGTTACTATGGGAACAGATGCTGGATGAAGTGCATGAGATATGAGAGGCTGGATAGAGGGGGAGCAGCTGAAATGAAATGGAAGAAAGGATTCCAAAATAGGAAATAACAGACAAATTGCATCTTATTAATATTTTTTATAATAGTATACTTATTTGAAAATTTTAAGCACTTCCAGAGAAACATATTTCTTACTGGTCAACTGGTCAAAATAGGTCAAATGTATTTTAGATGTTAGTATTCACGGGTAATGAAGAAACCATGAACAAATGAAATTCTTCAAAACTCATGGCAGATAAGCAGGACTATAATAACTTGTTTTTCCATCAAACCTTTTAAGAGGATCTCTAATGAGAAACAGAATTGTCTCACATTAAAGCCATATCCTTTCATTCCCTCTGTCCACACTCTTAATTGGATGCACAGGAACAGTGAAATGGCCAGGGGGCAGTGGGAGAGGACAGACGAAGGTCACAAGGCAGCTTATTAATCTAGCTCTGAATAATTTTTGAGAATTCACTAGAAGTAGAATAGTCCCAGCGCCAACTTTCTTTTGGGTAAAGGAAGAAGGGAGGAGAAAGAGAGAAGACGATGAGGAAATGGATGGAGAATGCCTGCTTCAACTAAGGATGGTCGCTCAGTCCTTAGAAAATATCCTTAAGACTGGATATTTTCATTCCTGTGTTTTGGCATTTACTATGATTACACCAAACTAAGCTTTCCTGGTTCTCCAAGCTAGAGGCTAAAAAATACGTTCTTAACCTTTAAATGTAAAAATGGATGTGAGGCTCCCATTTCCAAAAAACAGCCTTCATGACTCTTTCAAGGAGAATGAATACATAGGGGGATAGCTAGCATTACATAGGTCATTGGAGGCAAGATATGACAAAGCTCAAATCCGATTTTCTGGTTCTGACTTATGCAGGGTCTGAAATCGAAAGAGCCTTTACAGTGAGGCCAGAGAGACCCAGCACAGCAAAGTGGTGGGTATTTGGGCTTCATTCCACTAAACTCAATGACTCATGAAACTACCCACTAATACAAAGTGAAAACAGACAGCCCTGGGACAAATTCAGCTATGAAGAAGCTGTATATGGTTTGTAAGTGTCAGGTGTCCAACCTAAAAGCAATATAGAAAAGTAGCTTTTATGTTCCTCCAGGAGAACCAACGTCTTGCTCCCACTGTAAACCCCAGGGGGTGATGACACAGGGCATTGTGTTCCTTCTAAGCAAGGGGAGAATTTGTGCTGGTCTTTGATGGAATAAGTTTTCCTCCTTTAAGCTAATATAGTTTTCAGAAAAGATGGACATGCTATGTCCCCTTTATAGTCTAAATGATCCCCTTTCACAAGTGCTATCTCAAGCAGTACTAGAAAAGCTGACGATGTCAGGATGTCTGAATATGATGTTTTCGTAATTTGAGAAAATGAAATTATAGCAATGATTATACCTAATTTATTGGAGCACACTTTAAGTGATTAACTATTTCCCTTCAATTATTTTTGAGGTTTTATTCAAACACATATTGAGTATTTTGCAAAGGGAGAAGTCTAAATATTTCACCCTTCTCTCATTCAGGATTAGCACAGTGGTCTTTCCTCTTGGAACAAATGGTGGTCATTCTGTATCACCCTGAAAATGCTTGAAAATGTCTCAAGGTTATTGAAGTAGAAAATTAATTTAAATGAAGCCTATTTTTCCATGATATACCCCAATTCAAAGAAAAGTAGAGATTTGATTTGATAGTTTCCGATGCCTTTCATTTCCAAATATGAAAATTTGATAGGCTTATCCTGTCAGCAATGAAACTGGAGAATTGAAAACAGGGTCTGCAATTGGCTTTATTTTCATTTGGTAACTCATAGGTGGTCCTGCAAGCTCCAGGGTTTTCGATACATTTCCAAAGAAGAAAGAATCTTTGCTGTTTCCTTTCAAGGACAAGATAATGGAATTGGCAAAAGGAAGAACTATGAGGGGAATTTTATTACCAAATTAATTGGCCTAAAAGAATTAAGTCACCACTCTTAGGGCAAGACAAAGTGGTACTCAGCGTGTTTTCAGTTGCCTGTATTCTTTCCTTTTAGGTTCTCCATACCAGCTTTCTTTCATTTGAAGGCACAAGAGAGCAATAGACATTATGGTGCACATTTTGTGCATATTCTTAAATAATGGAACACTGACTTGCTTTATCCTGATTGCTCCTTTGCTGTTTGTTGAGTACCCAGTGAGATTGAAGTTTGTAGATGAAAGCTTGATGAATGGGCCAAATGTGTATGGTGTGTCCAATTACTACCTTTCAGAATAAATGTTTTGTTTTTGTTTTTGTCTTCTATTTGCATATGAAGAACCATATGGAGAGTTGGTTTTGGTCCCATTAGAGGCTTTCATTAAATGAGACAATTAGGATGATAGCTGGGACATTAATATTTTTTTTTCATTATGACTATGTCTCAATTTCCTACTTGGTACTATGCAGTAGGATTATGCACTATTCTTAAAATGATATTTCCTAATTTATTATCAGCAGCTAAACTTAATTTTCAATTTTTGTACCACTCAGAAAGAAGATTTTTAAATATGCTTTTTAATGTCTAAAAAAAAAAAAGTAGACTTAGATGTAAATTGCAACGGTTTGTAGAATATAAACAAACTTACAGGCTTCATGTTACAGGTATAAGTACTCCCTTCTACTTGAAATTGTCATGTGAGAGCCTAACTTCTGAATGAAATTATGGTACTTGGTATGAGGTATCATCAATGCTAAGGATATTACGCTGCAGCGCAAATGAGGTCCCCTGCTATATTTTAGTGGGGAATTCATTCTCACAATTAGTCACAAGATGAGCATACAGCTTGCAAATAGGTATGTTGGCCCCAGGCAATATAGTTCTGAATAACTAAAATAAAAGCTTTGTTATGTGGGATCCAGAATGGAAAGGAAACACTTATAGGCCAGAACAGTCTGATAGAACTAAGAACACTAAGTTAGGCAAAAATCCAGCTAGAAGTGCAATGTGCCTTTGGTAGCTCTTCAGTGCATTTCTCAGATCTGTGCCTTCTTCCATTACTATTTTCTAATCTCTATTAACTGAGGACTTGGATGTTACTATTCCCTAAGACTCTTGCATTTGAATACTGCTTTCAAGTACTAAAGAAAGGGTGGTATCTACAAATTCTCATTGACTAGACACCTAGACATGTTTCTTTTCATAAAATTAGCCCTGTGTTACAATAGTCTATAAAGACTTTATATGACAGAATGTTATCATGGTCCATCAATTTTCCCCTCCTGTTTGTCCCCAAAGAAGGAAACAGACGGCACAGTAGCTGTTTCTAAAAACCCTCAAATCTAACCGAATTTCCATTATTAGTTTAACACGGTCATTAGTTTGAAGATGTATTTTGAAAACTGAAGGGTCTCTATAAAAATTCAGTTTGTGATCCATGTACAACATTATAAGTTGGCCTGTGTCTAGGTAGTGAAATCATTAAGATAAAAATTCATGTTCCTAGTTCTTCCCTGGTTTCCACATAAAGCATGGGATTTTATCTGGGGATCAGGAATGAGATAGAGAAATCTCAGACAGATACAATTAATTGAGGTAATAAAACAAACCCTCAGGAACTCAGGTGAATAGAAAGCATGTAGGCTCAACTAATGAAATTAAACTTAATAAACCATTACTACTCAATGAACTTGCATGGATAAATCTATTCCACTATCTTAGCATGTGTTTTTTACAGTTTATCTGTACTCTTTCAGTGAAGGTTCCAAAGGAAGAGTTAAAGTCATTGAGTCTATAGGGCTTACGACAAATAAATTGAACTGAAGACTTACAATGATTCTAAGTAAATTCCTAAAATGTACGGAGTAGATAATCTTACCTGCATTGCATACAGCATCTTTGTGACACCACAAAAAAATATATTATTTTTAGAAATTTCCTCAATCAGAATTTGAAAAGGCTATGACAAAAAGTTTCCCCAAAGTTCAGTGCATAAAAAAGTAACAATTCGAAGCATCTGAGAGCAGACATTCACTTCTTTAAACATGTTTCAAAGAGAAAGGGGGGGAAAAAAAGTTTTATTTAAAGGCTTTCACCTGAATTTCAGGACTACTGTGTTTGCTAAATGTTCTCATTTATATATACAAATCTCAAAGATATTCAGGACATTGCTTAAAACTATTGCTATGAATTCTACTTTCTAGTATTAGCAATACTCCCTGAATTGTGTGTGCACCTACTTGCTTGTGTCCAAAGGCACCAGCATAATTATGAAGAGAAATGGGTCCCGTAGATTAGGATCAGAATAATTTCAAAAGCGTGGTTTGAAGATAACCAAATGAATATATGGTGTACCAATTTTCAAAAAATCGTAATGCATCTGTACCCATGCAAGCAGTAAAGTAATTTAACTGTATTTGAGGAATAGCCTATTTCGTTAGGATTTAGGGTCTTTTATATATTAATTATTCTGGTATAAATAGGTGAATATAGTTAGTTTAATAGGATGTCTGTTTATCACAAAGCTTATTGAATCATTTTTAATAAGGCTGATATGTTCCTATATGTATCTACTAAAATTAAGTGGAATTTGAGATTTGTGTGTGTTATGCTGAGCAAGCGTCCTTAAACAAATTCAGGTAATAAATCTGAAACATGCTTTGGGGAACACATTTCACTGTTCCAATATGTTCAGAGACCTGTGCCAAATGAGAATTATATTTCTGCCATTTTTGATCACTTAGTTTCCTTTAACCCTTGGTGCCTAGTCTACACATCAGGGCTTTTCAGAACTAAATGGCTGGCAGGAGTCATTCTCCACTCTGCTCCTCTTCCTCTAGGCAGATGTATTTATAACACCGTGGATTTATGATGTTTTAAAATACTGTCTTGGGAAAAAGATTCATTACAACCCACAAAACATATTGGGTGTGCCTCTCCTAGAGTATTATTATTATGTTTTTATGGCCAGGTCTTCCTCTCATCTCTTGAAATGTCAAAGATCCCGAACAGCTCTCAGAGGGTTTGAAGCAGAACATGTAGCTCTGGGATGTAGCAATGTTGACCCTCTAGGTTCTTATTTTCAAATGTAGTACAAAACAAAAAGTGTAGCTTAATCTCTCAAATTGCTACTACTTCTGGAAATCTAGGTTGGGTTTTAAGACAGTGTTGGATGGGGACCAGCACTATGGCCTTCAGGCCAAATCTGGCCCACAACCTGCTGCTGTGAAGTCCAGGGTCTAAAATGGGTTTTGCATTTTTAAATGATCACGAAAGAAAAACCCAAAGAAAGTAATATTGTGTGACATGTGAAAACTGTATGACATTCACATTTCAGTGTCTCTAAATAAAGTTTTATTGGAACACAGACATGCTCATTCACTTATGTACTCTCGATGGCTGATTTCACACTACCATGGCAGAATTTACTTGTGCTGTAGATACCATATGTGTCTCCTAAAGTAAAACATATTTATTATCTGGCCCTTTACAGAAATAGCTTATTAACTGCTGCTATAGAATAAAGTGGAACATTGGGGTGACACTTTAGGATTCTCGTCACATTCATAGGACACTAACGAGTTCATCGTTGTTCAACCGCAGGTACAAAATATAAGCTCTCAGTAACATGATGAGAAATCTGTGCTGCTTTTATTCTCATGTTTTCTGGCATTATTTTTTTTCTTTTTGAAACAGAGAGCATAAATTATCATTTACATGCCAGGAACAAATGTATGTTCATGGTCATTATTCTCATAAATTTCATGGAAAGAGATTGTCACACACACCCCGAGCCCACTCAGACCTACTCTCTGTTTGCCTCTTTCTCAGCTGTTTCTCTAGTTTGTATTCTGCCTGAGCACCAGTTGGGGTGTACCAATTTCTCTACCTGATACAACAACTTTCTCTACAAACAGCTCCACATGACCAGGAAGAAGTGGCAATATTCAAAACAAGTTTTTAAATAAGAGAAAGTAGGATCACTTCAACTACCCAAAAGAAGTTTCCTTGGCCATTTTTATTACTGTAGAAATGACTAACGATATTTGATTCTAGGGCTGATGTGGTAGGGGTGGAGAAAGTAGGAAAGAGAAGATGAAAGACAAAGATACTAGAGAGAACATTTTTAAGCTGGCCTTCTCCCTTTCTTGGTTAAAGATTCAGATGTAGTGGAAAATATGTCTAGTAACCTGATATTTATGCTATTTGGTAACCAACTAGCTTTAAACAGTCCCTTAAGACCTTTGAATAAAATTTACTCAAAATTACTCTGTGTGTGTGTGTGTGTGTGTGTGTGTGTGTGTGTGTTGCTTGTAAATGGTAAAGTGCCTTTAAAAGCTTGTCTTCTCTTCCAAGTGTTCTTTGCTATGAGTCTACTTTGTGATTATACGCCGAATGTGATGATGGAAAGTAATACCATCTTCAAAATAGGTAATTCTTGGTTGACTCTGGAAACTCTTTTCAACTCATCAGAATTTTGCCAGAGGTGACATTTCTATCCTTGCTGTAAAAGCTACCCATGTAAAACTGTGACCTTTAATCCTTAGTGTTGCCTTTGTCTTCATCATACAAAAGTTATTACCTAAAAGGCGACCATTTATTTTCACTGACGATCCCATATAGTCTGAAAAAACAGCTCATGGCAATCAATTACTCAGTTGATGGATATTGAATAAACACCTGTCATAGTATTATGATAAGTGCTGTTACAGAATCAGAAAATTATTAGCTATGCTCCTTCTCCTTGTCTGTAATCCAACTTAGGAAGACCAAGTTCACTCACATGAAATATATAAGCATTTTACTCACACGAAAATTTAAGCACAAGCATTGAAAGAATTCAGAGAAGAAATCATATCGAGCAAACAGGAGATGAGAATTGAACCAGGCATTGCAGGAGTATAGGATCTTGATAAACAAACTGTAAAGAGAGAAAGTGGGCACTCCTAGTGAACAGAATAGATTGAATGAAAGCACAAAGCAAAGTGTCACCTGAGTCAGCACTAATGGCTGAAAGGACAAAAGAATACTAAGTAAAAATATATACATATTGCCTCAGGTAGGTTGAGGCTAGACCAAGAAGTCATTGAAAACAAGTTGAGCAGATATCTGATAATTGAAGAAAGAATGCAGGGCATATTAGAGAGTTTGGAGGCATAACGAGCTGTAAGATTTTTGCTGTGATTCAGGCCATAAAATGATAGAGCATAAATTAAATGTAAGTAGTATGAATGGAGAAATGTGAAGCTGATGAATATGTCAAAAAGAAATAAACAACATAAAGGGAAGACTCAAAAATAAATGCCCTAGTGTGACAGATTGAAAAGATAGTTGTTAATTACTGAGATATTTGTTATAGTTAGAATGGGGGCCATTTGGATCCTGAAGATTATAAAAATTTCTGATGTGTTAAGTCTGAGGATGTGGAGAGACATTTAATTGGATCAAGTCCAAGGTCATATACAGATCTGTAACTAGCTCACATTAACCTCTAAGACTGGAGGTGCAGATTTACACATTGTCCACTTAGATTTGATAACTAATCCGTTTAATACATGAGCCCACTGAGCAGGGCAAAAAGAAGAAATCAAAAATGTAACCTTGACAGCCCTTATGCTTACCAAGGGAGAGATAAAAAGGGGTCAGCTATCTTGAAAAAATAGGGATGGGTTACATCATCACAAAAGCTAATGAAAGAGCTTTTCAAAGGATGTAGTCAAAGGAGAAACACACAGACACACTCAAGGAAGATGAGGATTCAAAAAAAATTGGAGTGTAAGAAGGTCATTAGTAACATTCCAGAGTACAATTTCAGTTGAGTGTTGGTGTATAAGCTAGAGTGTCCCAGACCTGCCTCAAAGGAGCCTTGCACTCCTATTATAATAATATCCATAATTAATTTTTAATTCTCATATAATTGATTTTTATTTGTTCCTTTATTTCTATTTTCATTTTTGTTTTAATATTATTTTTGTTTATTTAACTGTCTGTCTAGGAATTTATCTTATTTTGCTACACAAAGTAGCCCATCTGCTGTCATTTTGAACCTGTGGGAAGCTCGTCATCAACACGATGGTGACCTTGACTCCCTGGCCTGTGCCCTTGAAGAGATTGGGAGGACACACACGAAACTCTCGAACATTACAGAATCTCAGCTCGATGAAGCCGACTTTAACTACAGCAGGCAAAATGGACTCTAGTCCACTTCCTCTCAAGAGACAGAGTGATGGCCAGCTTTGGGACATTTGCTTTAAGTGGAAGAAACAGGCAGCTTTCTGCCCCATGGCATTTTGGAAATTCAGCCTTCATTCACAATCAGTGAGAATCCCTGGTTGAAAAACTGAATTTTATATAGGTAAAATATGTTAATAGGGAAAAGTACAAGCTCTCTTAAATAGAAGGCTGTCTCCTCTGAATCCATACTGGGGTTAACACTTGATGAACTTCTCAGATTTGGGGTGGCAAGGATAAAAGTGAGGGCATATCTAAATAGAAGTAACTGTGGGAAAAGATGAGCTACAATAAAGCTGGGAAAGCAGAAAATGAAAAGTGCATGTTTGAAAACAGGTTTTTAATGATGTGCCCAAAAGGGCAAGCTGATTCTGGTACCAGATTGTCACGAGTTTTCTACCAACTGGAATCTGTGATGTCGGCAATCATTGTAAGACTGGCTTTCGGAAGTGAAACAGGGTTGTCAACCCATTTGTATGACTTCAACAACATCAAGGAGGTCATTTAGAATTTAGAATCTGAGTACATCACACCAGCACCAACCAATTCCTTATCTATCCTAGGCACTTAATGGAAACAAGATCAAGAGATATAGACCACAAACTAGCTATTGCAGTGTACCCCACCTTCATTTTCTCCTAGGACAAATCTACCCCATTCTTTCTTCACCTTCCTTACCCATTATGGTAGAGGAGAAGTTTCAAGCAACATAATTAGACTTTTCAATATGGAAATGTATTTCTTCCAACTCAACAAAGCAGGCCATCTTTATTTTCAGCTAAGCTGCTCAAATTGCAGAGTACTGTTCGCACACAGCTTATTACATGGATTTTGAGACGAGAGAGGTCAAATTAGGTCCAAGGAAATATATGAACTGCAGAAGCCTCAGGCCTCATATAAGCTGTACTTCTAGGATGCAAGCATTGATCCACTTCCCCAACATTGTCATTATAAGAGAAGGTTTTATTGTACTTTTCAATCTAGATTCATGAAATTTCCTAGTCTTTTGGTACTATGTTATCACCAAATCTCTCCAGAGAGCTATAGGTCATCCTCCTGTTGCCTCTTGGGAAATTAGCAAATAGTCTTTGCTCTAAATAATATCTGAGTAAATAGACCTCCACCACAATGTCCTAGAAACCATATGTGTTGTTCAGGGAGCCATCAAGTTCTGACAACTCAACCTTACCAAGTATGCTTTCTCTATAGCACCATAAGCATACTGCTTTATATTTTAAATAAGAGGCATTAATATTGTAGAGAATTGAAATCCAGACAATTCATGTCCCCCATCTTAACCCTTCGTCTTTTATCCTATTTAATCATTTTGACAAGATGTCCTGGTAAACTAAAGATGAAAAGACCTGCTCCTGCTCATCTTCTGGTGGATGCTTTAATCAACTGTCCACAATTAGGACAACCAAAGTCAAGGACCTAGATTAATCACAAGGCTGATCAGCTACTTAGAGGTTGGCCACACTGGGATAAAATAAAACTAGTCAGGAAATGGGGGAGATGGGGAGTACTTGGCATTGGGGATATGATCAGTTTTTTTAAACAACGTTTTTGTAGGTCCCATGTTTAAAAAAATGTTGTGAATTAAGCAAAAAAAAGACCTAAAGGTAGGATGAATGTATGATACATGGGTAAGGCATTTTAGAACCCTTGAATGGGCTGGTTATTTTCTCTAACTAAAGTGTGGTATATATGGTCCCCTGTATGCAACAGAAGGCTTTGCTACATGACATTCAAAAGCATCTTGCTTTTCTCAGGAACCAAAGGCATGTTATATAGAACAAACAACTCCTCTTAGAACTGTCAAGCATATTTTCAGAATACCGTATCTAGATCATGAAAACATCCTTTTGCTAGTGTGCTCAACTTGTTTATTCCTTCTAGGGAACAATAGAAAGAAAGCATGAAAGTGTAAATCATTTCACATCCCTGATATGATTCTTGAAAGAGAAAGAAGTGGAAGTAGATGGTCAATCACCCAAAATAAACTTGAGATTAACTGGCACAGCTGGGATGAAGAAATAATCTGCATTAATTGTTAAATAATAACTAGTAGAAAACACATTATAGAGATTTTGTTAGTAAAATTCTCCTGCAGGATTTTTGTTTTAAACCTTCCTACCCTTTTTTCCTCTTCCCTTCTAATTGGCCTTATAATTGTTTCATCTATTCTGTGACTCCACACAGATCCTTTTTAGATTTTTGCTATATTTTTTATATTTTAAAACAGATGAAAAATTTTAATGTTTTCCCTAGAATCTATCTAGACTGTTTTTAAGATAAGAGGTTATTATCGATCCCTGAATGTCTGGAATTTCCTCCATGGATTTTTTTTTTTTTTTTTTGGTTTGGGTTTTATAAATACATTTGATCATCACATTCAGTGACAAAGGAAGCAAATTAACATGATTCACCTTTGATTTCAGCCCAAGGCTCAAGTCCATCTTTCAGTCCCTTTTGTTCCTCTTTACAGTTCTCTATTATTTAATTCTGCTAGGATCCTTCATAGTATTTCTACAAAAATATATGAAATTATGTGGCCATTGCATGTTAGAATTGTGCAGTATTTTACAATAGATTTCCAAAAAGAACCCATGTTTGTGAGATTTACAGACCTGTGGGTTGGTGGGGGTGTGTGTGTGTATGGTGCAAGGGGAACATGAAATTGCAGATCAGACAGACTTATATGACACTTAAACCTGTGGTTACTCACTGTGACCTAAACCCTTGTTCTATTTTAATATTTGCCTGCACAATACAAATGCCCCTCTTGAAAGAGATATACTTGTCAGTCCAAGTACTTATTTTAGAAGTCTTATTGTCCTAAAGCAAAATGAACCAAGAAATTAAAAATGGCCTTACTACTTGGTAGGTTACTTAAATTTTTACAAAACATCCCACTTAATGCCAAGTCTTTAAGTCCTCAAAGCCATTTAAGTCTAATTGTCATGACTTAAAATCATGCCACCAAAATGGCGCACTTCACAGCTTCATCAGACTGCAGCATCATAAAGATAATCTACAGTTTTTATAACATTGCTTGTACAATCTTACCACTTAATATTAAAATCCTTTAAGCCAAAAGGAAGCTCACTCGATGGATTTAAATGCAAACTTCATTTACCGGTACAGAAAGTCTCATAAAACTCAAATATTCTCCCACAAAAATTTTATTGGCCTTTTTGTAAGAGATGAATAGGAATTGACACAGTTCTCTTTAAAGAGAACTTTTCTCTTTTTTTATTTTTATTTTTATCTCCAACTGCAAGAATTATGCTTTGCCATATTCCCTATAGTTTTCTTTCAGTTAATTTTGGAAAGGGATATTAAGTCCAATGAATAAATATTATTTTTGGATTAAAAGTTATGGATTTATTACAACTATGTCAACATCAGGATTGATACGCTAAGACGAAATATTAAAATGGTATAAATGATTTTAGAGAGTATTCTCCACTTGCCAAACTTCTGGCAAATTTACCTGTGAATTTCAAAATGTTAGAAATTCTTTTGATGTGCTTTTGTCTTTCCTTTTCACCATTTTTCTCTTGAATTTCTTAGTCCCTCTGTAAATGTGTTGAGTAACGTAGCTACCAAATGTGTTGAAGGTGAAGTTCTCTCAGAGGTCTTTGTTCCAGATATGTGAAGGTCACAGGAACCCGGACGGAGCTGAGAAATGTGCTTCTCTGGCCCACTCTGTGGCCCATTTTCATTAATTTTCCTCATGAAACATTGCAAAGTTCTGAATCCCTAGTAACTCCCATTGACTGGACCAGAGGTGACATCCACAACAAGTGGGAGAGCAAAATGTTGTCCTACAGATAGTGACAAAATTTTATTAGCCTTTTGATGTTAGTTGCCATAATGCTGTATTTGAAAATTGATGCTTTAGCCAAAAGCTGAATGACCACCGTTTCCGCAGTTTCCACTGTTTTGTCTGCATAGAATTTTCCTGAACTACAAACGAAAATGTATTTTGTCAAATGTCACAAAGTGAAAAATGTTACTAATCTTAGATGTGTTGCATATTTTGTGTTTTTACTTTCCAAACTCTTTCAAAAGCTGCAGTTATAAAGCTGTTTGGCTGTATTGACAGCATGTGGTGTTTTTTGCAAAAGCAATTCTAGGAGAGCCAGTGTCTACCACGGACTTCTCACATCCCTACTCCAGGGTCGTCCACAAAAATCAAAATGGCAATTTGTATGTTGTATTTTCTTCAAAAGATAAAAGGGGATGGAAATCAGACCTGGCTGTTAGTCACTAGTGTGTAGTACTGTGATCTGAAGTAGGAAATTTAACTCACATAGAATAATTGTGGTTTTTGAAGCAGCTACTTTGCTTTTTCCTTTTGCTATGAAGATCATGGATTTGGAATGTCCTCATGAGGTGGGCCTAAGACAGTAACATTAAACTTCATGTCTTAGAACCCACCCTCCATCTGAACCCAAAGATTTAAAAAGGCAGTAAGCTTCATGTTTAGGCCTAAGCTTAAAAATGTGCTCCCCGACCCCTAATATTGAGTTTGGCAAGGGGTACATCTTTTTTTCCAAAATGTTATAGCCTTAAATTATAAAATATATCACTAAAGTTGATAATGTAATTCTTTGCATGAATGGAAACGTATGTTTAATATTTTTACAAAAGGCATGGTTACAATGAAAATGTCCTTTTGCCTCAAATTTTGCTAAACCCAAAAAAGTATTTCACTATTTCAAGCATTATTTACATACAAATTCCAAAACTGGACAAATTGTACAATTCCCTTAAAATTTGAAATGGTAGATTTAACAGTGGTTCTGTTGAATCATGTAAAAGAAAGATGATATTTGAGGGAGTTTGTAAGCAGAATATCATGTTTTGACCCCATTACTGAAACACACACATTATAATCAGAAATAGATCTAATAATTCTAATATCCCTCCATTAGTGAACTCTGGTAATGCTAAAGGGAGATCACCCCTTACCAGGAGGCTTTGATCGAAGAGTCATCAGAGGGTAACTAAAAAATTTCCATCAGAAACATTCTCTAAGGCTTGTCCTAGATTATGTCGGTTGCTCCCATTCAAAACCTCTCTCTGAGAAAGTGGGAAAAAACTCAGTCTTTAAAATTTTTCTGGTCAGAAAACAATGTTTTCCTTTTCTAAATTGAAATGAAGAAGGACTAAAATTTCCCATTCTTCATTATTGTTTCTAATTGGTACATGCAATCCCGTACGTGTCAACCTAGTAACATTGCAAATATAGGCAATTAGAGGGAAGCTGGCATATTCTACTGACCCAAACTCAAAAAAATATGAGTAATTGTTCACTTCTATTTCTGTATGGAAGAATTTCAAAACATTTCATTTTGTTCTGTTTATTTGGGGACGGTGCATGAGTGAGGGAGAGGGGGTGGTTCTTTCAAGTGATTCATAGCTCAAATTCATACCACCCTCAACTTTAGTTTGATGTATTCAAAGCCGACAACAAACAACAACACAAAAACTGAACACTTAATTTGACATGAGGCTGAAGGAGTGAGCAAGCCAGAGGAGAGAGTTTGAATAAAGCATGGCCTTGGCTTCATACCACACTTTTTGTGCCTTGTATTATCAATGTAAATTCTGAATGTTGTACAGTAAATACTTGGATGGACTTCTTAGAAAAGGCTGCACTGGCTTCTTTTTCAGCACATGTACATATCTATAAATATATATACATATATATTTGGTAATGCCAAACAGCTGTGTTATATTGTATTGAACAAAATGGACGGTTTGGATGTTTTATGTAGAGTTTGCAAAAAAACTGGATGGTTACAGACTTTTCAAGATAAATGTACAGACGTAAATTACTGCATATCAGTTATTTATGAATAAAGAGTCTTTTATTGACATTTTAGGATACTTCCTGAGTGGCACTCTGAAATCCCAATGAGGAACCCCTCTACACATCTGCCATATCCTAGCAGGAGCTGGAATGTCCTTCACATCAAAGACAATTTCTAAATACCTGTTAACATATGGGACCTAATTTTTCCTTCTGGTCTTAAGGAGAAACTATGGCTACAGAAGCAAAGCTAAGAATATCGTCTAACATCCCAACACACACATACACACACATAACTTTCCTGGGATATAGTTTTATATACTCGGAGATAATCTTAGCCATACCACAACTGAGAAAACCATTCACCTAATTCTTCAAAATGCTTGGGTTATTTTTACAGACTGTATAGAAAATGTTCTGCCTTTCCATGGGGAAATGTTAAGAAAATAAGTACAATGTTTCACATTTCAAGTACATTATGACAGGCTGAATCTGTTTTAAATGGTTTTAAATGCTGAAAGCTCCCAAGAATTTAATCGTAACTACCTAGAGCTGGCCAGAGCCAGTTTAAACAGTATGATGTTCTCAAAGACAGTTTCTGATCTATTTAAACTAGTTGGTTATAAATTAAAAGATTAAAAATTGTTTTAAACCAATATTTTCCAAAATGTTTTTTTAAACAAAATACCATTCCCATAGAGAGATAACATGTGTTTTTCGTTTGGTTGGTTGGTTGGTTGCTTTTTGTTTTTCAAATTAAGTTTGGAAAGCTATGGAAATGAATAGATTTCTGGAACCGTTTATGTGTATGATACATCTAATATATCTGATGGGTCTCTAAGAGGGGAGTATATACAACATTCCCTATACTTTTTGACCATGTAATTTTCTTTTTGGATCATCTTACAGAACTAGTAAGAGTGGGTGTGAATATTGACAAAGTGGCAGTGAATGGTTCCAACTGTTCTTTTTGACCACTTTAAGTTAGGCAGAACTTTAAAGCTGATTAAAATATATTTTAAAGTTACTAGTAGAATGAGAATTGGTTCTAATTAAGTAAACTAGGTAAATCAGTATGATTCTGCAGAACCAAATGGAAAATTCAGAATTATTGGCATAGTTAACAGCAAATAAATTCACTATGAGTTGGTCAAAACAGATTTTAACTAGAAGAAGCTGTGACTGATATAAAGATCCAGCTATAACTAGTTCATCCTGATGAAAACATAACAGATCAACATGACTCTGTAATAAACTGTTCAAAATAATTTTTAAAATATTTTGTTAAAATATTTTTATCTCATTAAAAACTGATTTTGAATAGGTTAAGCTACTGTGGGCTAATTTATGTTTGTTCTTTGTAGCCAGTATTTGTTAGAATTTGATCAAACTAATTCTGATAGGGGTTTCTCATGTATTTAAAAAAATATTTAGCATTTACTACGTGATAAGAGTCTGAATTCAAATTCTGACTCATACAGCATTTGACATCAGGCAAAATACTTAATATTTCTATTTCATCTATTCTATAAGGATGATAAAAAATGTTTAGATTATTCCCAAAGTCTAAAGATTAAATGGGGAAAAAAAGAATGTAAAGCCGTATCACGCTACATGATACTTAAGCAACCAAGTGCATCTCTAAAATAAGCTCATGCCTTATTTTCGAGAGGCTCTATGCATAGTAGCTAACAAAATGTGTTGGGTCAACACACACTGAGATAGGAATCCTGAGTCTGCTATCCTCTGGATACATGATTTTGGCCAAAAAATTATTTTTAAGAGGAGATAATTATATCAAATTCACTGGGCACAAAATAAATGTTCAAGAAGTAGTATACAGTTGTGTGCAGCTTAACAACGGAGATAGTTCTGAGAAATGTGTCACTAGGCGATTTTGTTGTGTGAACATCAGAGGGCACTTACACACACCTAGATGGCATAGCCTACTGCACACCTAGGCTGTACGGTCTAGCCTATTGCTCCTAGGCTACAAGCCCATATGGCATGTGACTGTACAAAACAAGAGCTTAAATAAAGCATAAGTGAAATGATGCAATCGAGAGACATCATAAACACAAGATGTATGAGGCTGCTGCCAGTGTAACACACCATACTGTTTTACAGAAAACATTTTTTCATAAGTAGAAAAAGTACACTCTAAAATAACAAAAAGTATAGTATGGTAAATACATAAACCAGTAACATAGTCATTCATTTTCAAGTGTTATGTACTGTACATAATTGTATGTGCTATACTTTTATAAGAGTGGCAGTACAGTAGGTTTGTTTACACCAGCATTACCACAAACACATGTGTAATGTGTTGGGCTAACATGGCACATTGGTTACAATGTCACTAGGCAATGGGAATGTTTTAGCTCCATTATAATCTTATGGGACTGCTGTTGTATATGCAGTCCATTCTTGACCAAAAGTTTATGTGGCGCATGATTCTAATGACTAAGCATATCTCCAGCTGTCTCTGGTTAGGTTTGGTTCTGAGACATCCTAGAGTGTTCATTATATAAACATAGCAAAGTGACAACAGGGCCAAACATGTACTCAACTTTAGTATCTTTCTGATACTTAAAAGTTATTTCAGAAAAAAAGTCTTACTATCCTTGAAATAAGTGAAATAAAATTTGTTTTCAAATACAAAGGTTAATGTTAATACAGGAAGCTTAAAAAATAGTCTAATAAGGTCCCATCCATCCATCCACATAGAATGATTTTAGGAGAGAAAGAATTTGAGGCAAATGCATATTTAAAGGGTATCTATGACTAAAACAAATAATATTTTGTTTAAAATAATCGTGATCTTACATAGAGTTGGTACTCCATCAATGAGATGACTCAATTTCTCATTTTTAGATAACACGAGGGCCTTAAAAGCATTAAGAGTGTGCACAAATTAAACATTAAAGATTTACTTTGGGTACTATTGCCTGCTCTGTGCCAGCCACTCTGCTACAAGTCAGGCATTCATAAATAAAACACATGACTCAACCTCCAAGAAGCTTACTTTCTCTGCCTCAAAAGAGTACCATACTATCAACCAAGTGTTACGAAAGAGGTGAGCACAGATTGCTAAGGGAGAATAAAGGAGGAGCATTAAAACCAGGTTGTGTTGTGTGAGGGAAAATTACATAGACCAGTTGCCACTGGGCTAAGATTTAAAGACGATATATTGATACTAGGGTTTCCAGGCAGGAATTCCCACCCATTCTCATTTTTTCCCTTTCCCATTCCCAAATCCTGAGAAAAGTTGGTTGGGAAATCAGGAAAATTGGTTCCTTACTGAGTAATACCCACAATGGGAAATAAACGTACTATTCACAATGCATCTCTTAGACATTTTTCCTATTTATCTCTAGGATTTCCAGGTAGGAATTCCTAGCCGTTCTTGGGAATTTTTTTTGCTTTTCTGTTCCCGAAGCCCGAGAAAAGTTGGTCTGGAAATCGGGAAAATGGGCTCCTTGAACCCAGGTGGTTGGTAGTATCAGCCATCACTTTGTGGAAACAATTCATTATGGAGAACACAAAACAGTTTATAGCTCGGGATTCAGGAATGGGAAAGTGAAAAAATTCCTGAGAATGGGCGGGAATTCCTGCCTAGAAACCCTAATTAATACCTATTTCTATAATAATGCTCTGTAACACACCCCGCAATTTGTGGCTTAATAGAAGCATTTATTATTCTTACAAAAGGATCGGTCAGCTGGGAGGTCCTCCTGATCTAATCGTGGCTTGGCTGATCTCAGCTTAGCTCATTCATGTACCTACAGTCAGCTCAGAGGGCAGCTGGACAGGCTTTCCAGATGAGACTCCTTACATGACTGAAGGCCTTGGCTAGAGCAGCAGGGCTGACTAAGCTCTGCTCCATGTCTCATGATCCAATAGGTTAGTCTGGGTATATTCTCATGGTAAACGCAGAGGAAGAGAAGGGTGCAGAGTCTGTGATATTCTAATGGGCAAAATAACACAAAAGATAAGCCCCATTTCAGAGAGAGGAAAATAGAACCTCTTGATGGGAATTGCTACCTAATCATAGTACAAAGGAAGGGATGGAGAATTTGGATCATGGTTTCAATTTCTCCATCTGAGATGAGTAAGAATTTGTCAGATGAAAACAAAGGAAGAAGAACATTCAAACAGGAAGATTAGCATTGATAAACATATTAGTAAGCATTTTATTCAAAAGAGGCTGCCATACTGCTTCACATGCCTCTAGTCCTTATGATGCACTGGATTTTCTACAATAAGTTTCCAAACTGTTACGCTGTGTTATTAGGTACTAATCCTATGGTTAGCCATCTTTGGACAAAGCTGAGTTAATCACATTTACGGAGGCTCTTTATTTTAAGACCTATCAAAGGTTTATACATAATAATAGTAGTTGACACTTTTTGAATACAATAGTCCCCCCTTATCCACCCGATGTACGTTCCAAGACCCCCATTGGATGCCTGAAATTGCAGATAGTATCGAACCCTATATATACTATGTTTTTTTCCTATACATACCTACCTATGATAAAGTTCAATTTATAAATTAGGCAAAGAGATTAACAATAATAAAATAGAATAAATATAAGAATATACTATTATAAAAGTTATGTAAATAACTTTTATAAGTAAAATGAGGCTTACTTGAACACAGGTACCGTGATACAGCAACAGTCAATCTGATAACCAAAAAGGTTACTAAGTGACAATGAGCAGGGAGTGTTTACAGCCAGGATTTGCTGGACAAAAGGATGATATACTTCTCGGGCAAGACAGAGAGATTTTATTCTACTCAGAATGGCGTGCAATTTAAAACTTATTTTTTGAATTTTCCATTTGATATTTCAGACCAAGGTTGACAGTGGGTAACCAACTGGGCAAACTGAAACCACAGATAGCAAAACCGCGGATAACGGAGGACGACTGTACTTTCAATGTACGAGGCACTTTACATGGATTTACTCATTTAATCCCCTAGCAACCATGTAAACTGAACACTATCATTACTCACATTTTGTAAATAGGGAACCTGAAGAAAAGAGAAGTTATTATAATGTGCATTTTTAACCACTCAGCCAAGGATACTGTCTGCAACATTTTAAAAATATTTATCACCTACTAACTCCTATTTAATGACTGTGTGGTAGTCATTAAATATCTCACAGTTCACATTTTGGGATACACTTTTATAAAAATGTGTAAGAGATAAATGGGGCCTTCCATCCTAAATTAATTTAGTCCAGATTTTCTTCAACTTCTTTTCTACTCATCTATCACCCCATTTCTTGCACTTTGTAAATTTTTTTATCTCTAAACATATGATTAATCCATGATAACCTTTTTAACATTTTAATTCTACCCTGTGAATGCTTGATTTAACCATGTTCCTTTATAACTAATTACAAATGCACACTTAAAACTGATAAGAAGAAGTCGTAACTATTTTGCTCAACCTTATAAAGACTACTTTTGAAAGCTGGAGGCATCTATACAAACAATTAAATGATGTGTATCAAATAACCTTGCTCTCTCTAAGCTCAGAGAAAAATTCAATGGAATTGAATTGCAAAGGTGTGAGTGTTCGGTGTACAGCCATGGAAAAGATGCTGTACACTTAAATGGAAAGACCCAGAATAGGTAAGAAGGTACTAACTAAAGACAGTTCTAATCTTAGCTCTCATGCTTACCAGTGGACTCTCAGGCAATTTTACTTTCTGAATCTTAATTTCCTTATCTGTAAAACAGCATCATGAATATCCTGTCCCATTACCTATATTTGGCTCTGGCAGTGATCAAAAGAAATACTGTGTGTGGAAAAAAACACTTTATATTCTTGTAAGTGCTATGTAGGTGTTTTTAACAGATGAGAACTACACAGTGACTGTCAATGGTAAACAAAAGATCAGGAATTCAATACTTTTAGACCAAATTAATTGTTAGACATGCAGGTAAAAATTGTAAGTAACCCACACTTGCTCCTTTATCTCTGATCCCTATGTTGAATAATTTGGTTAGGATACCCAGACAGAGATGGCCTCTTCTCCTAGCATTATATCTCTAAAAATCCAAATACTTGGACAAAGATCACCAATGAGTGTGTTCTTGATGACATCATAAGTGAAAAATTACATAAAATGATAAAGTCAACTATCCTTCTGTTATCACTTCTTTTCTGGCTTTTATGAGCCCAAACTACTATTTCTTTTTATCATCCTTTACATTCTTCATTAAAAAAAAAAAAGAGAAAAACAATCTACATTTTAAATGTGCTTTCTATTGGCTTACTACTTTACCCAGGTGTTGAATTTATTTAAATATATATAGATTGTCTACTATGGGGGAAGCACTCTTCTAGGCAATGGGAATAGAACAGTGAACCAAAAAAAAAACTAAATAGTCCACTCTTCACAGATTTCATTCTTCTGAAAGGATACAAAGCATAAAGACTAAATAAGTAAAATATAGAGTAAGTTAGACACAGGAAAGCAAAGTGGGCTTTCAGAATGTGATTGTGTTTTTAAATGCCGTTATCAGTCAAGGTCTTACTGAAAAGGTGACTTTTGATTCAAGTCCTGAAGGAGGTGAAGATCCCTGGAAGAGGATTCAAGGCAGAGGAAGAAGTAATTTCAAAGGCTTGAAGTGGAATTATTCCAGCCTATTCAAGGAAGAGAAAATATGTCTTTGAGGCTGGAGCAGTGTGAGAGAGCTGGAGATGAGCTCAGAGATGTAAAGGTGAATCAATCAAATATGATCCTGTAAAGGTGAATAGATCAAATATGATCTTGTAAAGGTGAATAGATCGAATACGATCTTGTAAAGGTGAATCGATCAAATATGATCTTGTAAAGGTGTATAGATCAAATATGATCTTGCAGGATTTGGGCTTGTAATCTCTGTGAAATGGGGAGATACTAGAAGAATATGGGTAGTCTTTGGCAGCATCACATGGGTGGCTTGAGAATATGTTGCAGTGGGGGGAGGGTAGATGCTAGGAGGTTACCCCTTATAATGGGGGGAAGGGGAGATGACTGTGGGCTGGTTCATGATGGTTGCAGTAGAGAAGAGGAGAGGTGTTTGAACAACGGATGTATTTGGAAAGTAGAAGGTGGCATAATTTTCCTATATAATGGATGGATGCTGTGAAAGGAAGAGATGTTGTTATCTGGGATGGAGCTAGAGTAGAAAGAACATATTTGGGGGAGAGTGGAGACCAGGAGCTCTGTTTTGTGTGTGTTAGGTTCAAAGCACCTATTAGATATCCAACTGGGAATTTAGAACGTACAGCTGGATATACCAGTCTGGAGTTTAAGAAAGCGGTATACATTTTGTAATTGTCAAAATATGAATGGCATTTAAAATCATGAGACAGCAGCAAGCCCTGGGGCACTCAACATTAGACCTTCAGGAGAAAAGAAAGAATCTGAGGAGACTGTGTACAAGTGGCCAGTAAGGTAAAAGGACAGTCAGAAGAAGGGTGTCAAAGCAAGTAAAAAAAGTGGGACATAAAAAAAGGGCATGATCAACTGTATCAAATGCTGCTAATAGGTCAAGTAAGATGAGAATTAATAATCAACCCTTAAATTTAGAAATGTGGAATCCTTTATGAATATGGCAAGATCAGTTTAGATAATGTTGGGGAAAACCTATTTAAAGTCGATTCAAGAAAACAACTAGAAGAGAAAAGGGGGATAGCAAGTATAATCAAGTTTTTTCAGGAGGTTTGCTATAAAGGAAAAATTTTTTAAGGAGGTTAGATAGTAAGACTCTTGAAACAGAGATTAGGGAGAAGTGTATTTGTTATAAACAACAAGGTCTATATGGGGCTTTCTCAGTCTCATCACTATTGATATTTGGGGCCAGATGATTTTTTTGTTATGAGGAGTTGTCCTTTGTTTTGTAGGATGTTTAACAGCATCTGTGACCTTTACCTATTAAATACCTCCTAAAAACAGTACCTACCAACTATGACAAACAAAAGCTTCTCCAGATATTCTCAAATAACCTCTGGGGAGCAATCACAGTTGAGAACCACTGGTCTATAATATGTTGAGAGGTAACTGTAAGTAGTTGAGGTTAAGGTGAAAGATAAAATCATTGGAGAATCAAAATTCAAGGAATTGAGAGACTAGGGAGGTAGAAGAATCATCTGCGTGTACACTGAAATTAAAACGTGAGTATGTTGCATAGAATGCCAATGAGTCAAAAGCTAACTGTTCAGTGAATAATAGGAATTGACTTAGGCATCTGTAGATTATTTCGACCAGGGGAGAGAGTGGCTTGTATTATCTCCAAATGTGAGCATCAAAAGTGGAAAATATCACGGAAATGGTCTGGAAAGAACCATGTGAGGGAAAGAGAACTCATCCCCCACCTTTGATGGTACAAAAAGTATAGGAGGGGAAATAGAAACCACCTAAAAGGGCCTCAAAGAAAGGAGTTTCATAAAAAAAAAAAAAAAAAAAAAAAAAAAACAAAAAACTAAAAGCCAGGTTTCAGTAAGAGCAACGAAAAGAAGGAAACATTCAGAGGTATGATTTTTAGGGGAGAAAAAATTTCCCTCTACCCTCTTTAGGACTCCAGCTGGGCCTAATTATTAAACTGACATAAAAAAGAAAACCATACAAATTTTACTGAATTTTCACACATATATGGGAGCCTTCATCAGAGAATAAAGACCTGATGAAATGACTAGAGGTGGAGGCTTCCATACCTTTTAAACAAAGAAATAATAAATATGTGAAGAATTGAAAGACAAAGGGGTTTGAACAAGTGGTATTAAGTGGTAAAGTAACAAGGTTTGTTTATACAGCCTCCTGGGCCCTAAATTCCCTGTCTCTGGGCATAAGAACGTCTCCCTTTCTCCTGGTACAGAGAGAGTAACTTTCACCTGGAAGGTTTACGTCTTGCCTTCAGAGAAGAAGGGGTAGAGGTCAGTCACCTGCTTCTGCTATTTTCTCAAACTCTTTCAACTTAAGATATTCAACATGCCAAGGTGCTATACTTTGGGGTACCATGGCCTGAACCCCATCAGGATATCAAACATTTTGCTGATGACTGACAGGACTGAACGTTGGGAAAAGTGGGAGATGGCTCAGAGGTACAGCCCCTTATGAGGACCATAGTCTAGGGTAAGGGAGATGTGGGCATCTTTTAGTGACTGACCTCAGCAGAGGTAAAGGACATAAAAGAAGTCATTTATCAGGTTGATCACTTCGTAAGGTTTACAAATGTCTAATCACTATGTTGTACGTGTGAAACTAATATTGTATGTCAACTGTAATTGAAAAAAAGTGGTCATTAAGACAAAATAAGTTAAGGAACTGATTGAATGAAAGTCCATTGGGTTTTTCCATACAATTAGACATTTTCTGTTTTGTATCTAGAAATTTTGCAGTGAATATATTGATATAATTGTTTGTTTTACTGAGTTTTTCACAGTTAAAAACATCTCACATGCACATACAAAATTAACATGTTAAAGATTTATTTAACTCACTCTTGATGAAGAAACTGGCTATATTACTTCAAAAAAGAATTTGAAGAAAAGACAGACACATGTATATACATATGCAAATGGGAATTTTGAAATAAAAATGCTAATAGAGACAAAGTTGGTTAATATCTTACAGGGCAATAATGCTCTATAGGATATTCACCAATTTTATAATAACCTATAAATTATATCTTATGAAACAATAAAAATGCAATATTTATAATTGTCTGTTCTACAGAGTAGAACTCAATTATATCTAGACAAAATTTGTTTTCATGGTTATGGATAAAAGTCATTTGCATTACTTCCAGTTTTCTATAGTTTAACTTCTCCCCCTACAGAGCTGGAATGGAACCAAGTCGAAAGCAGTCAGTCAAAGGAGCACACCTTTATTGACTCACATAATCCCCAGATGGTCAGTTAAACAACACCCAACACTTCACTGAAAAGACGTTCAGTACTTTCTTTTGCCCCAGTTCAAGTCTTTGATAAGTTTTTCTTGAGAATACTCAGTGTATTCTGGAAATCTACTGGAGCCTTTTCCTTGTACATCATCTCTCAACAATTTTGCAAGTCACTACTATTTTGTTTTGGTTTTTCCTTCTGTTACCTCAAGAATTGTCAGGCCAGTTTCCTTTCTTTGCTATCAATATCAGTAACTGAACATCTAAAGCCACTAGGGGAAGACAGAAGTTGCATGGCCTCTCCTAATATCTCCATCCTTGTCTAAATCTAAGTAATTGCCAATCCTGAACTTGAGATTTGTTTTTTTATAGTTACTATAAAATGGTGAGCTTGGGGGTGGTGCTGAGGGTCACTTTCAATGTGTGAGGCTTCATCCATCACTGACATGTACCCATTCCCTTCCTTTTCCTTCTTTCCTATTTCTTCCCATTTCAATATAATTAGACGCATAGGGACTTGATATTTGTCTTCAAATATTTGAAAGTCTGTCATACGGAAGACAGATTAGACTGGGGCTGCCAGGTCCCAAGTGGTAGAACTAGGACCAATTTTGCAGAAACTACAGGGAAACTTTTTTCCCCTCTTATAGCGAGCATAATTTTCATAGAGCTCTCCAAATCCAGGAGGAGCTTTTAAGGAATTTAAAAAGCTTCTGGTCATTTTGATCCATAGCTTTCATGGAAACATGCAAATAGCGTCAAACTCTCTTCATTGATACTTTTTTTTTTTAATCCCTGCCCTCTGAACTCCTATCAATAAATACTAAGAAAAAACACAGGCACGGCTAAGCCAAAGGACACAGAAACAAGCTAAAGGGAAGGAGAAGAAATAAAGAAAAAGAGAGAGATGGGAGAAAAGAAAGAATAAAGGGAGAGGAAGTCTTCATGTTGCATGTTAAGATAAGCCAAAACTAGAAAGAAGTATTTTATCTCTTTTAATTGGCAAAGGAAATATGTTTAAAAGGTAGAATTTTATCCAACCGAAGGGGAAAATCATATTAAATTTCAATGTCGAAGGGTTGAAGAAAGCAGATTATTGAGGGAAGAGAAAGCAGCAAGGCAGAAATAGGATGAAAAGCAGAACCCAGGAAATTCAAACTCTCAACAACTCATCTTTAATATGAACCCAAAGGAATTCAGAAGCTCAACTCCCTGCACGCCATTTGTCCAGTTTATAATGAAGTTAAGTGGCAGAGGTTACTGTGTGTGCTGCTCTGGCTGAGGATAGGAATTGAGTCTATTGACCAGAGGGCACAGAGGCTAGACTCTGACCCAAGCCTGATCAGAGGTCAACAGCACCCTCTAAAAAGCTGCCATCATTGGCTATGTGCATAACACAGCTTGTTGCTTAGCCTGATCTTGGACAATCCCTTCCCTTTTCAAAGCTGCACAACTTAGTTGGTCAGCCAGCAACATGTGGAAGGCACCCAATCTGTTCTGTGGATAATTACAAAACACAAAGAGCACAGCCCCTGCTCTCACTGCAGAGATAAGTCTGAAAAGAGAAAGTCGTTGATATGTGAGGACATGTCATCTGTACACGAGAATAATTAGAAGAACTTTTATTATGTTCTATTGACTTTCATATCAATTATATGTTGTTGTTTTTTTTCAATTTTTATTGGGGAATAATGGGGAACAGTGTGTTTTTCCAGGATCCATCAGCTCCAAGTCAAGTCATTGTTTTCACTCTAGTTGTAGAGGGCGCAGCTCACTGGCCCATGTGGGAATCGAACCCACTACCTGGGTGTTATGAAAACTGCACTCTAACCAACTGAGCCAACAAGCCGCCCCTATATGTACTTTTATAATAGCCTTTTGGGCTTTTACTTTTGCACTCTTGGAAGTGGCGTACATGAGATATATTTAACCCATTCACTGGTTTGGATATCTGAGGACAGGCAGGTAGAGTCAATTATCATTTTAGATGGAAATTCATTCAATAAAGGTCCAAGTTAAAACGTGAGCAACCTCAAAATACAATACAGTCAGCACTGGAGAAATGCTGGGTCTATTGGGCATGATCTGTCAGTGGGGCCAATCTGTCTTCTCTGTTTATTCCTACTTCCCCTTTGCAGCTGCATAACATGGATCATTGCACCCCCGCTCCACCAATCTTCCATTCCCTACCACTGAGAGTCTGGTAACTATTTATAATTTGTGGGAGATTTTTTTCACACCATCAAGCAATTCTCTGACACTAATTCTCTGTGTGTCCTACAATTTAACACAATTCTGACCTAGAGATAGCCTCTAATACCTAGAGATAATGTCACATCCCACAGGTCGGGGCTCAGTTATTCAAAACTGCTTCTCCGCCACTTCAGATGCCAATCTCAAGTCCAGGTTTGTACCTGTGCTTCTGACCAAGAGGCTATAGATTGGAGGTTCCAACAACACCTTCTTTGGTTAGTTAGCTAGAGCAGCTCACAGAACTCAGAGAAATATTTTACTTATTAGATTACTAGTTATTATAAAATGATAACTCTGAAACAGCCAAGCAGAAGAGATGCATAGTACAAGGTATGAAGAAAGAATCTCAGAGTGTCCATGCCCTCTGCAGGTGTACCACTCTCCCAAAATCTCCACATGTTCACTGACCCAGAAGCTCCGATACTTTTTTTTTTAGTTTTGGGTAAGTCGTTCCCTCCCAGGCTGCCAGGCTGCCACTAGGATTTTTTTTTCCCCCTTCAGATTGAGGTTCTTGGTTCTTCCCACTAACCAGATCTTCATTCTCTAGTTCAGGGATGAGCAAACTGCTTTGGTAAGGCTGGAATATAAACATTAGGCTTTGTGGGCCACCAAGGTCACTGTTGAAACTACTCAACTTTGCCACTGTAACAGGAAAGCAGTCATAGATCATATATAAACAGATGAGTGTGGCTGTATTGCAATAAAACTTCATTTATGAACACTGAAATTTGATTTCCATATACTTTTTATGTGTCCCATAATATTGCACTTCTATTGATTTTTTTTCAACCATTTACAAATTTTAAAAATATATTTAGTTCTCAAGTCATACCTAAGCAAATAGCCTGGATTTGGCCTAAGAGCCATAGTTTTCCAATTCCTACCCTAGTCTCTTGTTATAGACTTGTCTAAATGACAAAATCCGATTGATATCTCAGGCTGAGACTCTGCTGAGATTTGGAGTGGAAAAAGTCCTAGTACTCAATCAGAAGTCTTCATATTTTAATGTTTTCATCTATGTGGGAAGTTTTAAAAAGTGGTTTCAGTTGAAGATATTTTGTTGTTGTGTACATTTTGAACAAAATGTCTGGTGTAAAAGTCAGAAATTCAAGTAGGAAAGTAGGAAGCAGAACTATATTTGCTATCAAAACTCTTTCTGAGACTGATCACACCTCTAGAGTGGTAGCAGTTTTATAATTTGTCAGAGAGAGCTTCTCGGCATATGCTGCTTTGCAGTCTCCCTCACAATAAAGTTTGACTGCTCAGACACCACATTATTGCCTTGTAAAATGAGAGCATCCCCTTCTATTATTATCCATTTCAGGCTTAAAGTATAATAGATTACAATAAAGACTCTCTTTATAAGATAGTTTAAAGATTATTTCCCAGTCCATTTGGTTGCACTTATGCTAATATCATCAAGGAATGCCCCCAAAAGGTAGTAACAAAAAATTTCAATAGCACTTACAAGATTTCCTCAAAGGGAGGTTCTGATGACTGTATTTCATTTTGGAGAAACTAGTAGAAGGGAAATTCTAAAGTACTTATCTCTCCTTTTACCTATTTATTTCAATATGTGAGGGTTCATCCATCACTGACATATACCAATACCCCTCCTTTTCTTTCTGTTCTATTATTTTTTTCAATTTTCAATATAATTAGACTCAAGGGGACTTGATATTTGTCTTTAAATATGTGAAAGTCTGTCATATGAAAGAGGGATTAGACCAGGGTTGCCTGGTTCCATGTGGTAGGATTAGGACAAATTCTGCAGAACCTACAGAGTTCTGTTTTTTTGTTTTGTTTTGTTTTGTTTTGTTTTGTTTTGCTTTGTTTTTTAATTTCTTATAGTGAGCATCATTTTCACAGAACTGTTTAAATCTGGGGTAAACTCTCTCAGAATTTCAAGTCACTGCAGATATTCATACAGAGGTCAGATTATTACTTGGAAGGAATTTTATTAAGAGAATTTTAAAAACCTTAAAAGAGTTGAACTTCCAGTTCTAAAATTCTATGAGTCAGTGAGTTGTTGACAATTATACAATATAATAACAACAACTCCATTATTTGACCATTTACTATTGTGAAATACCATACTGAAATCTACACGTTTTAACACAGTAAGGTCTATGCTATTAGTGTTTAAATTTTATAAACAATGATACCAAGTAATAAGAGCTTATGTAATACAACAGCTACTAAATGAAAGATTCTAGATATGAATCCAGATCTACTTGACACCAGCGTGCAGGCTCTTAAATTATGCTGCCTCTTTGTGGTGATGGAATGCAATGAGCTTTAAGGACTTGAAGTGCGTTCCATGACAGTTTTTAATCTAAGGTAGACCAGAGTATAGGATATAGAATATATGCCTGAATGTCTCACAGCAGTTCAACTGAATGCATCAACATGCATATATCACAAAAATATGTTCAGTGAAAAAAAAGTCACAGAACAATATGTAAAACATTTACATAGAATTTCAAGCATGTAAGATAAAACCACAAATTATTTAGGACTACATACATGGACATTAAGATATAAATATGGCTGGGAATAAGATATAACAAATGAAGTTAAAATCATTAACTATGAGGAATGAGGGAAAAATCAAAACGGAAGTGAAGCATCTAATTGTACATCTGTGTGATACTTTGGTTCTTTAAAAATGATATATGTACCAATTTTGTACACACACACACAGAGGAATATGAAGCAAAGATGACTAAAATGATAAAACTTTTCAAAGCATGTGTGGATACATGCGTTATTTTCTATATTTACTCAATGCTTAAAATATTTCATATATATATATAATTATGACAAAATTAAAACAAAGAATCTTTTATGAAGCTGTGTGGCAGATTAAATACATATTAGTCTCCATCTCTCCCATCCCCGATGTCAACAAAAATGACAGCAAAGGAATAAACAGGCCATAAGCCGACAAAGACAGGAAAAACAGAAAAAGATCAAAGAGCAATAAGGATAAATTAATCTGGATAGAGAAGTGGTATCTGAATTAGCATATCTGAGAAAGCTGAACCCTGGACCTCTAGGGTAGAATCTACAATAAAACATAAAAAATGCTCAGCAATCAGAGGTAAATGTTATAAAGTCATTTATTTCATTAGTTCAACAAATATTTACTGAGGGCTAATATGTGCCAGGTGCTGTTCTAAGAATGGGGATATGCATTGAACAAGTAGTGAAGGTGAGGATACAGAGTGTTAACAAGCAGGATTGGGTTTAATACTTTAAAACAGGCTTTACCAATTGTAGGTAAACTCTGACATACTTTCCATCAATCCCATCACACCAGGTGGTGACCCTGTGCTCCTCACACAGAGGTTGTTTACTTTATAGAAATTGAACCAAACAAACAAACAAGCTCTAGATAAAGAAAGAAGTGTGCACCATGCTTAGAACAGTGAGAGCCACACAGACTACATTGAACACTGAGACCACCATACATTCCTCCTACCCCCACTTGTCTCCTACAATGCTTATATCACTCATGCAGGAAATTGGTGAATTTTTCTGTGGGGAAAGGACAAGCTTGAAAGAACATTGGATACTGACATTTGGAGGTCCTCCAACAAGACAAGCAGGGTCAATCTGATTACCCAACCTTGAAGCTTATCATTTGACAAACCCTGCCCATTCAGAAAGCTTTTGAATACGGTTGTTTGTGTGTGTGCTTGCCTCACACTAAAATATGAATAAAAAGTCAAGGATGACCAGACATTTGGGGAAAACCTCAAGAAGCCAAAAAGATACCAAAATTGAAAGAGAATGAAATAGCTGAGGGAAAAAAATGGCAATATAGGGGAGGAAGAAAATTAAGGCAAAAACTAAAACAAAACAAAACAAAAAACCTGCAAATGTGATGCATATTCTTAGAACAATAACAAATGCAGCTATGAAACATGAAAAAGAGTCTATTTTAAAAGTATTAGACAAGAAAGAGCTCTGAGAACCTAAAAATGGTACCAAAATTTAAAATAATTCCATAGAAATATTTGTAATTTCAACATAATAGTTGAGAAAAAGTCCCAAAACCTAAAACAAAAGATATAAAAGTTAGATGAAAACTTATAAGCAAATTAAGGAATTAAACTTGGAAATAACAATTCAATTAATAGTCATTCCAGACAGAACAGAAAAAATATTAAAAACCAAATTGCCGAAGGAATAAAAAACAAGTCATATGTCAGCATGACATAAATTGAGAACATTTGTGAAATACTAAATTAAAGAAAATGAAAGATCCACAATTAAGCATACTACTTTGATGTCTAATGTTTTCAGAGTAAAAAAGACAAGAGAACATGAGAAAGGATATCATTGCACTGCTTTATTCTAAGGGAAAGAATTTACATTCTGGAATTCTATACCTAGCCAACTTATCACTAAATTAATTAGATAGAAAAAGACATTTTCAGACAAAAAAGTCCTCAAAATTGTCTTTTTTGTTTGTTTTTTAGGGAATCTCCAAAAAGACATGGACATGCAAACAAAAGAGAAATTAGAAAGTGGTAAACCTGGAATCTAGAAAACAAAGATTCAGAACAAAAGCGAAAAAAAGGAATTCCCAGGATGATGGCAAAAGTTCCAGGATGACCGATGTGTTGCAAGCTTAAAGAAAACTGCGTCCCACAAGCAGTATCTCCAATGAGAAAATAAGACAGATAACATACCTGATGCATTTGAATATATTCAGGGGATATCTTTAAATCTGTTAGAAACTCTAGAGATAAATTTGTCATTGATACAGAGATAACTAAGCAAAATCAAAGTGTGGTAATGAAGGACCTCAGGAAGGACTTAACATTCTACAAGAAATAAAATGTAATTATGATGAACTACATAGTTCAGCTGTAAATTATTGTTTCAGTCTTTGTTACATAAAAACATAATATTAATCTAACAAAAGTGTGGTATACCTATATTGAGAAAATAGGGTATTTATGAATAAATATGGTTGCACTGTGTGTGCATGTCACTGTGTATGTGTATATATGAGTGGGTGTACTGTTAAGTATTTAAGAGAACTCAGTTCTCATTCTCCCTTGTGGGCCTTCAGTGGAGAATATATAAAGCTTAAAAAAAATCAATAAAGAGTACTATAGAAATAGTATTTACAGATAAAGGGGTAAATATAAAAGAATACTTAAAAAAGTTAAAAGGGGAGCAAGAATTAGGAGTGAATAGGGTGGAGGAAAAAAAACTGCTATTTTTTAGTATAAGCTTAGAAGTACCATTTAACTTTATAAAATTTACATTTATATTTTACCGTGATAAAAATAGGGGGTAGGAAAAGGAACTAAGACATAGGACAATGAGGCATTTTCATAAAAAGATTTACTTGGCAAAGGCAACTTATGGTAGAAGGAAATAATAACTGCCTAATTGAAGTGGAATGTTTCCAATGTGTAGTTAGTTGTTCACTTTAAATTGGAGAATGCAGAAAAGAAACTTTACCAATAAAGTCAGTACACTTAAAATTCTTGATCAGAGCAGAAACCAGCATAAGGCCAAAAATTAACTGTGTGATAACATTTGCTCTGAAGTTTTACAAGGTTCCCCCACCATATTCAATGCCAAGCACGCTTTTACAGGTGCGATTAAAATTATACTTTTCTTCAACCTACGTGGTGTTTTTAGGGTTTGTTACGTGTATTAAGCCTGACTGAAAATATGCTATGGGTATATGCCTTTTTCTGACACGCAGAAGATTCAATCCAAGCCAGATCAATGATGTAACATTACTTCAGGCTGTGGGAGCCGAGACAGGTGAGAGCAGGAGTAGCAGAAAGATAAATTGACTAAAATCACATGGAGTTATAAACCAGAAACACAAACAACCAAGTATTTCATCACACATCAAACAACTATCTATTCTGAATTTTTTAAAAAATGTATTTCAAGCCCAGAATGTGAATGCTCATGATAGCCTGATCAAGAAACAGGAGCTATGCAAGGAATTGGATCATTCAACAAAATCATCTATGTTCTTCCCACTGTGCTAGTGTTTTTGTTTTGTATTTAAGAACATTTTTTTTTTTTTTTTTGAGATTTTAGTGGTGAAGGGGAACAGGACTTCATTGGGGAACAGTGTGCACTTCCAGGACTTTTTTCCAAGTCAAGTTGTTGTCCTTTCAATCTTAGTTGTGGAGGGTGCCGTTCAGCTTCAAGTTGTTGTCCTTTCAGTCTTAGTTGTGGAGGGCACAGCTCAGCTCCAGGTCCAGGTCCAGTTGCTGTTGCTAGTTGCAGGGGGTACAGCCCACCATCCCTTGCGGGAGTCGAACCGGCAACCTTGTGGTTGAGAGGACGCCCTCCAACCAATTGATCTATCCAGGAGCTCAGCGGCAGCTCAGCTCAAGGTGCTATGTTCAATCTTAGTTGCAGGGGGCGCTGCCCACCATCCCTTGCGGGAGTTGAGGAATCGAACTGGCAACCTTGTGGTTGAGAGCCCACGCTCCAACCAACTGAGCCATCCGTGAGCTCAGTGGCAGCTCAGCTCAAGGTGCCATGTTCAATCTTTAGTTGCAGGGGGTGCTGCCCACCATCCCTTGCGGGACTCAAGGAATTGAACTGGCAACCTTGTGGTTGAGAGCCTACTGGCCCATGAGGGAATCGAACCAGCAGCCTTCGGAGTTAGGAGCATGGAGCTCTAACCGCCTGAGCCACCGGGCTGTCCCTGTGCTAGCTTCTTTATGAAATAGAGGGACTATACAGTATGGTTCCTGCTCTCAAACATGCAGTCTAGTTGGGGAGATATGACTAGCATTCACCACAAGTAAAGAAAGGATTTGGACACTCTTATAAAGAATAATAGGTAACCAAAATTAAAAGCAAACTTGTACAACACAAGGCTCAGAGCAAGGAAATTAAGAGCAAGAAGACTCATAAAGAAAGTGGCCCTGAGCAAGGTTTGAGGAATAGGTAGGGAGTTGGGTTAGTGACTGGAAGAGGTTTGAATTATTTGTAGTTTACACACTTGAGTTGGAAGCAATCACAGAGTTTGGGTAGGAGGTGGGAAAAAAAGGGAACTGCTCTGAATTGTGTATCATGTTTACTTTTTATCAATTTACTCTAGATTCTAGGTGTATTTCCCTACACATCCTTTCATTCTTTCTTTGGGAGACTATGTCCACATTAATTACCTAACACCCAGCAGCTGCCACATGGTATAACATTTGTCAATGTTGTCTTACTTTTAAATTTTCTTTATTGCAACAGTAATTTACATATATATATATATATATATATATATATATATATATATATATATATATATTAAAGTTATCTCTCTAGTAAAATTATTGCTCACTGCAAATACACCATCGAATGGTTTATCTAGTGGAAAATCGCAGGCTGGGAGGTGAAGAACGCATTTGAAAGTGATCAGCCATTAATTTTAAACAAGATAGGGGGAAACGAATCACAAGTTGGGAGTATCACTTCTCCAAGGCCAAGGTATTTCCATTAGCAACCTATGCCACTGCTTTCCCTGGGGGCTTTTGAGAACCATTCTATGAAAGACTCTTTGAGACTCTGCCAGGTGCCAACGGACTACATTCCCTACTGCTCACCTTTTCAGATAGCTGGAAGAAATCATGGAGGCCTACGGAAGTGAGTCATGGGTAGTTCTAATCTCAAATGAATCACACAAGGTTAGTAAAAAGAAGAAAGATATATATTTTCCCTTAACCATGTCAGTCCACTTGTCGTTTGATTCCACATACTATTGTTTAAACCATCCATACTAGGTTAAGAATGGGTTGCAGCTAAATAGGAATAAGAATGATTTCTACGAACCTGATGCTAGTCTATAAACAATACAGATTTAGAGTTTTGCCCTCTGTCACACCCAATTTTATGATATTTGTAAAAAGAGATTTTACAAGATACTTGTAAGGATTAGTCAAGTGATAAAATGACTACATGCAACTCTCCTGATAGCTGGAAAGAAGTGACTCTGGAGAGAAGTATCCCACACTCTTCCCTTTCCTATTAGCTAGGTAAGCATAACATGGCTGTATGTAGCACTTGCCTGGAGTTTGTTGTTCTTTCATTCTAACCTCTTTCAACTATACAGTTCCTCAAACTGCCTCTCAGAGTATGGACCTTCACCTAGTCTTTGCCCTGGTAAAGTTAAAAAACTAATTCAGGAATGACCCTTCATGGCTTATTTAGGTTTTCTGATCTGCTTAAGGAACAGCCAAGGCCATTTTGTAAATATTAATAAGCTTCAGCCTAGAACTTGCTCCTAAAAGCGGACGTTGTATACAGAAGTTTCTTTAAATGTGAACGTCTTATCTTTGGAAATTCTTATGATAGGACAATAATTGTTTTAATTATTAAATGTAATGGTGTCAAAAGGAAGCTGGCGTAGCAAGGGAACAAAGCGTTTCTAAAAATTTTAATACCATCTGCCAAATGGTAGGCGAAATCCAGTACTACAAACCATCTGAGCAAGAGTGAACGACCATCAGAGAAGGAGCCAACACTGAGCCAACAAGAATATACAAAATATGCAATACACAAAATGCCCAACCAGAAAAGGTATTCAATTCTGACACCAATTTAAGCATGCAGGGTTTTTTTGTTTTTGCTTTTTGTTTCTTCCCACACTACCAAGCAATTATCCAATACCAGCTGGGTATCCTACAATTCAACTCAATTCTGACACCATCTACCTGAAGATAACATCAGATTCCATAGGTTAAGGGTTCAATCCCACAAGACTGTTCCCCCAACACCACTTCACATGCTAATCACAAGCCCAAATTGTCACTTGCGCTTCTAACCCACCAGCTATAAATGGGAGGTGCTCTTGACCCCCTCCCTAGATTCAATTAATTTGCTAGAACAGCTTAAACAAACCAGATAAACATTTTACTTACTAGATTGCAGGTTCATTACAACAAGGTGTAACTCAGGAACAGCCAGATGGAAGAGATTCAAGGTACGGGGAAAGGGAGAGGAGCTTCCATGCTCTCCTGGGCTGGTCACTCTCCCCCAATCTCCAGTTCCTCATCAACATGGAAGCTCTCCAAACCCTGCTCTTTCGGCTTTTTATGGAAGCTTCATTACTTAATTATGATTGATTAAATCATTGGCCAACCTCCAGCCCCTCTCCCCTTCACAGAGACTGTGGGTGAGACTGAATGTTCCAACCCTCCAATTATAGGGTTTGCCTCCATTGGCAGCCAGCCCCCATCCTCTGGGGCTTTCCAAAGTCACCTCATTAACATAAAAAAAGACACCTGACACCTTTATCACTCCCATCACAGGAAATTACAAAGATTTTGGGAGTTTCCTGCCAGCAACAGGGACAAAGACCAAATATATATTTCTTATAGCCACCATATCATAAGGGGTAAGGTAAGCAAATCCCCATTTCACCTTAGTAACAGCTTAACAGGACTAGATCAGAGTGGGAGAAAGTTAACGTAAATGAAGAAGTATTGAGATTCTAAGGAGGGGGTTTGCAGGTGTATGGTTCCCTGAAAAAACCTGAACTGCATTTTCTTTAGGTTTTGTAGAGCAAGTCCATGAGGATTAGATGACTGTGTCTTCATAAAGTGGAGAACTAAGACTTAGCTCAGAAGGTCTAGCAGATAACTTTGGAACTAAATAGCATTTTAAGTGGGAAAGTTGTCTGTGGAAATAGGCAGGGAGAGCTAAAAGTTAATTGTTCCAAGACCCTGGGTTTTAGAATTGGAAAAACCTGGATGTGAGTTCCCATTTCATTATACTTACTAGATATCTGACCTTGGGCAAGCTACTTAACCTTTCTAAAAGTCATTTTTCTCATCAATAATTTGGGCAAAATAATAGCACGTACTATCTCAGTGAGGTTTTGTTTTGTTTAAAGACTGAATAAGAGAGTATTTTAAAAAGTGCCTAACACAGCAATTAGCATATAACAAATAATTAATGTTAGTTGTTTTTATTGTTAGGCCTAGGAAAAACACATTAATTACTATAGTTGTCATTCTCCTGCTTGATGACTCCTTAAGTACAATCTAAAGATATTATTACATCCATGATGTAAAGGCAGAGCTTCTTAACAGAATTATGTTTTGAATAATGGTGACCGGAACATCATTTTGGGATGAAATTAGGGTTAAGACTCAGAAAATTTTTGTCCTAAGTCTTCTATTGCATGTAGAGATCACAATTGTTCCAAGCAGGGTCTTGTATCTACAGGTCAAATAACCTGGATTCCTGTCATACTCATGTATCTCCATGTGGGGACAGAGCCCCAGAAAGCAGTTTCCAGGCTCTCGGCCTCACATAGAAAGGTGCTGGCTCAGGTAGTAAATGGCCATCAACTGTGATTGGATGGCCATCAGCTGTGGCTAGTTGGCCATCAGCTGTAACCAGTGAGCCATTGGCCACTAATATAACTGCTGTGACTACGCTAGCAGAAAATGGGGGCTAGCAAGAAGATGGTGGCTGAGCTGGCAAGCGTGGATTGCAGTTAGGATGGTGGGTTGCGGACACTGTGGATTCAGCCTCCAGTGAGACTATAGAGCCGCCAACAAGAATATAGTGGTATGACTCCCCTACCTATGGCTCCGTGGGTGTTCCTTTTTGGCCTCACCACATCCTGCGTTCTTATGTGGGGAGCGGGACCAGAGACCCCGCAGGCCGCCCCGCGTGACACTCCATCACCATAAAATCTTGTAAAATCCACTTATTCTCCTGATACCTCAACTGCTCATTCAGCATTAATGGAGTATCGAGAATTCCACCTTGTGTCAGATGGGCACTAGACTCATTGGGCTTATCACTTTATAAGTTATATAAGTGTCTAATCACTATGTTTTATATCTGAAACAAATACAATATTTTATGTCAAGTTTAATAGAAAAATAAATTTTTAAGAAAAGAATTCCACCTTGCCTATGGACTACGTTAAAGACTTAATGTTAACCATATAATCAAAAGTGACCAAACAACACATGGGCTGCTGAGCACAATAGCAAGTCCTACTGTGTTTCCCTGAAAATAAGACCTAACCGGAAAATAAGCCCTAGCATGATTTTTCAGGATGACATTCACTGAACATAAGCCCTAATGCGACTTTTGGGGCAAAAATTAATATAAGACCCAGTCTTATTTTGGGGGAAACACGGTATGATGTGTATAAAACAATGACTCTTTATGGAACACCTACCATATATCTGATACAATTAAAACAATTAGATATCTCATTGGTATCACCATCATCATTAGTGTAACATACCACTAAGAGACAAAGAACCTTCAAAAGAGAATCTAAGACATTAACACAACCATATAATATATACTGAAGTTAATTTCTCTTTGTTAAAAGGAATGCAATCTATATATGATAATGAAAGGAGCAACCCTATAGACATCATAAAACAGAATCATTTGCACAGTATATTGTGTTTGGATTCTTCCCTACTCAAAAAAACAAAACAAAAAATGTCATTCTTCTGTTACAGATAGTTTGATGATGCCTGAAATCTGATTTCCTAATAAATGAAGCATTACACACATTGTTTTTGTTATGGCTGATACTAAATGAGGCGGGGTACAATGAGGTGAATTTCTCGGCTGTCCTTCATTGAAAGTTTTATTTTTGGACTATTGAGTCAATCAGGTTCTCTCTCTGTCTCTCTCTCTCTCTCTCTCTCTCCCTCTCTCAATCTGTGTTGTCTAAGACTTTGATGACTTGAAGATATTCATGATGTTCAGAAAAAAAACAAAAGCAGGTTACAAATTATTATTCCAGTTTTGTAGTCTACACACAGTTAAAAGACAAGGAAGGAAATTCCTCAGTATGCTGACACCATTAATGGTGTCATCTCTTGGTCGAGAGATCCCTAGTGATTTTAATATCATTCATGATACCCTTCAATATTTTCCAAATTGTTTATAATTAATGCGTATTGCTTTGTTTGCAGCATTATTGAGATAATATTCATATATAACATACTCATACGTAAATTTAAGGTTTACAACATGATTTGAAACATGTATATACTGTGAAACAATTACCACAATAAAGTTAACATCCTCACTTTCATATAATTGTGTTTTCCTCACTTTCATATAATTGTGTTTTGAGTGTGTGTGGTGATAATATTTAAGATTTACTCTTTTAACAACTTTTAATTATATAATACACTTTTGTTAATTACAGTCACCATGCTGTACATTAGATCCCCAGAACTTTTTCATCTTTTATTAGGAATTTATACCCTTTTCCCAACATCTCCCCATCTCTCCTATCCCTGAACCGTTGGCAATCACCATTCTACTCTCCATCTCCATGAGTTCAGCTTTTTAGATTCCACATACAAGTATAAGTGAGAAAATACAGTATTTTCCTTTCTCTGTCTGACTTATTTCCCATAGTATAATGCTATGAACATCCATCCATGTTGTCACAAAAGACAGGATTTCCTTCCTATTTATGGATGAATAACGTACCATTGTAATATACATTGCATGCACATCAACGCTAGGCAAGTCTCCTCCTTTAGAAAGTGTGGTTTCTAGCAAAGCATTGTCTGGAAATATATGGTTTGTAACAGTTAAGACTCCTTCTTGGTGCATATTACAAATGTGTAGTTCCAATGTTCTTTAAACATCTCAGGCAGTTGGTGACTTGACATTAGTTGTCAGAATGATAGGACTGTTTAACTCCGTAAGTACTCAGAACCAACACATAACCAGAAAATAAAGCAGATGTCCTTTGTATAAAACTAAATAAAACTGAATAACACCTAGTTCTACATGTTGGCATATTGGCATTATCTATGTAATACTTTGCATTCATCTTGAGTATATGCCTAAAACCCACAAACAGCAACTCCTAATATACTCACAATGATAAGAACCCAAATGTATCTTATTCCTATAGCATTTGAGTATTGCTCCACTGAGCTAAAACAAAAAGGAAAAGGCAATAAAGGATGGGTCTTATAAAAAATGTTTTGTGTGACAATAGACAATTTTTGATTGACCACCCAACCAATTCTGTTCTGTTTTTTCTTACTGGCTGAGCATCTGTTGTGTTTGGGTGTTCTCTTCCATCCCCCATATGACTCAGGGTTAAATGCTGATTAGCCTAAGTCAATCAGGGTATCTAATTTCCTTGCCAGCAGTTAGTTTGAGGATAGGTATCTGACCAGTTCTAGATACTAGGACATGAAAGGAGACTTATTGGGGGCTTTCTGGGAGAGGGTTCCTCATTTCTAAAGAGAGATACAAGGAAAACACATGTCTTTTCTTCCACTGGTCGGTATTCCTGAAACTACAGCATATTCTTGCAAAATGACAATCCTTTCTTTCCCTGCCTTGAGGCTTTTAGAAAACATTTTAATGTAGTTTTTATTTTTATCATGTACATACTTGAAAATACATGTACATACTTGAAAAAAATCAAATGATCTACAACACTTATTCTAATAATAAATAGCAGAATAAATAGCCGTTCCCTGCCACATCCATTTCCAAATATTCATTCAGCAGAGGCAGCCACTTTTAATTTTCTTCTGTTTTCCTCCATGTTTCCAAATAACATTGCTATTTCTATATTTACAGTTTTAGAAAATTTCAAATTTCTTCAATGAACAATGAGGATTTAACTCTTACACTACAACTTCCACATAACTCTGACACCATTCCTATCCTCCCAACATATTTCTTAATTAAGTAAATATTCAGTGTTTACAGATGAATCAAGTAGGGCAATATATTACATTGTCTTCTTGTGTCACTGGTTTTCCCTGGAGATAACAGTTGCCTCATTTTTTTTTTCCTTTGGGTAGTTTTGTTTTAAAATATCTAATACTGATTAAGCTCCCTACCCAAACTGGAAAACTTCTCTCAATATAGCGAAACTCAGTCTATCAGCTTCATTTTTCCAATGCAGTGTTTCAGTGTTGACAAGGGAGGCGACAGCCCACATAGAGGAATTTGGAGCTATGGCAGCATGTCTCCCTCTACTCCCTTTTAATATCTATCCCACTGTCTTCATTGATATTTTGGATTTACTTTCAACACTTTGCTTATTTATACTACCTATTAGGGTCTTCTGATGACCTTCTTTGAAAATGTGTGCATGTTTAACAGAAAGAACACATTGAAAAGCCAACACAGTAGTGTGACTGGATCCTACATCTTTTCTTTTATGGCAGAGGGAGAGCATGGCACAGAAAGGCTTAGAAAGGGGCAAGCAGCAATAGAGAAGGAGCTAGCTCCTTTATTTCCCAGACTCATGCTGCCCAACTCTGCCATAGGGTTCTTCATGCTTGTTGAAGCACCAAGCATAGGAGAGAGCATAAGGTGTGAGAGAGCAGTTTATGACCTCTCATCCACTGGAATGCACAGTAAGTATGTCTTGCTTTTAAAGGCTACAACTATTAGTCTAATCTATCTTAAAATATTTCTCTTCACAGGTGAATGGCAGTGATGATTAGAGCACACACACACACTCACATACATGCACGCATGCATGCACAAGCACACCTCTGCACACAGACAGCCACCCACAGGAGCGCTGAAATACACCAAGTGGCTTGATTTTGACCTGCTGATTAAGAACAAATGCTGTATCCTGTCTTTCTCCTTCTCTGGCAGTGTTGTTTCCAGTAGTAATTAGAATTAAAACTTTGACCACAACTGGGATGCAGAGTAGTACAGATATGTATAAGGGATTGAGTAGGTAGGTCCTGATAGAAACCAGATTACAGGGAGGAATTGTAGGGTTTTGAGGGAAAGCATCAACATAAAGAAGAAAGGAGCCTGGCCCCAATAATACAGACTAAGTTGGAGGGAAGAGCATATCTAAATACACTGAGGCTATGTTTAAAGGCATCCCAATTCAGTCCCTGAAGGTGACTCAACTCTCTTGGGAGGAGAAGTCTGTGTGTTACATTTCTACGGAGTGCGTTCTTTGAGAGTGGTGACAAGTACCTGTGCTGGGAGATGCCCTATTGTTACAACCATCCCTCCACTTCTTCAGTACAAATTATGATGCTAGAAAAGAGGGATGAAGGGATTTCCTTACAAGCCAAAGAGAGACAGATAAACGTCAGACATTTGAAGAGAAAAGGTAAGAATTCTCAACGTAAAGCAGCCCACAGTACTGTGAATAGGGGTATGTGTCTGTGGGCAGGGGTGGGAGGTAAGAAGATTGGCATTACCCACTTAAAGCAGGTAAAGGTGGGCAAGCACTAAAGCATAGTGGGCTGGCAAAAAAAAAAGAAGAGGTATAGTCCAGGGCCAAAATAAATGTAAAACAAATTCCATGTCCTGTTTACAACTCTCTTTGAACATCAGGAAAAATACAACAAACTGTTGCTTTTCAGTAGGAGATTATCAACATTGTGGATAGAAGGGCTGATGATTACAGGAATCAGACTTACGATCCGTAAGCTGTTTAGGAGGCATTAGGAGGCATTAGGAGTTTAGGAGGCATTAGGAAATTTAATATTTACTTACACATATATACACATAAATATGTACATACATATACATTACATATTAGTTATAAAAACAACAATGCTTTATACATGAGCCTCATCTAAAAACAAAATCAATGTTTGCTCTACAACTAAAAAAACAGAAATTTGAGAAATGATTATTAGTATGTGCATATAAGTATCAAATATATTATGTTTCTTTTACAAACGAATAATTTCCAAGAGGAAACTAAATGCATGTACTTCTTGAAAGCAAAATGGTAGTGAAAATGGTATCACTTTTTCTTTGGAAGCTTTCACATCATACTTGTATAGATTTCACAGTTAATATTAAAATAAAATATTGAGATGGAGAATTTTGGTTTGCCCCCCACGTCCCAGTCAGGCAATGAGGCTTTAGGCCACTTTGTCAAATAGTTCCCATCATATGGTGCTAACAAAATAGTCATATTTCCATTTCAATGAGGTAGATACAAAGAACTGACAAAAATGCTGAAAGCCTAAATAACAATTCATTCGCTTTACATCTTATTTGGATCACACACATGACCTCTTGGGTTCCCTTCCTAGTCAAAATCTTGGAGATCTGAGGGCTGCTAATTGTTCCCATGGGGCTGATTTCTGGCTGCAGTACCTCTCTGCACCCAGAAGGACCAGGCATCTGTTGTCTACTGCGTCTCCCCTTTTGTAATTGGGTAATCTGGAGAAAAGCTGGGAAGCTTGGGTGACAGATTTCCCCCTTCCCTTTTGGTGAGATAACCAGCTCATTAAATCTAAATGTGAAGGGCATTTTATTATGAAGAGTCAAATCCAAAGATTTACTTGCCCATTTTTCACCTGATCCCCCCTTGTGCTTATTCCTTTGTAGTAGCTAATCGCCTTTCTCTAAGTTATATAATCCTGTCACAGGTATAAAAATATCACTCCAAGGCTGTTCATGTGGCCTAAATCATTCAGCCGTTAGCAGTGACAGTGCAGGTGTATGAACCACACTGGAGGCAGGGGACAGCTGTCCCACTCTCTGCTCTTGTCACTGGGCTAAGAAACGCTGAGATTTTAATAAGATCATAAAGTAGAGTGACATGGGCTGGCATGATAGGTAGTTTTCATTAGCATTCAGAATGCCTGGGATAATAAATTAGAGCAATTGAGCAGAAATGGGCAATTTGATTATTCAACATTTTTCAACACCAGCTCAAGCAGCTGGACCCGGAGCAGTTCTGCTGACTTCTCCCCACGCAATCAGGCTAGCAGGGCACAGGTGAATGCACAGCCATCATTTTCTCCTCCCCAGACTCCGGGAGGGAGAGGCTTGGACGGTGCCTTACGTGCTCGGTGAGTGTGAATTGATGATGGGGAGGAGGAAGTCTTCATATATCTTTGCAGGGAAGTGGCAGAGTTTGACTGGCTGACTTTCTTTTATTGCAGCAGGCCTACGCCAGTTGACAGAACACTGGTGCAAAGCAACATGAGAGGAGCCTCTATATACACAGCCCTTTACATTCCTGGCAGAGGGGCTCTCAGTCAATATGGTTTTCCTGTAGAAACCCTAATATAGTGTGAGACTAGCCTTTAATTTATTCACTCTGGCAAAGGGCCAAGGGCCAACGTTTCCAGAAGTGTTAGCAAACCAAATTTATATATATTATATGAATTATAAACCTTGTGTATAAATTGATTAGATAAGACAGTATAAGCAATCATAGAATTTTATATTTACTAGGACACAGGATCATTTGAATCACTGCAAATTTTTTTACCATTCATTTGCACTTTGTGCTTGTTGTTTTAATTAGTATTCTATTAAATATAACTTTAAATTTGAACATTTGGTTAATAAGGAGGTTAATGAAAAAGTTCATCAGAATGGCTTGCTTAGATATCTTTACAAGCATCTTTGAAGCAGTTATATTCAGAGTCATAGCATGGCTTCATGAGTAACTATGACAAAGTTCTGTTGTGACATCTTGTTTTCTTCATACCATAGCTTCTTGTAGTAAAACTAGGAACTAGTCTTCGTGTGATTCTACTTCTTTTGGTTCTTGATTTGTCATCTCATTTATGTTAGATACTTGGCTTCACACCCTGGTGTCAGGGAGGAGTCTCATACTTTTAGCTTAAATAGTAGAAAAACTCCGAAGTGTTCAAGACTGAAATTGATTCTGACGTCACAACTTGAAAAACTTACCATTTCAACCAGAGAGACTCTACAGACTGCTGTATGACAGAGTTATCATCATCTTTCAGTGCATTTTAGAGTAGGGTATCATATATATAGTGTGTATGTATACATATCTATCTATCTATCTATCTACATATATAGACACACACACATGCATTTACATGCAGATTAATTTTGCCTTTGAAATAGCTTAATTGAGAGGTTACCCACCCCTGTAATGACCATGCAAACATATTTGAAACCAGTCTTCACAGATGTTTTAATAGTCATATTATAAAAATTATAATTATTGTAAATTAGATAGCATCCTATGTTAATCAAATATTTGTTTCCTACTTTTTTCCTCCTCTCCTTGTTTCTTCTAGTTAATTTTACTTCCTTTCACTCTCTCAGTTCTTCAGGCAACAGCCTAAAGAGACTCACAGAAGGTGTGTCCTAGAGGAGAACAAACACCAAGAGACTGAGGAGGAACCTAGGGAATAAGGGTCCTGCCTGAGGTTGTCGAATAAAGAACCTTACAGAGCAGCAGCATGGGAAGGCTAGTACTGGAATATTAAAGAGATAGGCTCTGAAGTTCAGAGTCGAGTTCAAATCCTGATTTGAGTACTCCTAGCAGTGTGACTCTTGAAGAGGTTGCCGCCTGAGCATTAGTTCTCTTATCTATAAAGATGGGCTAATCACTTAGGTATATGATGGGATTATTGTGAGAATTAATTATGCATGGTGCACTTGAAGTGGACCAGCGTGCGGTATTTAGACCTCTTCTCTTCTCTACCTACGCACTCCCATAGTGGTCTCATACAGCCCCAGGACTTCTAACATCATCTGGATGTTGATGACTCCCCAGTTTATATCTCTAAAGCAGATCTCTCCCCTCAACTCCAGACTTGTATATCGAACTGTCTACTACTGGGACATCTAACAGGTATCTAAAATTTAACACATCCCAAACTCAGTTCTTTATCATTTCATCGACTTTCTCCTCTTGTGGTCTACCTTCCCTTTCCTCAGGCAAACATCCGTGGAGGTGTCCATGACCCCTCACTTTTTCTCAAAATGCAAATCCAACTCACTTATAGTCCTTTGGGGTCTAACTTTAAAATAATTCCAGAATCCCGTCTTTTCTCACTATCTCCTCCGCTAACAATAAATGTGACACAATTGACATTTATAGAATACTTTGCCAAACAACAGAAGAGGACACATGCTTTTCAGTTGATCCTAAAAACATTTACCAAGATAGACCACATACTGCAAAATAAAACACAGCTCAACTATTATTACCTCATGCCTGAGGCACTAGATGCTTCCATTCACCCCTCACCCCTTCTGATCCACTATCTACCACACTTTCTGTCTTGTACCCTGGTGGCAAACTTGTGTGGGCAATTAGGGGTCAACAAACCTTTTCTGTAAAGGTCCAGGTAGTAAATACTTAAGGCTTTGCAGGCCAAATGCTCTCCATTGCAACTACTAAATGCTGCAACTGTGGTGTGAAAGCAGCTGTAGATGATAAGAAACTGAATGAACATGGCTGTGTTCCAGTAAAACTTTTTCTACAAAACACGCAGCAGGCCAGATTTGGCATGTGGGCCATAGTGGACCAACACTTGGACTGTATCAAAGCTCTCCCTTGCCCTGTGGTTTCCATTGGTTTTGATCAACAGGGGAACATTGGCAAGAAATGAGAGGGAGAGGAGTGCAGATTGGCATGTGTATTCCACAGGCACCTGCAGGTTCACTGCAGCCTGGCTCCATCCCTCACGCAAAGAATGGGCTTTCTTCAAGCAGCCTTTTAAGCACAGCCCTCTGTCTCTGGGACCTTATGACAGTTTGCTCCCTTACCTCTTCAGGTTTAGGGTCTGTAACAGTAAATTCTTCTTCTACTCCTTGTGGTTTCCTGGCATCCTGCCCATTCTTGCAATAGTCCCTTTACTAAACTGTTCTTCCAATTACCTACTTTAATGTGCCACTGTTTCCTCCAGATCCTGATTGATATACTTAGATTATAGCAATTGCCCTATGCTCACCCTACCACCCTCACCCAGTCTATTTTTAACACAGTAGCTGGAATGATCCTGCAAAGACTGGTAGGATCAAGTCATATCACTCATCTGCTCCAAAATCCAGTGGCTCCCCATTTTCCACTGAGTAAATATCTAAGTCCTTATGATGATCTGGAAGGCGCTGTGTGATTTGCCTTCTCCTACCCATTAAGTCTCAGTTCATTTCATTCTATCCTCCCTTCACTCATTGGTTTTTTCACTGATACTGGAACACATCAGGCTTACTCCTGCCTCTGGGTCCTTGCACTGGCTACTCCTTCTGCCAGAAATGTTCTCCCAACTACCCACAGGGCTTCCCCCATCACTTGGCTTACTCCTTCACCATTACTCAAAAGCCAGTGAGGCCCCCTTTTAAAATTTTATGTCCTCCTCCTCATTCTCAAATCAACATTCTCAGCTCTGTTTTACTTTCTATAACACTTACCAGGTTCTAATGAACTATATAACTAACTTATTTGCTGATTCTCTCTCTCCCCACTACAATGAACATCCAGGAGAGCAGGGATTTTCGTAGCTCGACACCTACAACAGCATAGGGATTCAACACATGCTTATTGAGTGAATGTTAGTTATTTGTGAAAAGTACTCTGAACTTAGAGATGGGAAATCTGATCTGTATTCCAGTTGCTGCTTCATTTTCCCACCATTCCTCCCTCTCTTTGTTGTTCCTTTCTTCCTCTGACAACCCGTGAAGTGTTTGCTTTTATAATTGCACTGAAAAATGAACAGAAACCTAAATTTAACAAAATCAAACACTATTCTCATCTCCTCAGGCTTTCAATATTGATCTCAATATCCAAAGTTCCTTTCCAACCATTGTTCATATGCAAGTACAATCTTAAAATTATAAACATAACATAGGTACTATTTTTGTATTCCACTTTTGACTTAATTTTTCCACAATGAAAGTGGGTTCCCTCCCCAGCTCTCAATTATGCTTCGTGAAAAATAAATGAACAGTATATAAAATAGGAAAAGAAAAATGAGAGGTATTAAAATCTCACCATCTGAGATACTACCATCAGCTTGTTGATGATCGTGTGTGTATGTGTGTGTGTGTGTGTTTGTATATATGTATTTTTTACACGACTAGGACAGCTTGATAAATGCTATTTTTATCATTGGATCTATTTAAAAATAAAGAAATAAAAATGAAGCTTCTCTAACCAGGGTATTAATCTAGTATACAATATTTTATCTATAACTTTTTCTAGATGCTTCATTTTTCAAATTGATATTCCGGTGTTTGCATTTTCCTAAAGGAAGCAGTGCAATCTCTCTCATACTTGAGTATTTGGGATTCTTTTAAAGTAAAAATAAAATTATTGTAAACTCTGATTAGTGACTTTAGTTATTTTATTAAAATGTAACTTAGTATATACTAACATATAACTCAAGGTTTCTTGTTTGTATCTCTCATGTAAAAAAACAAAGCAAGTTTATTAATTAAATGTTAAAGCAACACTGTAAAATCAATAACATTCAAATTAATACCATTGATATAATACATGATGTTATTTTGATGAAACTAAATTACTAATGTTTGGTTTAATGATTGAATGATATAGCCTCAAGTTTGGTCCTATATTTAATTTTTCTCAGTATTTTTTACTTCGATAATACAGGAAATGTGAATTTCTAATTGTGTTTTACAAATTAGTATTAATACCTTTAAGGCATTGTTGGCTAGTTCAAGTTAATCAGGCCACATACTTAATAAAAACTGCCACCAATCAATTCATAATTACAAATTTTAATGAAGTTTCATTCTGTAAAATTGTTTTATTCAATTAAAGATACTGGTAATCTGAGCATTGCTGCATTATTGAAGTCTGCTCTCAAATTGTCAATTTTCACTAGGATTAAGAGACACACCGTTTTTCCCCGAAAATAACACCGGATCTTACATTAATTTTTGCTCCAAAAGACACATTAGGGCATATTTTCAGGGGATGTGTTATTTTTTTCATGTACAACAATCTACATTTATTCAAATATAGTCATGTAATTTTCTCTGGAACATCGTCATAACTACTAAATGCATCTGGCTGACAGTCTTAACTGGGGCTTATTTTCGGAGTAGGCCTTATTTTCGGGGAAACACGGTAGTCGCCATTTCATTTTTACTACTACCTTTCTGTTACTGTGTGGACACACATAGAGATGGATATCTTTGCAGAATGTCTTTGCAATCTGCCTGTGGGCCAGACAGCTTTGGCACAGCTTTTCTTGTATGAGATTTCAGGGCTTGAGATGGCCCCATTTTCTCCTTTTTCCTCTTTAAATCAATGTAAAATACTGATTTGTAAGGTATTCCCTGATATTATTTTGTTATCACTTGGAAAGAATATACTAATAAGTACAAACTCAGACTTTTAAGTTACATGGTTATTACATGGTTACATTTGGTTAGAAGATGGTCAAAGTCATGGTAAAAGAGCTTACCTATGTTTTTTTGTGTAGATGTTCACTACAACTAAACACAAAATTAAAAAATGTTCTTAAAGATCTCACTGACCTGAAGGAATAGGAGTCCTGTGCCCAGATTGGGAAAGAAAACAAAACAAACAACAACAACAACGACAAAAAACAGATATAATGGGTCTAGAATCTATATGGTTATGGGTCAAATAATAGCTCCACCTACAATTTATGCAAATCTGGGCAATTTACTTAACCTTTCTGAACCTCATTTACCTTATTTGTAAAATGGTGATCATCCTCACTGCTTTCAGAAGAAAACCAACATTGCAAAGTTGTGATGAGGACTTAATAAATTGAGATGTACCAAGCGCCCAGCCAGATCTAAGTGTTATGGAACTCTCAGTTGCCATTACAAACATTGCCGCTGGTACAGTCTCTAGCCCCAGGGAAAAAGCCTCAACAGTCATTTACTGAGTTCCTAAATCACTACACTGAGTGGGTGATTATAGACTTAATTACGAGCCAGATATTAAGACCCAGTTTTACAAGCAGAACATTACATAACTTTCCAACAAGCATGGAGATAATCTTTTTGCATATGACCAGTCCCTGATCTAATGGAAGCATTTTTCTTTTCTAAAATTAAGACCCAAACTCAGTCCAGAGAAAGCGGGCCAGTTAAATATGCATTTGAATTAGTTGCAACACTCTTAAGGAGCAGTGTTGTGGGCAGAGGAGAATACAAGGCAGTTAACAAACTTTTGTGAATGATAATGTTCAAACACATGCTGTGAAGTTTTCCATATCCAGTGGCAGTAAAAATAAGAACCAGGGTTGATTGTGATAGCTTCCATATAAAGAGTAGTGTCGTGCAGGGACTCACGTGGGGTCTCTAATCCTGCTCCCCACATAAGAATGCAGGACATGGTGAGGCCAAAAAGGAACACCCACGGAGCCATAGATAGGAGAATCACTATATTCTCGCTGGCGGCTGGGTTTGAGACACAGGAAGCAGGAGCCACACTGTCTGCAACCCGCCATCCTAACTGCAATCCGCACTTGCCAGCCACCATATCCTTGCTAGTCCCCATTTCTGCTAGTGTAGCCATGGTAGTAATATTCATGGCCAATGGCTCACTGGTTACAGCTGACGGCCAACTAGCCACAGCTGATGGCCATTTGATCACAGTTGATGGCCATTTACTACCTGAGCCAGCACCTTTCTATGTGAGGCCGAGAGCCCGGAAACTGCACTCCTGGCTCTGTCCCCACAAGTAGCTTTTAATTTAATTCATTTAGTAGGTATTTACTCAGACCTAGTTTTTTCTTCCAGGCACTTGGATTTCCAGGGAGGAAATGGTATTATACTGGAGAAGATATATGAGCTATGAATGCAGTACAGGATGAGATGTGCTATATTACTAATGTCTACTAAAAGCTGTGGATTGGTTAAGAGTAGTTCTGTGGATTTAGAAATCTTTACAGATAAAGCAAACTTCTTTTATTTTTTTCACCATTTTGAAGCATGATCCACTTACTACCTTCCCAGACAACTTACATTTTCTCTAGGTTCAAAAATTAGGTGGAAGATTGCCTTTATTTGCAGTCCACCCCAGTGTCCAGTAAGATTTACATGTGGATGGGTGGTGGTAAGTTAAAGAGCTCCTGGTAACCTGAACCTGACACCGAGCAAGGAAAAACCCACACCCCTTCCTGTGTGACAACTGAAAGCCTGCTTTTGTCTTAGAATGCACACTTTCTGAGTCAGTGCTGGGAATGAGTCAGCTTTAAAAAAGCATCCAGTTGGTAGATATAAAAAAATAAAAAATAAAAAAAGAGGATGAGGGAGCTGAATATAAATTGCAAGGGGAGGCTGGAAACCAAGAAATGACACTAACTATGTTATCCCTGTAGTAACAGGAGCCTCTAAGCCTGGCACCAACTGACATCAATGTGCTGTAAGCCAGGGATTAGATCCAGTGCCAGAGCAAAGAAATATTCCTTTCTCTCCCCATTGGAGCTCTGGCCACCTACCGTCAACATTTCCATTATCTCTTCTTCCATGAGGCCACCTGGCCACTGCCAAGCTTCTCTCAGCGGACAATGTTGATTGTGTTTATTCAAAGTCCTCTGCGTGTCTCTTTCTGCCTCAGTGTTCCCCCCACTGGGCTGTGTGGTGCTGTGGAGCTTACAACTTTCCTTTCAACAGCTGGCAGCTACAAATTAACTTTTTGACTTCATTAGGCTAATATGCTGAATTACCGCTAATTTGGAGCACCTGAAGCACTCCCCTTCGCCTCCCTGTCCCCTCCAACCACCTTCTCTCATCAATCAGGGGCTGAGTATGAGGAAAGCAGCATATGCAGCGTCAGGCCAGGTTGGTCAGAGTCGCAAATGTGTTTTTCCATTCCTGCTGAACAACGGAAGGGCTTGGACTGTTCCAGTCAACACATCCTATCTCTACAGTCAGGGCTGGCATGAACACAAGATGCCACTACAGCTGCAAGAAGAGTGAACATGACCAGAGAGCTCAGTCTTCCCTCCGCCTTTGGGAATTTCCATCTGGATGGTCTAAGTCAGAGTTGCCTTCAGCACTGCTACTTTTTTTTTTTTTAATTGAAAAAATTTGACGTGTAACATTGTGTAAGTTTAAGATGTAAAACATGTTACTTTCATACATTTATATATTGTGAAATGATTGCTGACACAGTGATATATAAACACTAGCATAGCACTGTCATTATAATGTACACATAGCAACAGCACGGCTATTTCTGATTTCCTCCAGCATTCCCAAGAAGTCAATCTAAGTGAGATGGCACTCCCCTTTACCCCTCCCCATTTCCTGGGAACCAGATGGTTGAAAGCTTTGACTTAACTTACACAACCAGTGAGCAATGGAAAACAAAAATAAAAACACCAAGTTTTATCGTCTTTCTCGAATCACAACTGCATTTACTGATAGGGACTCCTGGCTAGCTCCTTTTTAGCTGGATTTCCTGAAAGCTCCCAAATAATTCAACACAGTCTGTAAAGTTGAACAAAGATCTTCCCACTATCCTGTCAGGCTCTAGTGCCACTGTTCTTCCCAGTGAGTTTTCCCCAGAGGGTACTGAAGGGAAACCAACACAAACAGAACTCTTAAAATCTCTTTCAGATCCATGGTGCATTGCTCCCTGCAGTTTTAGCAGATAAAGCTCTTTTCATCATAGGGCTCTCCTGGAACCTCCCCTCCCTAAAAGCTTGGCCTTGAGAATGAGGTTGGGGAGACCAGAAAGGCAGATAAACAAGATTTGCTGGAACAAAAAAGCCGACACATCCCTTACTTAAATCTTATGAGGGGAGTTACAGTTTGTAAAAGCAATTCAGATGCACTTTGTACATGGCGCAATAGTAGAAATAGTTTCTTACAGATAGAATTGGAGCATAGAAAGTGAACATTGATGCCAGAACCTTAAATTGGATATTACTTGATTTTGTTCCCTTGAGCTTTTGTTTTCTGTAAGCTTTTATTTTTATAGTTTATAGTTCAGGCAACAATATGTCCTAATTTTCCTAGGACAAGTCTTGTTTGCACCTGTTATCCTGATATAACTTTCAATAAAGCATTATTCCATTTTCAAAAATATTCCAAGTAGTACAATAAGTTATAAAGTCATCCTGTTTTCTGTGAACTCCCGATGACCATTTGCCCAATCTCCCAACCTCAAGATGATAAGCAGTTTGAATCAGCTAGTTTTTGAGAATTTGCATTAATATTACGAGAGAAAAGTAGTATTTCCGGTTTCATTTCCTCTCTTACTTTTTCCCCCTCATTTGAGGCAAAAAGTGATGGCGATGCCACATGATGGAAAGAGTATAGAATTTGGAGTAATATGGGCTTGGGTTTTAATCTCTCTACTGGTACTCTTTCCACCTTTGATCAAGTAAATTTAGCTCTAACTGCATTTCGTCTTGGTCTAAAAAATGAAGCTAATTATAGCTATCTTAAAAGATTATTGAAAGGACTATAAAAATATATTGTATGGATGGAATCAGCCTAATGGCTGGAGTGACAGCTAGAGCTATAGCAGTAAGTACACGCAGTGGCTCTAGTCACAGGTGCAGCAGCCTCAGAGTAGCAGAGAAAAATCCCCTGGATTTGGGTCTCTCTCTGGTTCAACTTTTTTTTCTGTAACCAAATAGCTATATAATCATGGACAAACAAGCCAGTTTCATCCCCTGAGTTTTATTTAGGTCTTTCCTAAATAGCAATCTCATTTTCTTGATGGTATAATGGAATAATACTGATGAAAAACTTTATATACTGTGAAGTTTATAAGGATATCAAGTATCATTTCCTGGATGCTCTCTCAGTGCTGCTTTGGAGCGTGTTCCTATAGTACATGTTACGAGAAGATGGCTGGTGTTCTAGTCTAAGAGCTGGAAGCTGTGCTAGGCTCAAGAATGAGAGTCCTGATTTCCGAAGCCCAAGGTCTGCCAGCGTGAACTGTGAGCTGAAATTAATGGGTGAAGGCATGTAGAAGTAAACTGGTTGTCAATGGACGAAAGACCTTCTCAACTATCCAAGGAGTTGGAAGCACAATATCCACTTTGTATGGCTCACCCAAAAGCCACCTTTTCTTATTTTCTCCTCCCAGACCCCTGATTTTAAGGTATAAGGAGACCCTCTATACCAGTGAAAGTCAGCCCTGTTCCTGGACGCAGGGGATGAACTGTGCTTCGTGTAATTCAGCAAATCAATCCCATCCATTGCAATAGAGCTCATCCTAGATGTGGACTCAAACTCCAATTCTGTCCAACAAGACATAAAGTGAGGTGTAGGAGATGGGAGGACTTCACTCCCAGGATAAAAAGACAGACCCTCTTTAGGAATAAGTCTTTCCCCCATGTTCCTATTTCTTGCCTTGACTTCCTTGTAGAAGTTTGGCAACTGCCATACAATGAAGAGACCACATGCATGAGGAAGAGCAGCCAGAATGTGAAGACAGTCCCATTGCCACTGATGAACTATTAATCAGCCCAGAAGTGTCCACCACTAGTTCACTTAAAGGAGATAACCAATATATATGTATTAGTTGTTCCACTCTTAGATATACAGCCAGAAGCATTCCTAAGTGACATGTCCCCATAACTTAGATAACGAAATCCAAAGATTACTTTATAGTTTCTTTTTTTTTTTTTTTTTCAGTGTTTTCTTTTAACCATCTTTGGCAATTAACAGTTTGGCTGAATATCATTTTGGGGTCAGGAAAAGAAGAAAATACAGCTGTAGATGGGACTCTCTCATATCTTTTTTTAATGTATTCCTATTTATTTGCAAAGATAAATGCAGAAATGATAGGATAGCAAAAAGATGTTGTTCTCTAAAAGGAAGGGATTTTTAGACTCTCAATCAGTGGATGCATAAAATTCTGCTGTGATGAAACCATAAAATGTAACTCACTCAATTGGCCTGAACATTTTGAATTTGTATTATTGGAGTCTGGCATCCTTTATATGTCCAGACCTTATAATATGCATATAAAAACTAAGAGATAAAAATAAGGTTTGAAAAAACCACACTGGGCTTTCTTGTTAGTGGTGGTTCCATTTTCATTTGTCAGGATTAATATTTCACACATACCAGCTCATTAAAAAAAGTAACCTTGGAACATAGTGTCAGGTGGAGATATTTTTTAAGATGTGCTGGAAATTGTGCAGCCATAAAGAGCATTCTCACTAATTATTTTGGCACTCATGTTATGCTGACCGGTGTGTCACCAAGTTGGGGTGGCAGAGTAGAGAACCCCCTCCAGGCTGTCTCATGCATTGCTTTGCTCCATTTTCTTTCAAACTCATTTACCCAATGCTCATATTTATGCAAGAGAGGGTAATGAGGCAGCCAGAGGTTATAGGGGGTGCAGAGGGCTTTTGGATGATGAGAGTATTGGTAACTAGGGCGGCCAGCCTCAGGCTGTCTGAAATTGAAATTTGGGGATAAATTAATAACTCAACCTAAGCACATGCAGTTTTACAGTAAGTCTGTCTCCTCTAGGGTTGACACTATGTCGTTTGACTTAAAAGGATCTCTAAGTATGATAGAAAAAAAAAACAAAGTTCAAGATGGTTCTATTGCAAGTAGCAACTTTGGGGGGCAGCACAGAAAGGGATGATGGGACACACACTATTCAAACTTTCCCCAGAATGTGCCCTCATATTTTGATCTATAGAATGTGTGTATGTGTGTTTAGTCTTAGAGATCAATAATGATCTTGCACATAATTAAATGTGCAAACTAATAGACATTTGTTCTACAGATATGCTCCTCGTGATTCCCTCTGAAGTCTGTCTCAGCTAGGGTCTTGGTAACGCTCAGGAGCAGAGCAAGATGCTAATCGGACTCATGTCTGTGCTTTTCTTTGACTTTATTTATTTGCATTTCAGGACAGGAACGTGAAGGTAATTTCCCAAAATCTGGTTAAAAAGATGGTGGGGTATTTTTCTGTATTTTCAGTGTGGGTCTATTCAAGAGAATGTTCCCAGGAGGAAAAAAATATCAAAGAATAACAGTGAATAAGCCAGAAAAATGATACCTGAGAGACGTTGTAGATTGGCTCTCGAAGACTCTAGCTCACAGCTATTCTGTAAACTGAAAGACAATCACAATCTGCGGCATCACTGAGACAGATTAGAATGAAAATATAAAATATAATCCTACCTTCCTCCTAAATCATGTTTGCCTTCCCAGTATTGGATTCTGTATTTGATTATGTTTCACAATAGATATCACATCTTGATAGGATCGAGAGAAGGACATTATACTGATTCAAAGAATGAAAGGGTTGCTATAAAATGGCCAACTAAAATTCTTTGACTTACATGGTGTGGAAAGTCATGGTTAAAACATGACTGATTGGAGGCTGAGCTGGGGATGGAAGTAGTGATTTAGCAATATTTGCAATTTAAAACTCAATAATTGGACAAATCAAAGGAGTGCTTTGCAAAAAGAAGAAGACAGGATTTAAGTGATCTCTTTAATGTCATACAGAAGCTGCACTAGAACCCTGGTCTCATGATGCATACTGTGGTGGGCTTTCACTTCCCAGCAGTGCTTTGTGAACTGAGATACGAGGTAAATGAAGGTAATGGTCTCTAAGTTCTGTTCCAGCTATCTGTTGTGACGGTACCATCTGATCATCTGTAATGGACCATTGGTGGATCGTCTCTGTCCACTGAGAATGCAGAGATGGTGAGGTGGTTTACGTCTGTACTTTTTCAGTGAAATTCCTCTGTGTTTCTTTTCTTCCAAGAATTCATTCTCTCACCAGTCCAGAAGTAGCATAGAGTAAAAGACAAGACCTTTTCCTCTCCCATAGCACAACCAAGATTAAATGTGTGTGTTTTTCTTTAAAATCTCCTTTATTTATTTATTTTTATTTTTAAAATATATTTTTAAAGTACCTTTTAGCTACAGGTTCCTTTCCTACTTCTCCACTAAGGCAGCCAGAAGCTGAAGGTCAGACATGCTGACCTTTATAACCAGTGTTCCCTACATCTTGGCCCTAATTTCTACTTCTAATATAATTTCCCACAGTTCAAAACCTAAGTCAAACTGAACTGCATTTTTCTTTCCACAAATGCCCATGTTCATACTCTTCAAACCTTGTACAACATTCTCTTTCTCTGACTTTTTTTCTTACCACCAGGAAATTATCTGGCCTCCAGTTTCACAGAGAAAGAGAACCACAGATACATCCTCAACTTGTCACTGCCAAATCTCTAAATCTAATGTCCATCTTTTCTTTCTTTTCTTTTTTTTTTCTTTTCTTCTTCATCTTTTTTTAATCCAGGGTCATTCGTGTTCTCCAGAGATCATCCCCTTCCATGTTTTATGGGACATTATGTTATTGGTTACCTGTTCTTTGATTTCTATCTTAATTTTCTCTTCTAGATCCCTGCTATCAGGATTAGAAAATACTCACATTTCATCCATTATAAAAATACCCTTCCTCAATCCTACTCTCCTGATAAGTATGTAATTCCTCTTACCTATAGTGTATAGTAAATTTATAATTATAGATAGATAATAATTATATAATTAACGATACAATGTTTTTCTTCCCTCTTAATAAAAGTGTCACAGAAAAAAGACTAAATCTGTTGAACTCATTACTAAATATCTAGTGCCAAGCACAACATCTAACCCATAGTAGGGAGGTATTGAATTATTTTTGATGACTGGTGAATAAGCGAATAAATGAAGGAATATATGAATAATGTTCTTCCTTTCGCTCTTTGATCATATTGTCCCTTCCCTATAATCAGAATGTCTTTCCCTGTCCTCTTTTTTCTTATCCAAATCCTACATATCGTCAGTTGATATTGAAATGAACTGTATCATACTGCCCCCTTCCTCCCATACCAGAAGGATTCCCTGATGTCTCTAAAATAATTGCTCCTTCTTCAGAATTCTCATTTTTAGAAGCTTTTGGTACCTTATACTCTAGTGCCTGTATGCATGACTTTTCTCCAGTAATATACTGAATGCTTATTGAGGATAGGTCCCAGAGCAGTGACATCATGTGTTCTCCACAAGCACAGAGCTTTGTATAGGAAAAAGGCTCAATAAGCACTGATCTAATCAATTTATTCATTTGTTCATTCACTAAGCTGTTTATTGAGCTTCCACCAAGACCCAACCAATTGCGCTAGTAATAAGATGGTGTATAAGACATAGTCTCTGTGTTTACAAAACTTACAGTAGGTGATACAGAAGAATTAACAGGCAATTATGTTAGTGTGATAGCATTGTGATAACTACAGAAAAGGGGCACTTCAGGCAGGCTTGTTGGATTCAGAGAAGGCTTCACAGAGAAAGGGATATTTGAGTTGAGTCCTGAAAAATGAGTAGATATTAGTCTAGGCAGAAAGCAGAAGGAAAAGAATATAAAAAGCCCCAAAGATGAGCCAGAGAATGGCAAACTCAAGGAACAAAGAGTCTGGTGTGGTGGAGACTAATCGGGCAGGGAAACCAGAGCTAGATTCTCAATGGCTTTATTTAAAGACAAAAGGAAACATAGAATCAAATAATTATATGACTAAATCTGTGTGTTAGAAAGTTCTTTCTAGTGGGAAAAATGAAAGTACAAAAAAAAAAAAAGAAGAAGAAGAAGAAGAAGAAGAAGAAGAAGAAGAAGAAGAAGAAGAAGAAGAAGAAGAAGAAGAAGAAGAAGAAGAAAGGTGAGGACTTCCACAGTAGAATGTGGAAGTTAAACTCCCTCATCTTGGATTTCTCTCTCTGTGTATACATTTTGCATTTACCCCTGAAGTGAAGTGTATTGTGCATCTTGTCCTTTGGTCATTTTTTTCTGTGAGACTTTAATAGTCTTCACAGGTTGTTTAGAATTAATGAGGCAAATGTCCTCAATCAAGAAGCAATTTAAGAACATGCTGCTAATCTCAATGAGTTTTGTAAATGAACTAATTTAATACCAGTTGACCTTTTTATTTAGGGAGAATGATTTGTGGCTGTATTTTCCTGATTTGTGCCTGTAAGCCTAGCAATCTGAATGGGCATTTTGAGCCCAGGGGTAAATATTAATTATTGTGCAAGGATGGTGCACTTGTAAGTGGAGCATGGAACATTCACTTCAGTCAGTAAGTGCATGGTATATTTTAAGGGGAAGGTCTTCACTATGTTTATTAAAACTGAAAACCACAGAGTGAAGAATATTATACCTCTCTGGCGTTATAGACCAGACAGAAAGATGCTGAATGGTATTATCAGATTTTAACAATGTCCTAGATGTTTTGCTATTCTATCCTTTTCAGTGTTTTTTTTTTTTTTTTTTTTTTTAACTTCTTTAGAGCTGGATGGTACCAACTGTGTCTTTTAACTTCTTCATTAGCACAAAAGATGTCACTTCCTGAATAAAACTGAAGCATACTGAATGATACTTCGATGATCCTGCCATTTCTTCTGGCTTTTACCACTTACTCAGTAAAGAACCAATATTTCTGTAGCATTTTTCTAAGATCTAGCTATCAGTAGGAATGTATCTTTTACTGACAATTTCCTATGAAGGGTTTTGCCTTAAAACAGCAAATTTATAGGTCTACAAGCAATGAGAACATTTGACAATGCCATCATACCAATAAAAGGATAAAATATTATTTCTGCCAGTGAAGCAGTTTCTATTTAATGGAAAAGTATTGTTCTAAGTATGCTTTAGCATTGTTGAATCAAGCCTGAATCAGCAGCTTTCAAGTGCCTAGTAAACTCAATCTTCTTAGAAAACCGAGGGGAAAACACTGATAAAATCAGGATAGAGTACCATTTTTTATAAAAAGAGGTAAGAAGCACTAACCATAAAGAAAATGATTAACAAAATGACTACTCTAAAATTAAGAACTCCTATTTATAAAAAGATACCATAAACAAAGCAAAAGACAAGTCAGAGTGGTAAAAGATATTTGCCACACATAACTGCCAAAGGGCTGTATCAAAAATGAAAAGAGAACTCCTGTAATTGTGTAGGAAAATGGCCAAAAGACATGAAGAAACATTTTGGGAAAGCGAAAATACAATGGTCAATGAATACTTGGAAAGAAACTCAAATCCCATATAAATCAGGGTGACACAAATTAAACTATTAGATATGCACAAGATTGGCAAAAATTAACAAACTGAACAATGTTATCTTGGTTGGCCTCAATCAGGAAGAACAGAAATGCTCATATACTGCTGGTTGGAGTGAAACTGTTAAAACTATGTGAAAAAGCAATTTGGCATGACCTAGAAAAGTTAAAAAGATTCATGTATCCTGTGACTCATTATTCTGCTTCAGAGTGAGAATGCACATATGTTTGCTCACATGTTGTTTCACTTTAAAAATCTGGAAGAAAGTTTTGTTTTGTTTTGTTTGGATGTGAGTCTCTGTAGCAAATGCAAGGTGATAGGGAATTAGAGTGAATAAAGGGACATTTGCACAAAAGAAAGAAAGGAAGGAAGAAGGAAAGAAAGAGAGGAGGAAAGGAAGAAGAGAGGAAAGAAGGAAGGAATAAAGGAAGGAAGGAAGAGAAGGAGAAAAGAGAAAGAAAAGAAGGAGGCGGGAAAGAAGGGAAGGAAAGAAAAAGGAAGGGAAGATGATTTGTGAGGCTCTATGCAAAATGAGCTCTCGATGAAGAAACTGGAAAATGTTTCAACTTTTATGCTCTGCAAACCAAATAATTTTCTTTAATTTTTACAAGATACTAACTAGGACTAGGAACCTATTTTTTAAATTAGATGTCGTGGCCTTATAAGCTAATGTTGCCACAAAATATGGGAAAGACTAGATGGAGACCTAATTCATCTTAGATGATAAGAAAAGAAAAGCCAACATTTCCTTAGTACTCACTATGTTCCATGCATAGTACAAAATCCTCTACACATAAAAATCTCATTTAATCACCATGTTATGTTAATTCTCATCATACCCCCAAATTTACCCTTAAAATTAAATAAAGTGTTACCTCTGTTTTACAAAAACGGACACTTAGGGAAAGTAAAGATGTCCAGGATTACAAAATTTGTAGGTGGTAGAGCTGAAATTAAAATCTAGGTTCATGGGTCCTGAAAACACCATACAGGTGTATATGGCCTTTCTTCCTTTGATCTGTAGGCCAAAACCATATGTTAAAGAGAAACTTAGCTAGAACACTTTAAAACCCAACCCTCCTCCTCCAAAAAATTAAAAAAAAAAAAAGATTTTTTTTATTATTTGCAAAGGTAATAGCTTTTTGGCATTACCACTCCCACCTTCTCTTCTGTTGAGTGCTTTAGGGGAAAGGCACTGTTTCTGCCCATAGAGAATGAGGAAAACAAAGGAGCACCTCGTTTGGTCCTATCTCCTCTTTTCATTATATAGATACAGGAAAGATAAGGTCCCTGCCCTTTGGAAGTGCTGGTTTGAAAAGGTAGCTATGGTATTTGGCACTATGTTAAGCAGATGAACACAGGAAGGGAAGATCTTTGCAAACTGAAAGCTGACTTTGAAGATACAGAATTTACATACCAAGTGCCAATTTAATGCCACCAAGTTTTTTTGTTTTTGTTTTTCCTTCTTTTGGGCAATGTATCCATCTTTAAAATAACACACATCAACCAAGTTAAAAACAACAACCATAGCCACAGAAAGTTGTTAGTGACATCATTTTAACAGCCTGATACCACCATGGAAGACATACTGGGGATGTCTAATGCCTGTCCTTGATCAAGGTGTATGTGCCAAGTGGGATATTTGAAGATGCACTTTACTTTTTCAGCAGCATGAATGGAAACTTTTCAAGGGCAATTCAGCTAGTCCCTCCATCTTAATCTGTTTCAATTATTCATGCTGAGTCTGAGCTACACAGCAACAGAAATATCTCAGTGACTTGCGCTCTCCATGTCCTGAGCAAAGCATCACAAATGCATATACTCCAGAGTTAGCAACATCTAAAGAACAGAAAGAAAAGGCAGGGCATAGGAGTATAAGAAAAAAAAAGTATAAGGCATGTTTTATTCTGGAATCTTAACATATTTTGCTTGGGGCCTAAGACTGATCTTCCTTTGAAAGGTAATTTCACAAAGAAGACAGAAAATGACATATTGGTGACTTTATTATTTTATATTTTATCCAAATTTTACCTAGGTTTCCAAGGTCCAAGTGATTTGCACTCCTCTAAATTCTTTTTTTTTTTTTCACTGACTTCTTCTAGCCATGAACTTGATTTGTATGTATCTCATTGATCTTCATTAGTCAACTAGAAAGAGTAATATCCACTTTTCTATTTCCAAAGGAAATTATTATGAATATCAATGATGCAATAGAATTACATCAATATTACACTGAGCTCTTAAAAAAACTTTACAGGTAGTTTCAGCTTCTCTATAGCTTTAAATTTGGCTGATACAAATGCCACAACACACTTATATTTGGTGTTTATTGCAGCATTTTGAATACTCGTCACTTTGATGTGGGGGGGGGAGGAATCTAAGTGAACACTTGACTCTGGAAGGCCATCTAGTGTAGTTGGGGAGTAACTACAGGTTTATGTGGAAGCTTAGGAAAAGTTTTCCACCTCATCTGCTTTCTAGTGTGTGTTTTGAAACACGTTATGCACATGCTACACATCCAGACAGGCTGTACAGTCGGCCCTTCTTTACCTTCACAAACTGGGGGCAATTTTGGTACCTTTTGGTGTTATTTTTATTATGTTATGGTATAGTTTCTATAGGGTTTAAATTTGACTTCAGAATATGTTTGAACTACCACATGACTATGGATATGTCTGATAATTTTAGATTTTATCATCTATTTCTACTGAATTGTACAAAATTCTGACTCTGAAGACTGGTAAGTTGCTGTATTTTCCTACTGAGTCCTCTTGTTCTGCTCTTCCCGTCTGCTCTGCTTCAGACCAAGCAGAAATAGCATGACCTCTGAGATGAATGTGAAGTCCTCCTTCTACACCAGTCTTGCCTGGGTGACTCTGCCATTCTTAGGTTCATGGAGCCATAACTGTGTCACTTAGGGCATGGAACTCTTCCCACTCCTTTTGGCCTAGAGGAAAAAAGGAAGGCCTATATGTTTTTAAAAGAACAAACTGTCTAATTTTCTAGTATGAAAGCATACAGTTAAAGATCTAAATGCAGTAATTGGGGACAGTAAGTTGGGGGCAACGATACCATGGTTATTTTACATGCATTAATATGGTCAATACAGTAGACATAGAACTGATAAAAATCGTTTTTTAACCTTGGTGAAAATTTTTAGAAACAAAAATTGCAGAAATCGTAACTGTAGAACTTATCATATTTGATTGTTTGAAATGGAAACAAATGGACTCATTCAGTTGCTCTCATTTCATCTCAGTTGTTTGTTTATAAACCCAAAAGGACTCACTCAGCATAGATTTCTATAAAGAAGTGACTTGGGATTGAAATGAACCTGAAATTAATGCTGTTCTCTTTGGCAATTGCTTTCTCTCACAGTATAATGGATGATGTTGTCAATGATTCACTCAGTTTTGGGAAATAACTTTTGTCACCTAACCTGTTCTTTTCAATGCTTTATGTTTCAGTTTGATGAATACGGACAGGATAATGGAGATGCCTAGTGATAAGAGACTAGATTTGGGAACATCCTTCTTCTGTTCTCTGCCCTCCACTGAGAGTTCTGGAAATTCTGAGTGGATCAATTTACTGTGGATAATTTAAACTGTAAAACAGACAAAATTATTGAGGATTGAGGGTCTGACCTCTCCCTTTTTGTATGATTTTGTTAAACTTCTTAATGCTTTAGATTACCCATGAAGCAGAAGATAAAATAGAATGTGAGAACATAATAAAAAAATATTTTTTAAAAAACTTGTAGTACCCTCTAATGGCTGGCACTGCTAGAAGTGGAGCATTTTGCTATGAAAATGGATGGGATGCTTTTTGCCTTGCTGGAATGTCAGGAAATGTAATTCATTAGTGGTTTGAAAAGTGCTTTGAGCTAATGGAATAAAAGGCACTGGAGAAATTTGAACTAATATTATTAAAAATGAAAAATTGCAACAGAGAAACTTATTTCCCCCAGAACACAGACATCAATATTGAGTCTAATATTGCCAAAACAACCAGTTTGAGAAGGGAAAACGCCAGTCACTCATCTGGACATCTTGTCCACACGTTTCCAAATTACCAATTTGACTAATTTTGTTTTTCCCACTGAATTGTATGAATTCAACTCTCCTCTGAGAGTCTAGATTCTTGTTCATATTTAGGGTACAACAGATTCAAATCTACCCTATATGGTATAAATTCTTCAATTACACTCCCTTGTTTTTTTTTCTCTGTAACTCTATCTTGACTTGTAAGGTCACATATATCCTTCTCAACCTCTCCCCATACAACCCTTGACAATTATATTTCAAATCAATGCATGTCCTCATCTTAGAGACTGTTGTATTCATCACATTGCCATGGTAATTAAGATGGGACATTCCGAAGTAAATGTAATGGATAGCAAGCATTTGTGCGGGTTTCTGAGAATATGAAGAACGTTATTGCTTTGTTCACATTTAGTTTTCCCACAGTAATGTTGGCTTGGGAATAATGAACACAATTAGTGCTTTTTGATATGGTAAACCTTTGAAACTATTCATTATTCTGTTAACAGAACCTTGCTAATTTTCTTCTAAATTAATGTTCTCCTGTTGTGATGTAGATTATGTTTTATAATGCAATTCAGTCAGCTTTCACTTTCCTTCCTTTGTTTATTGATTTCAGTTTCTTTGTTCATCGTGTCATTTAGGTGAGTAATAAACTAGGATAACTTTCAATAATCTTTTAGGGAAGAAACATCTTTATCTTAATGATATTATTTATCACTGTATCCTCCAAACGCAAAGACCAAACATTAATTATACGTATTTTTAAATGCACTTACTCAGGCCTTTTTGGAATAGGAAAGAAGGTCCTAACTCCTTCCTTCCTTTGAAAATTATACTTCATGTCTTCTGTCAAGACTCTAAATACAACTCATATTTTGTCCTTATTTTATAATGCAATGTAAAGTGCCAGCAGCAACCACAGAGAGTGAACATTAGAGAGTCTAGACATATATTATGTTGATGCTTCTAGCCTAATTACCAAATAACTCTACATGGGGGAATGGAAGGGAGCAAAGGTTAAGTGTTTGCCTTTCAGTAAATTTTAAACCTGAATGAACTACTCTGAGCCTTAATGCAAAAGCACAGTTCGCCCATGCTAATTCACAAATATATGTGATAACAACATTATTTTATTATATTTCTCAGTTGCAGAGAGAGAACATCTTTCTCATTAATAGCACTGAAAATCAGATTCGCAGTGAACTCAGAAAATGAATGACTGCTTAAGTTGTGCTTTATGTAGAAGACAGAGGGGATGCACTAGGGTTGGCCCTTCAAGAGATATTTTCTTTCCTCTTTTGAATTAAAAAAAATATATATTATTTACTCATTGGCCATTTTCTTTCTTATCTCTTTTCTTGTCTCCTTACCTTCCTGCCTCCCTCACTTCTTCCTCCCTCCTTCCCTTCTCTCCCTCCTTCCTCCCATCATTTTCAGTTCAGTGGAGAAAAATAAAACACAACAAAATTATCTGCAACATGAGACTCCACATAAATGCAAAAGGTGAAAATCACCAAGGTCAAACCTTAAGAAACCTTTGCCAGAATGTCTTCTGCATGGATTCCAAGCAACTAGATTTTGGGTGTTGTTTGTGTGTGTTCCCATCCATTTTAGACAGCCTAATGCCGTGGCAACTCCTATGCCTAATCAAATTGGAGTTCAGTCTAATAGAAAAGTCCATAGAGGATTAAGTTTAATGCACTATAATAGGTAACTGAGCTTTTGTTAGTGCACATTTTATAAATGTGACTCTTACTAAGGACCCAGAAAATTAGGTTTACAAGCATCTTGGAATGTCTCCTTATGGCCTTTTGCATCCTTTCTTTTATGTGGTGATCTCTAAAGAGACTGTATGAATGTTAGAAATAACACACGAAAAGTCCGAGGCAAGAGAAAGAGAGACTTTGAAGCCTGGTGTTTTAAAACTGTTGTTTCAAGAGGCTGATGGTGAGATCAAATTGAATTGATTTACACAAAAATTGGACACAGAGTACCAAGTAAAATGTCAAAAGCAAGGGAAGAATTACAAAATCTGTAAGCACAATAATTATACAAAAGAATAATAATGGTGTTCACAGCAAGGGACTAAGTGTATCTGATTTCAGCTTCCTTACTTCTGTTTCAGAAGAGAAATTAAGGACCAGTGAAGGAAGAATGTCACCTCATAGTGTATTTGATAACTTCAAAAACCTGATACTACCAGAACTTTGTTGAGCACAGAAGCCAACATACTTACTATGACAACTTGAATGTGTTTAGAGTTGTACACCTTTCAGAGCATTCTCACGTCCACGTTTTTAATTAACATTCCCAATTATTTTAGAATGCAGTTAATGTAGCTATTCAACATATAAGAATATTAATACAGAGCAAAATCCCAAACCAACGCAATTTTTTTCCACTGTACTACAACTGTATAAATGTGTTACTCAACCAATGTTCACTTACTGCTCATAAATATGAACTTTATATCTCAGGCAATGGGGACCACTGATTTCCGAATAGAGAAATACCCAGATCAGGGCTGTGTATTTTGTTTGGGGAAATACCCAGAATGGTTTGGAAGAGATGGAGGGGTGGTCCCCAGGAGGGACAAGAGACAGCACCAGAGAGATACTGAATGAACAGAAAAGGATGGGATGCTTTGGAAAGGACTGTAAATGAGAAATCTCAAATATGCTGGAGATGAACCTGCTTGGGAGAAGAAAGGAATCGGCATAGGAAATGTAGGTAGGGCTCACGGTAGGTTGGCAGAAACACCATTCATTTAGCAAGCATCCACACTTTCAAACTCACTTTTCTCATCATCAGAGAATTAGAAATTGTCTTGATAAAATTTGAACTCAATTTCTCCAGAAACAAATTATTTTGAAGATAGAATAAATACTCTGATAAACTCTAGTTTTACTAATTTGAAATCTGTGCTCATTTGAAGAGGGTCCATTAATTGGAAATTCTGTACCATCTGTAGAAAATAATTACTCCTTAGGAAGATTACTAGTAAAGGCAGGTCAACATTGTCTCCAAAATCTCAAGAAAATTAATTGTTTTCATGTATTTTGAAACCACTTGAATAACAGTCAATGGCATATGATTAATGTGAAAAAATAGAAAAGTTTCATTAATATTACAACTAGAGGGTTTCACAGCTTCCTATTGGAAACAGTTTAATTATATATTATATATATATATATATATGTGTGTGTTTAAAATAACATTAACATTTCTGTATTCTGGATATTTTTCTTCTGTCTAGTTATTCTAAATTAATGTGAGTTTACTGACACTGCAAATCTATATATCAGATCCATAAAATATTTTCCCTTTTTCTTAACATTCTACATACTCAAGGAGTCTTATGTTTAAACAAAGTAAAACAAGATTAAATAAGCTCAGACTAGTTCCAGGAAGTTTAAATGACTAAAGTTTATTTAGATATGTTTTACATTATGGGATGATATGGAAAGAAAGTAAACCAAGCTGCTGACCTTTAAGGTTGTTTAATTCATCTCACCATACCTAATTCTGCTCCCCAAATAAAGTGTAGTTCTCAGCTGAACACTAAATCCTTGTTGATTTGATCCACCCTGGGGACTGTCGAGCTTTGGGTGGCTTAGAGGTGAGCTGCACATCACTGTGAGCTCAGCCCACTTATGAATGGCTTCCTTCTGGATTCCTGTTTTCAGGCAAGTGAAATTAAGTTAAAATAAACATCAGCTGCCTTTTTCTTTGGCAATGCTGCCAGGATCTAGTGGCTAATTTTATACATATATTATAGAAACAAAGGAGCTTGAAAGGCAACTCTTTCTTTCAGTGATCCCCAAGGTGGTGGCCCCAATTCACTACGCCCATTATGTGCACATTCTTAATTTAACCTGCTGTAATCTCTACTGCAGTTGTATTGAATAACATGATGCTGTCGATGTCTGTTGTAGCAACTTGGTCATGGGAGGGGTAGGCAATTCTATATTAAAAAATAGTGTTTATTTGATTCTTGATGTGCTTTTCGACCGAATGCCATTCTTACATTGTAGAAACATCCAAAGATCTGTTTGCTAAGAATTGAATAGTTTCATTTTCTCATATATTTATTTCAAGATTGATTCTTGGGTGCCTCTTTTGGTGTGACCCTGAGAACATGCTGCATATGTGATCATGTGGATGTTCACATTAGATGCTCTTCTTCCTTGAAGAGTTTAAAATGGAATTATCCATTTCCTCTGGCTTAGCTTTTTGTCTTACTTTAATTGTAACCAGGAATTTTTATGAAACCATGTCATATTGTCAGTAATGGCCTTCCATCGAACTTTGCCTTGTCAAAATAATTTTATCATTCATAAATATTTCAGTGAAAACCAAAGACTGCTTATAAATGATTGATTCTGTTGAGTTCACTGACCTTTCTTGTGAAGCCTTTTATTAAAATTAGAGTATCCTATCCTAAATCTGACCATTAATTGTTAATAACGTGCTGATTGAACCCTAGGTTTTTCTAAAACATGAAAAATTAAATTGGTAGTTATAATGATATATTGAAATTAAGAAGGGTCATTACAGTTCAAAGCTCATTTCAAGCTTAGTACTACATTAAACTTTATTTTGGTTTCTAAATTAAATCAGGCAAGCTTTGTACCTGGAAGTAGTCTATATTATTTGGAAAGATCCAGGAGCAATAAGGAAAATGACACTTTGAGAAGCTGGATACTAACATGGATGGGTTATTTATGTAATATCTTCAACCTTATCATTTATTTTCTTTGTTGATATATGGCATTGTCATTTTAGGTGGGCATATAAAAATAATTATCACTCAACATAGGCAGTAAACTCTCAGACATTGCTCTTAGTTTCACATATATATAATATGTATATATGAAATATATATTATATGTATAATATATATATATATATATATATATATATATATATATATATATATATATATATATTCTGATATATATCTCCTCAGGCAAGGGAAATAAAAGAAATAAATAAAGAAATTGGAGTATATCAAACTAAAACATTTTTGTACAGCAAAGGAAATCATCAACAAAATGAAAAGAGAACCTACTGAATGGGAGAAGATATTTGCTAATGACACATATGATAAGGAGTTAATATCCAACATTCATAAAGAACTCATACAACTCAACAACAAAAAAACAACTAATCCAATTAAAAAATGGGCAGAGGACCTGAATAGACATTTCTCCAAAGAGGACATACACATGGCCAACAGACATGTGAAAATATGTTCAAAGTCACTAATTATGAGATAAATGCAAATTAAAACCACAATGAGGTATCACCTCACACCTGTCAGAATGGCCATCATCAATAAATCAAAAAACAACAAGTGTTGGCAACAATGTGGAGAAAAGGGAACTCTCATGCACTGTTGGTGGGATTGCAAATTGGTACAGCTACTATGGAAAACAGTATGGAGTTTCCTCAAAATAAAAAAAAATAAAAAAATTAAAGATAAAACTACCGTATGACCCAGCAATTTTACTTCAGAGTATTTAGCTGAAGAAATCCAAAACACTAATTTGAAAAGATGTATGCACCCATATGTTCATTGCAGTGCTATATACAATAGCCAAGCTATGGAAGCAACCCAAGCGCCCATCAATATATGATTGGATAAAGAAAAAGTGGTAAATATACACAATGGAATATTACTCAGCCATAAAAAGAATGAAATCTTACCATTTGTGCGCAACATGGATGGACCCTGAAAAAGACACATGCCATATGACCTCACTTATATGTGGAATCTAAAGATCAAAATAAAAGGACAAACAAAAGAAAAACAGACTCATAGATACAGAGAACAAATTGATGATTGCCAGATGGGAGGGAGGTTGGGGGCTGGGTGAGAAAGGTGAAGGGATCAAGAAGTACAAATTGGTAGTTACAAAATAGTCACAGGGATGTGAAGTACAACATGGGGAATATAGTCAATAATATTGTAATAATTATGTATAGTGCTAGATGAGTACTACATTAATTGGGGGGATCATTTTGTAAATTATATAAATGTTTACCAATATGCTGTACACCTGAAATTAATATAAAATAATATTGAAAGTCAACTCTAATTGAAAAATAAAATAAAATAAATGTACCATCAATAAAACAAAAAGGCAGCCTACTGAATGGAAGAAGATATTTGTTAATAATACATCTGATAAGTGGTTAATATCTGAAATTTATAAAACACTCATTCAAGTCAACACCAAAATAACAAATAACCCAATTAAAAAATGGGCAGAGGACATGAAGAGACATTTCTTTAAAGAGAACATACAAATGGCCAACAGACATATGAAAAAATGCTGAACATCACTAATCATTAGAGAAATGCAAATAAAAACCACAATGAGATACCACTTCACTCTGGTCAGAATGGCTATCATCAATAAATCAACAAACAAGTGTTGGTGAGGTTGTGGAGAAAAAGGAACCCTTGTGCACTGTTGGTGGGATTGCAGATTGGTGCAGCCACTATGAAAATCAGTATGGAGGTATCTCAAAAAACTGGAAATGGAACTACCTTCTGACCCAGGAATTCCACTCTTAGGTTTCTATCCAGAGAAATCCAAGATGCTAATTCGAAAAAATATATGCACCCCTATGATTATTGCAGCACTATTCACAGTAGTCAAGACTTGGAAACAACCAAATGCCCATTGGTAGACAATTGGATTAAGAAACCGTGGTACATTTATACAATGGAGTATTACTCAGCTATAAAGAAGAATGAAATCTTACCTTATGTAACAATATGGATGGACCTAGGGAACATTATGCTAAGTGAAATAAGTCAGTCAGAGAAAGACAAATATGATATGATCTTACTTATATGTGGAATCTAAATAACTGGATAAATGAACAAAGTAAACAGAAATAGTCTCAGAGATATAGAGGAAAAACTGACGTTTACTAGATGGGAGGGGGGTGGGAATGAGGTAGAAGGGAGGGGATTAGAAAGCACAAATTAGAAAGCTACAATATTGCCATGGGGATATAAAAGGCAGTTTGGGGAGTATAATCAATAATGTTGTAAAGATTTTGTAGGGTGTCAGGTGGGCACTTGTCTTATTAGGGAGACCACTTAATGGACTGGGTAGATGCCTGATCACTACACTGTACACCTGAAGCTGAAGGTGAATAATATTGTATGTCAACTATAATTCAATCTATATCTATATCTAGTCACAAGATATGGAGTACAGCATAGGGAATAGAGTCAATGGAATTGTAATAGACATATACGATGTCAGAGGGGTAATAGATCGGGGGAGAGAGGTTATCACTTTGTGAGGGGTGAAATGTCTAACCATTAAATTGTTTTGTACACCTGAAACTAATAAAAACAGAAAATAAAATAAATGTAAAAAATAATTATCATTTGAAAAACAAATTATCACATTCTGATATTATACAGATCCCAGTTGAAACATTCCGATATTATACAGATCCAGCCATGGATGTAGGCCTAAATTATATTTTTAAGAAAGAGACTGTTTTCTTGCTTTCATCATTGTAAAAAGTGTAAGATTTTTTTTTTAAATTACTCTTTTATACTTTCCAAATTCTCTAAAAAAGCACATACTGCTTTTATGAAAAACAAAAGTTAAAAATAGAAGATAGCAAAAGCAAAAACAAAAACAGAAAACAATTACACCAATCACAGATACCATTTTAAAGAGCATGTTTCCTTTTAGTTTTTCCGATACTTAATTTTTACAGCTTAAGGAAGACAATAAGTATTTGTGGAACAGTGCCGTGTCTTAGGCACTAAGAGTGAAATAGAATAGTAAGACAGAAGTTCTGTTCTGCAGAAACTTAAAGTATAATTGGAAAGACAAGTCATTGTCTTATAGAATCAAAAAGGGGACCACAAGTTCTGAATGGGTGATAGAGACAATACTGTCATGGGAAGAGTTTGAAGAAAACAAACATGCTCAGCTGTGGTTACCCTTGATGAAATGAAGGCAGTTGGCTTGCATTGGCTTCGAAATGTTCAGATTTGGGTTCCCTCCACCTGCCAGTGGCCTCCCTAGATTAATGCAACAAATTACAGGATGTGTACATAACACATAGCAGGGCCCTCAAGTGCTTCTATATATAATACCATGAGAGCTTTGAGAAATTAACTTCCTCTATAGCAGATGTTCTGCGTACCTCTACTGCTCCCCTTGTCCTCACCATTTCCATGAAATTTGGCTGACTTCTAATGCCAAGCGCCTACTCTTTTTGACTACCCAAGGTTACTCTGCCATCCATAGTGTAAGCCAGAAATACTAGGGAGTTAATGCCCCAGTTGAAGCAGTCTTCCACAAATGACTGATGGGAGAGAGGTGGTGGATAAACACTCAGGTTCCTTAGTTCTCATACAGAATATCTCTGGGGCATAACCTATACTGTCTTCCTGAATCCACCAGTGGAACTGAGGGCTAGTTTACAAATGTGGTAACTAATAACCAATTAATAGCACATTCTTTATTGGATTTATCCTTTACCTCTTTCACTTCCCTGTGCCTCTATGATTTTTCTTAAAATAGCCTCCTAGCTAAACAACTTGCACTTGATCTCTGACGAAGGGAAAGCTCTGGAGAACCCAAACAAAAACAGAAATTTTACTAAGTTCCTATCACCTGCTTATTTTTTGCCCTTTAAAACTTACTGTAGAAAATTCTAAAGATGTAGTACAAGATCATTCAATATCATCCCTGTCTGCTAAACAAGCTTTCAGGGACTAAAGGCGTATTAGAGGTCATCTAATCCAATTACCTTCTAGCATATGCTGTGGTACCCTGCCTATCCTCAGCCCACCTTAGAGGCAGTTCTCCTATGCTCAGATGGTTTCCTGCAACTCTCTGTACTCTGCTGGCAGAAGCATGTTAGGTTCAAATGGAATAGGACCAAGTGTCCCAAGAGAAATAAGAGAGAAGAGTTGATAAATAAATATGCTGGTGGACAATTCTGACAAGTGATCATCTCAGAGGGTCTCCAGAAGGATTTATCTCCATTTTTCCACGCGGATATATCAATGGTCAACACCTTTTTCTTTTCTGTATCTTACTTCATCACTATTTATTGTGCTTCTGGAGTCACTGCCCCAATACACTATTATACAGGGTGTGTTCTGGAAGAACTCAAACCAGGACGCTCATTATAGAGAGGAAGAAAATGAGACCAAGAGAATGAAAGTCAATCGCCAATAGGTCTATGCAGCTGAAGTTATGATACATATGCAGTTTGCATCATCATTTTGTCATTTAACTATTTTCATAATCCTTAAGATTAAGTAAATATACTCTAAAATAATAATTCATCATGTAAAACAACTGTGATTTATTTAATCAGTCCCTGGTGATGGGAATTTGGGTTGATGCCTCTATTGAAGAAATTATGGAAACTCTGAGGGAAAAACTGTTTTACCAGAGAGCTCCTGATTCCACCTGAACATTTATAAATGTCAAAGTCCACCCCCCTCTACATGTGTTTATGAATACCAGATGAGCTTTTTTTGAATGATAGCACAGTGAAATAAAGGCAACTCATTAAGGTCATTAAGGGAAGATGGTGTGAAATTTATGATCAGTACACTGCCGTTTATGCAAGCGACTAATATCCATAAACTACAAGATAATCTGACACTGATTTGATTTCTGATCTGAGTAAATTCATCGAAACCTCTACATCTATAGACAGGCAGTGTTTTCTAAGCTCTTTTTCAATGCTGTCCAGTTTTGTCCCATCGATTATGATTTCCACTGCATTATTCAGGGATAAAATTAATTGCTAACTGCTAGGTTTTCTGAGCACAGTCAGTTAATGCATCAGCCTATTTACTGTGTGCCAGATGGTTCCACAGTTACTTGGGAAGGAAAAAATATCAACAAAACAGTGTCTTAAGTAGAAAACAGTGCCACCAAAGAGGTGTATACAATGGATATCTGAAGCTAGGAGTCTGGGAGAAAAGAAAAGCTTCCCAAGTAGTTGCAGATCTTTCCTCCTTTGAAAAATAATCAGGTCTGCAAATGCCTTATTCTTTAGCTCCAAAGCTCTGCATGACAAAGAAGGATAAACTTCTTAGAGGTCTTTAAAATGGATCCTACTCTCGTGCTGTTAAGATGATAGAGAATGAGGTAAAGGGGATGGTGCCAGGAAGTTTGCAAAGTGGGGAGGGGTCAGGGCTGCAGCGGGACTCCTGGGATATGTGTTATTAGCCCCAGAAATTTTTGGGTTAGGATACTTGGAGAGTGCATGCTCTTCTGAATACACCTTCCCTAGCATCAGTCACTGTTGAAGGTGATTTCCTATGTTTGGGCTGGAACACCTGTACCTTTCATCGGATGTAGTGACTGAGGGGTACTCACGTGGCAGTGCTGTCAGAGTGACAAATACATCTCGACTTATGCCGGTAGTGCTATCGAGGGCTGATGTGTTTGTCCACAGGCTGTCACCTGAGCAGTAGGCTTCTGTTGCTCAGGGTGGACTCACTAGTGAAGAACCATTTTGAGAAGCTGGTTATTGATTTTTCATGTTTCAGGAAAAAGGAGGTGGAATGAAGTTACTCTTCCTGCAAGTGACTGGATATGAGATGGTCTGTGAATTAGGCCTGAGCATTATTAAAATCAGCAAATATCACCTTGAGATTGTTAGGTGTCTTCTTTAAATGAAAGCCCTAGTAGCTCAAGCAAAAATGAGAGTATGTAAGCATGTTGCCTGGGAGGGGAACATATGAAACCATTACCATGTGCATGCAAATAACTATAATCACTTTAGCATTGCAGCAAGGTGTTTAGGGAATAGAAGGGGAGGAAAGCAGAGCACATCAGCATTTACAGCAGGCTATGGGTAGTCATGGACAGGGGCCAGACAATGTACACGTGGGGAAGGGACACGAAGCAGGGCAGGGGTGGGGCTGGAGTAGAAAGCCCCGCAGTGCACACTTTACTTTCTTCATAATACTGCCCTGTAAGGGGACTTTTTTTTTTCTGCAGCACCAACAGAGCTCTGTTCAATGTCTTGAAAATTATAGATGTGTCTATGAATATTGATGAATGATGATGAAGTAGGTATAAAATGTTACAGGCTCTCTGGAGAGATTCAAAGAGCCATTTCTTGATCAGATTAGGAAATAGAATGCCCATTAACATTACCACTTTGGAATTACTTTGTAGAAAAAACATTAGCATGTAATTCAAATTAAAGTTATATTTCTGCATTTATAATTTGAATAATTCTGTCAATGCAGGCAATAAAACTTGTCATCTTTCAGCCACTAAATAAAGAAAAGCTGATAGGTGTAGCTTATAAGACCCCAACTTTCTTCCTAATAGATCTGCTGAACTGGGCACTAGAAATCCATCTACATTCAAAGGATTGATTGCAGAGCATTAATTTCATCAATACAAACCCAACGGTTTAAGAAGAGTGTTAAGTTAAATGTTGCACAGGGCTTGTCAGTTCTGACAGTTGAAAACCTGAATACAAACAAAAAATAATAATTCTCCCTTGCTTTTCTATTTTCTCTTTCTTCCTCGCTTGCTTTCCTTTTTCTTCCTTCTTCCCTTCCTTCCCCCAACCCCACCCTTTCTTTTCTTTCTTCTTTTCGTGTAATGACAAGTTGTGCCTTTTCTTGACACAAGCTTTCCTTTCAGGCAAATGATTTTACGCCTCCTGCTCTCTCATGCATGCAACTTCTTTTTGAAGGAAGATGGATGACAGACAACAGAGTGTGATAATCAGAAACGACTACCAGGAAAAAAAAAAAAGAAACGACTACCAGGAAGAACTGACTATTCCTCTGTTTTGATTTTAGTTGCAAATAAAAGCATTGTGCCTAACTTAAAATTTTTTGGACGTTTTCTTTAAAAACTGTGATTTCAGAGGGAAAAAAATCGCTGAGAAAATCAATCTATAGGGCTCATAGATTTTACTGGAAAGAATAAACCTTGCCTCTTAGGTTATGAGGTGACGTTTTCAAAGTTGGACAAATGAGAGTTGAACCAAGGAAACAGTGTTTATTGCTTTGTAATTTTTGTTGCTTTAGGATCCTTGAAAATCAACGAGGTCTATCTGTTGTGGGTAATGTTTACAGAGAAGATGGCCTATACAAGCTGGAAACGATGACCCCAGGCTCCCTTTCACACCATTCTCTGTGATTTTACAGAAGTTGCTGATTCAGAAGTAGAAGTTTCTCCAACCAGGCACTTCCCTACAAAATGACAGAGTTTTAAGTTTCATACCGTGTTTTCCTGAAAATAAGACCTAGTTGGGCCATCAGCTCTAATGCGCCTTTTGGAGCAAAAATTAATATAAGATCTGGTCTTACTTTACTAGAGTATAAGACCCAGTCAATATAATACAATAGAGCATAGTATAGTATAATATAATATAATATAATATAATATAATATAATATAAATTAATATAGTATAATATAATACCAGGTCTTATATTAATTTTTGCTCCAAAAGATTCATTAGAGCTGATGGTCCAGCTAGGTCTTATTTTCGTGGAAACACGGTATTACCTCACTAATTTAAATGTGGGGCAAAATATAGTGAAATATAAAACAAATTTGTGAAAAACCAAGTCAGTAGTGTCAACATAAGAAATGTCCAAATTTATAGAGAATTTTTATAAGCTTATTTGAGCCAAACAGATGACAATTTCTGGGATAGGAAATCTCGATGGATTGAGAAAATGCTCCAGAAAATGGCAGTTTTGCAGCTTATTTTATACATGTGAATCAAAGGAAGAAATCTAAGGAGGGTTTCATAAAATCTGTTGGTGGTAGATTAAGGGAGTGGGAGAAAGCAAATTGGGGAAATCTCTGGGATTGAATAAAAAGTGAAACAGAGAGACACATACTTCTTTTACATTGGTGGGTACAGGATAGTTAATACTTAACATTTACAGCACATGAGATGGTACTCGGGGAACAAGATAACAATGAGGGGTTCTGTGGCCTTGTGCTCTGGTGCTTGGGTGTGCCCTGAGGTGTCTGGAAAAGGGAGTTATTTTGACATTTCAAAGGTATGTTGTCTTAGATGCAAAAAAGACAATCAACAGACTTAGTTAAGGTAAAGACTGACTTTTGTCATGAAGCTACAACCCTAACAAGCCATGACACACTTTTAGTTAGGAATTTTTATCTCCAAACCATCCTGTGTGGTAACTTTTGGTCTCCGAGTGTCTAAGGCCCACCAGGCAGGCCTCTCCTGAGCTTCTCAGGTTTAGTGTGTGGCCCCATTTTTGTTCACAATAGATTTAATAACTTCTGAGAGTTATAGTCTATAGTTTCATTTATTAATTCAGTGCATAGTTGCTGCTCCAAGACCCTGAGAAATAGATTCTTAGACCCTGAGAAATAGATTCTTAATTGCTCTTCAGTGTTATACTTACTCCAACTAAATGAATGTCAAAGTTGTGTTAGTTTTTTAGGTTGAGGGTCATTAGCTCTGACAATGGCATCAAGTCCTCATGATTACCTTTACCTTGATTAGCTATACATAGTATATAAATGCAGACATGCAGATACTCAGAGAAAAGTTCTGGCCTTCAGACTTAGTAGTGAAGGATAGTTCTAATTGGTCAAAAATCAGAGAATAAGTATGCTTATGAAGAATTTAATCTTTGGATCATAGAGATTTTAAAAAGTATCAGCAATTTTAATAACATTCACTTCTATAGCAAAATTGTTTAATTTTTACACCAATGGTATAAAATGTAAAATGTGGTTTCAAAAGATGTCCAGGAGTCAGTAATTTCTTAGATAGAAGAAAACTGAGTTTAGCAATATTGAGAAGTTTGAACCACATAACAGGGATTAGTTATGAATAGAGGTTGCATCTCTAATTGTTAGTTGTGCTTTCTGGGAAGCTACAGAGGCAAGAAAAGGGAAATGAATTATTTTCCTAAGAACAGTATCATTAAGAAAATAGCCTATCTTCCAAGAGTGAATCAAGAAGAAACAGAAAATCTAAACCGACCAATTACTATACTACTATAAAATCAAATCAGTAATCAAAAACAAACAAACAAACAAACAAACAAACAAACAGAAAACAGAAAACAAAAGTCCTGAACTAGATAGCTTTACAGGTAAATTTTACCAAACATTCAAAGAATAATTAACACTTATTCTTCTCAAATTATTCCAAAAATTTCAAGAAGAGGGAAAGCTCCCCAGCTCATTTTACAAGGCCACTATTACCCTGATTCCAAAACTAGACAATGACATTACAAAAAAAGAAAATTATAGGCCAATATCCCCAATGAACATAGATGCAAAAATCCTCAAGAAAACATTAGCAAACTGAATTCAGCAATACATTAAAAAGATCATACACCATAATCAAGTGGGCTTTATTCCTAGGATGCAAGGTTGGTTCAATATTCACAAATCAATTAACATGATACACAACATAAACAAAATGAAAGATAAAAATCATATGGTCATATTAATAGATGCAGAACCAACGTTTGACAAAATCCAGCATCACTTCATGACAAAAACACTCAGCAAAGTGGAAATAGAAGGACTATAACTCAACATAATAAAGGCTGTGTATGACAAACCCACAGCTAATATCATACTCAATGGAGAAAAGCTGAAGTCATTGCCCTTAAGATCAGAAACAAGACAAGGATGTCAATTTCACCACTTTTATTCAACATAGTATTGAAATCCTAGGAACAACAATCATAAAAAATAAATAAATAAATAAATAAATAAATAAATAAATAAATAATAAAAGAAATAAATAAAAGGCATTCAAATTGGAAAGGAAGAAGTAAAACTATTATTTGTAGATGACATGATACTATATAGAGAGAACTTGAAAAATTCCACCAAAAAGTTATTAGAACTGATAAATTAATTCAGTAAAGTAGCAGGATACAAAATGAATACTCAGAAATCATTTGCATTTTTATACACCAATATTAACTTGTCAGGAAAAGAAATTAAGGAAACAATCCCATTTACAATTGTTTTTTTTAAAAAAACAAACAAAAATACCTAGGAGTAAATTTAACCAAGGAGGTAAAAGATCTGTACTCAGAAAACTATAAGACACTGAAGCAAGAAATTGAAGAAGATACAAATAAATGGAAGCATATAACGTGCTCATGGATAGGAAGATAATTCTTCATTAAAATGTCCATACTTCCCAAAGAAATCTATACATTCAATGCAATCCCTACCAAACTACCAATAACATTTTTCACAGAACTACAACAAATAATCTTAAAATTTATATGGAACCACAAAAGACCCTGAATGGCCACAGCAATCTTGAGAAAGAACAAAATTGGAGGTACACACTACCTAGTATCAAACTATACTACAGAGCTATAGTAATCAAAGCAGCATGGTATTGTCATAAAAACAGACACATAGATCAGTGGAACAGAATAGAGAGCCAGAAACAAACCCATGCTTATATGGTCATTTCATCCATAACAAAAGAAGCAAGAACATATAGTGGGGTTGAGACAGTTTATTCATTAAGTGGTGCTGGGAAAACTGAACAGATACATGCAAAAAAATGAAACTAGACCACCTTCTTACACCATATAGAAGAATAAACTCAAAATGGTTTAAAGATTTAAATGTAAGACCCCAAACCATAAAACTGCTAGAAAAAAACATAGCCAGTAAACTATCAGACATTGCTCTAAGTGATATTTTTTTCTAATCTATCTCCTCAGGCAAGAGAAACCAAAGAAAAAATAAACAAATGGGACTACATCAAACTAAAAAGTTTTTGCACAGCAAAGGAAACCATCAACAAAATGAAAAGACAACCTACTGAATGGGAGAAGATATTCACCAATGATATACTGATAAGTACTTAACACCCAAAATTTATAAAGAACTCATACAACTCAACAACAAAAAATCAAATAATCCAATTGAAAAAATGGGCAGAGGACCTGAATAGACATTTCTCCAAGAGGATATACACATGGCTAATAGACATATGAAAATATGCTCAAAGTCACTAATTATCAGAGAAATGCAAATTAACACCACAATGTGATATCACCTCACACCTGTCAGAATGGCCATTGTCAATAAATCAACAAACAACAAGTGCTGGCGAAGATGTGGAGAAAAGGGAACCTTGTGTGCTATTGGTGGGATTGCAGATTGGTGCAGCCACTATGGAAAACAGCATGGAGGCTCCTCAAAAATACTTGAAAATAGAACTAACTTATGACTCAGCAATTCTACTTCAGAGTATTTACATGAAGAAATCCAAAACACTAATTTGAAAAGATGTATGCACCATATGTTCATTGCAGTGCTATTTACAATAGCCAAGATAATGGAAGCAGCCTAAATGTCCATCAATAGACGACTGGATAAAGATGCCATACATATATACAATGGAATATCACTCAGCCATAAAAAAGAATGAAATCTTACCATTTGTGACAACATGGATGTACCTAGAAGGTATTATGTTAAATGAAATAAGTTAGACTGAGAAAGACCATATGATCTCACTTATATGTGGAATATAAAGAACGAAAAAACGAACAAACAGAACAGAAGCAGACTCATAGATACAGAGAACAATCTGATGGTTGCCAGAGGGACTGGAGTTGGGGAGCTGGGTGAAAAAGGTGAAGGGATTAAGAAGTACAAATTGGTAGTTACAAAATACCGTAGTCACAGGGATGTAAAATACAGCATAAGGAATATAGTCAATAATATGGTAATAACTATGTATAGTGCCAGGTGGGTAGTAGACTAATCAGGGGATCACTGCATAAATTATATAATTTCTAACCATTATACTGTACGCCTGAAACTAATATAAAATAATATTGAATGTCAACTGTAAGTGAAAAAAAATAATTGTTTTAAATTCTATAAAATGGTAAGTTATTTAAAGTTTACATCATGGTGATTTGATATAGGATTGCATTGTGAAAGGATTCCACCCACCTCATCTAGTTAATTAACATATCCATCACCTCACATATTTATCTCTTTTGGGGGGTGTGGGGTGAGAACATTTATGTTCTACTCTCTCAGATGTTTTTGAATATTATTGCCTTTCCCAGTTGATTTAGTGGTATAAATATATTTGTCCAGATCTCTGGTATGACAGGCGTGAACAAATAGACAAATATTATCTTATTATGATAAAATTCTCTAAGTATTATTACTAAAACCTAAAAATAGTGAGGTCCAGCACCCTCTTCTAGGCTGGATTGTGAAAAGCAGATGAAAGATTCAAATATTATTGGTAGGTGACAGAATCTTTCTCTTTAGACTTAGAAAAATAGGGAGAGGATGTGAGGAAAGGAGATAATGCTGTTATCATGTTACAGATCGTGTCTGACATGGAAAACACAGTCCTGCAACATAGCCAAGTGCTAGGATTAGAGGCAAGATTCATATATTCTTCAAAATGGTTTAGTTCAGTCATTCAGCGAGGCAACACATGCCCTTAAGACACAGAACAGTTGGCAGATGAAGCAAGCTCTTTGCTACTGTCTTTGCCTGTAGCACACATGGTAATCTTGTCAACAATGTGAGTTGAACAAATTGCATCTGTTTATTTGTGCTATTTTCTAAAGGTGAGAGAAGATATTTAACTTGAGGTCCATTCTCACTTTCTTCCTCAGCCTGCAAATCTTTTCTGTGTAGTTCTCATATCAAAGCACTTATAGAAGGTCCTAGGCATCACAAAATGTGCTGAGCAAAGAAACTGAGTCTCTCAGAACAGAGCAGTAGTGAAAAACAAACATATGAGTAATCAAAATACGAATTTAGATTCCTTCAAATGGGCAAAGCAATTTGTTTTGGAATTTCTGCCTTTGTATCTTCTTTCCCTGAGAGACAGAGAGAGAGAGAGAGAGAGAGAGAGAGAATGAAAAGCTCTGAACAAACTTCTCAGAATGCCTGTGGTTTGGAGAAACGTGATTTCAAAATATTCCCCAGGTACCAATTGATTTTCCTTCTCAACCCCTTAGAAATAATGATCGGTAGTTTTCAAATCCAGCATGCATCAGACACATGAGGAGGCCTCGCTAACACAGAGATTGCTGGCCTCCATTTCCAGAGTTTCTGATTTAGTAAGTCTGAGGTAGAGCCTGAGAATTCACATTTCAATCAAGTTCACAGGGGATGCTGATGCTTCAGGGCTGAGAGTCCCAGATCTAGTCCATTTGGATCATTACATTTTATATACTTATTTCTCTCCACATTTTGTAGATAAGCTAACAAATGCCTCAACACAGTAAGTGGTTCCAGGAGTTTTGATTTCAACTCTAGGCAGCCTGATGTGTTGGTGTTTAGAAAGGAGATCTTTCTCAGGACTGGCCCTAGTAAGTTTGTCAATCATTCACAGCTAGCTCGAAGTTGGGTCAAGTGTATTCCACTGCTGAGACACTGGCATCCCAGGATTTGATTAATAGGTCTTGTATATTGATATTTTCACCACAAATAGCTCTACCAGGCATGCTGAAAAACTTGTTATATTAAGTTTATTCCTCCATTTTAATCATTTAAAATAAAGTTGTGGTTTTTTTTTTAATTTTAAAAATGAAATAGTATTTGGGCATGTTGAAAATATAGTAGCAGTATAAAGAAGAAAATAACAACCTTTAATTTTATCACCTAGAAATAATCATGCTCAATAATTTAAAGATTTTGAGGTTAAGTTTTCATTTAATAGTTGTAGAAGTATTTTTTTTCTTTTCTCCTCTGTTTTTAAAACAGGTTTATTGATTCATATATTCATATTCATATTTAATTCACATGCCATACAACTGACCATTTAATGTACACTATTCAATGACTTTTCATGTATTCACAGAGTTGTGGAAGAATCACCACAAAAATTTTTAGAATATTTTTGTCACCCAAAAAGAAGCCTCACTTCAGCAGTCACTCCACATCCCCTCCCCCTTTCTTCCCAATCCCTCAGCCCTGGGACACTACTAGTATACTTTCTGTCTTTATGAATTTGCCTATTCTGGACATTTTATATAAATGCAATCCTACAATATGTGCTCTCTTGTGTCTAGCTTCTCTCATTTAACATAATGTTTTCAAGGTCCATCTGTGTTGTAGCATATATCACTTCATTACTTTTTATTGTTGAATACTATTCCATTGTACGGACACACGATTTTCATGTATTCATTCATTCGTTGGTGAACACTTGGGTCATTTTCACTGTTAGACTATTTTGAATAAGCCTGCTTTAAACATTTGTGTACAAATGTTTGTGGGGATGTATGTTTTCTATTCTCTTGTATACATACCTAGAAGTGGAATTCCTGTAGCATATAGTTACTTTATTTTTAACTTTTTAAGGAGCTGTCAAACTCTTTTCCAAAGCTGCACCACTTTACATCCCTACAAGCATACATGAGGGTTCTAATTTCTCCACATCCTTGCCAACATTTATCTGACTTTTTGATTATAGACATCCTCGTTGATGTGAAGTGGTATCCCATTATGGTTTTGACTTGCATTTCCTTAATAACTAATGATGTTGAGTATTAATTCATATGCTTATTGATGATTGATATAGCTTTTTTTGGAGAAATGCCCACTCAGATCCTTTGCCTCTTTTTAAATTTGTGATGTATCCTTTTGTGAATGAATTGTAGAAGTTCTTTCTATATTCTGGATACAATTCTCTGATCAGGAAAATGATTTGCAAACATTTTGCCCAGATTTTTATGAGCTACCTTTTCACTTTATTGAAAGTTGTCTTCACTTTTTTGAAGCACACATTTTTTTTTCATTTTGATAAAGTTGATTATGTTTTCACTTGTGCTCTTGTCACATTTAAGAAAGTTGCCTAATCCAATATCATGAAAATTTACTTCTACGTTTTCTCCTAAAAGTTTCAAAGTTTTAGCTATAATCCATTTTGAGTTAATTTTTGCTTATGATACAAGGAAAGGACACAACTTCATTCTGCATGTGTATATCCAGTTTTCCCAGTTTATTTATTTAAAAGATTATTATTTTCCCCATTGACTTGTTTTAACATCTTTTATATAATTTTCTATCAGGAGTTTACATAAAATTTTAGGAACATTTCTCTATTGTTTCAGATACATTCCCCAATTTTGTATTTAGAAATGTTTGTATTTTTATTCTAGTCTTGTGCTTATATATTTTTAAATCACTTAGTCCATTGTTTTACTATTTCATATTTTATTTTCTATTATTTATTGGTATCCTTTAACTCCTACCTATTGCCTATAGAGCAATCAATTATTTTACTTAGCTTTTCTCTATTAATTCTACTTTGCCAAAATAGATAATATTGTAAATTGGTCTTCCACTCTCATCCCTACCTTTGTTTTTGTCTTAGATATACATCAGTGGTCTTCAACTGAAGACAAGTTAGCCCCCCTGCAGACATTTGGAAATATCTGGAGACATTGTTGGTTGTGGTAGTAGGGAGGGGATGGCATTAGTATTGGCATCCAGTGAATATAGGCTAGGGATTCTGCCAAACACTCTACAAATTATAGGACAGTTCCCAAAACAAAACACACAAAAAATTATCTAGGCCTCAATATCAATAGGCCCAAAGCTGAGAAACTCTGATATACAAGGTTTGACAATTACATTCACGAACTCATCCTAGAAAAAGTGCTACATACCACATTGCTGAATATCACTATGGTCACCTTTGAAGTACTCCCCTTGGGAAGCTATGCACCAATGTCAGTGCCTAGTCTCCCCTTCAAAGCAATTTTGGAACTCTTTTTCTGGAATGGCCATCAGAGCTGTCATCATATTACACTTGATGTCCTGAATGTCATCAAAATGTCTTCCTATTGATATTTCCTTTATCTTCAGGTAAAGAAAGAAGTCATTGGAGGCCAGATCTAGTGAGTAGGGAAGGTGTTCCAATATAGTTATTTGTTTACTGGCTAAAAATTCCCTCACAGACAGTGCCGTGGGAGCTGGTACATTGTTGTGATGCAAAAGCCATGAATCGTTGGCAGAAAGTTCAGGTCGTTTTTGTCTAACTTTTTCATGCAGCCTTTTCAGCACTTCCAAACAGTAAACTGGGTTAACAGTTTGTCCAGTTGGTATAAATTCATAATGAATAATCCCTCTGATATCAAAAGAGGTTAGCAACATTGTTTTGACTCTCAATTTGGACTGATGGAACTTTTTTGGTCATGAAAAATTGGCTGACGTCCATTGTGCACTTTGATGCTTTGTTTCAGGGTCGTACTGGTACGCCCATGTTTCATCACCAGTGATAACATGGCCCAAAACATCCTCTCGCCTCTCCAAAAGGTCTTGGCAAACTTCAGCTCTCCTTTGCTTTTGTTCATTGGTGAGTTCCTTTGGGTCCATTTTTACACACACCTTTCTCATGCCAAGATTTTCAGTTAAGATTTTCCTGTTTCTCTATCGATCTTTACTTGGTCTGTTATGCTTCCCACAGTCAGCAGATGATTTTGACACAAAATTTGATAAATTTTTGCAATTTTTTAAATCAATTCTGCTCATTACTGGACGTTCTGACCTCTCTTCATCAGTGATATGACCTCTCCTCTCAAATAAAAGTTTAATTCATTTGTACACTGCTGTTTTCTTCATGTCATTATCCCCATAAACTTGGACTAACATGTTCCTGATTTTATTTCTACTGTTGCCAATTTAACAAGAAATTTAAGGTTTGCTCATTGCTCTAATTTAAGCTCAGACATTCTTGTGATGGCACACAAAAACATGCAACAACAACAATGAACTCCACTAAGAAGACACCATCATGTGTCGACATGAACACAGCTGTGAGACACTGATATACCAAGGTTATGAAACCTTATCGAGCTGTTTGTACAGTGCTGCCAATGTAAGCACATGGTGGCAGGTTTGTGAACTTAATTGTCAGACCTCGTATGATGTATGTATGTGTATGTGTATCTATGTATATCACGGATTTTACAAAACTTATCCAGGATCTCTATTAGAATCAAATTCTGCAGGTCATTTTCTCTTTACTTTTTATATGCTTCTGAGTTGGTGATACTTTCCTCCTCCCCCAGTGGTTTGTAAATAGAGGATCCATTAAACTTGGTTAGATAAGAACATGATCTCTTTACAAAGATTGTTTTCTTCATCAGGTATAATCTATACCCAAAGACTGAGATTAAAAATATGTTCATGATTAGTAAATCCATAATGGCAAAGTTATGAATATTTAAGAAATGTTTCTACTCTCTCATTTATTGTATCACAGATTTCAACAGCCATGATCTCCCACAGACTATAAAGAGAAATAGCCATTGACTAGATGAACCAAGATTTGCTTTAAGAGGACTGAGTCTCATCTCAGAGGTAAATTAAACAGAGATGATATCTTCTCTCACTATACTTACCACTGGCTCAGTCAGGATCACCTTTTAAGGTCTATAACTTTCATCTTCTTTCAGGCAACCTCTAGGTTTCTATAACTGTAACAACAAAGGGTCTGCTAAAGGGGAATGGACCCTAACAGAAAAGCCCTGTTCGGTGCCCTTCTTAGCCTTGAATAATAATGGACAAGAGAAATTCTTCCGAAGAATATAACTGCAGGTTGCCAGGTTAGTTCAATAAGAAGTCCATGCTTTTCTAGAAAGCAGGATATGGTACTAGATATTGCTTTACACATTCCCTTTTTCTACATTGGTGTTTTTAATGTCATGATACCACTTTTTCTATACTTTGTAAATTGGAAGTATTAAAGATGGTGGCAATGTTAGCTCAACGATTGCAAAATTGTGAGGAATGCATATGGATCTAATTCCATTTGAAAATGAGATATAGAAGGTGAATATGATTTTGGTTTTGCTTCAGTGGGAAAGAGCAGTAGTTTTGTATTTTATAAAGCATCATGTTATGATAAGCAAGGACATTTATCAAATTGTATGTATAGGAAAGGGTGTGTGTGTGTGTGTGTGTGTGTGTGCGTGCGTGCGTGCGTGCGCGCGTACCTGCATGTATATATACACTGAGAATTGTAGAGATAATATTTAACATATACAAATTGGAGTGGCTACCGGGCTTCCAGCACATCCCCAGTGGTTGTTTCCACACCTCCTCCCTCTTCTTCAGATACAATCCTACCATCTGGACACAATAATTGGTTTAGTGATAAACACATCGACCAAATCAATCCACTAGGTCTCCTATTGCAGTATTTTTCAGGGAAGATCTTGTGTGAAAGAGACTTTTTGGTTTTTGGTCATAGACTCATGAAGATGTTAATTCAAAGCTGCCATTTTTATTGTTTACTTTCACTCAGAACATTCACAGTTGGTATTCCTTCTAGAATTCTCTTCCCTTGATTTTTGCATGGCTGACTGATGCTAATCATTCAGTCCTCAGCTCAAATATTACCTCCTGAGAAAGGGCCTTTTATTTTTTTTTTATTTCTACAAATCTCAAGCTGTCTGACTTATTGCCCAACCTTAAATCTGTAACCACTTACTTTCCATTAGGTAGTCGTATTTTATTTTCTTAATAGCGTTTATCATTATTTTAAAATAGGTATATGTCTCAGTCTTGGCTTCTCTCCTTTTTCTCTGTATGTTTCTTTCCTCAAACTTTGAGCTCTGAGCTCTAACGGTATTACTCTCATGGTCTCATAACTATGACCCCATCTCTAGTTACTATTTCAGCTTTATAGCCTGCTGCCATAATTTCATAGTTTCAATTCCTAAGATATATATATATATATATATATATATATATATATATATATATATATAATTTTTCTTTATCTGAAGTTATGCCAGATGGAAGTAATAAGTGTAAGTATAATCTAATACTCCCATGTTATGGGGATAAATTTTTCCTCTTGTTTCATTTTCTTAAGTGGCTAGTCTTGCATCAGAAAAGTGCTTTATAATATGTGGTTTGCAGACCAGCAACATCAAACATCACCTGGGAATTTGTTAGCAACACAAATTATCAGGCACCACCCAGAACTTTTGAATCAGAAACTCTAGGAGTGCTTTAATATCAGTATTTTAATCTGTTTTAATAAACCCTCTAGGACTTCCATGTACCTAGAGATGACGGTGGTTGCCTAGCTTCCCTCCCCCCAATATTCCTCCAGAAAAGAATACAGAATAATAAAAAGGGACAGATAAGTATACACACAAACCTTGGCCTCAGCATAACTTAAAGACAGAGAATGCCCAATTTTCAAAATAACTGTAAATAAAAAAAGAAAAATGACCAAATTTCAGTGAACTGTTTCCCAGGTTCCCACCCACTTCTACTCCACAGCAGGGTTTTGGCATGCAAAAACAAAGGAAAACTGCTGGGAATATAGAAAAGGGAAGCAGTGAAGGAGCTGTGGGTCGATCTCAATATATCACTGGAGAGACTGAGTCTACCTTATGTCTAAAATTACTGAAAATCTATACAGGTAGATCAGAACACAGACTATAGGGAAACAACTTAAAAGAATGTGCAGTTAGAAGATTCAGGCTTCAAACATATAGAGTCTGGGAGAGAGGAACAAAGGAAGAAAGAAGCATCTTTTGATAATAGGAAAAAAAGTGAAAAGGGAAAATGTAGAGTCCTGAAATTAAAAGGTAACCACGGACAATTAAAAACCAAACATCCCAATTAATAAATGAGCCAAAGATCTTAACAGACACCCCACCAAAAGAGATCTACAGATGGCAAATAGGTATATAGAAAGATACTCCATATGATATGTCATGAAAGAAACATAAATTAAAACAACAATGAGATACCACTACACACCTATTAGAGTGGCTAACATCTGAAATACTGACAACACAAATGCTGGTGAATGATATGGAGCAACCATAACTCTCATAAACTGCTGGTGGGGATGCAAAATGGTACAGTCACTTCGAAAGACAGTTTGGTGGTTTCTTATAGAACTAACCATAATCTTACTACGCAGTCCAACCATTGTGTTCCTTGGTGTTTACCCAAAGAAGTTGAAAACTGTCCACACAAAAACCTGCACACAGAAGTTTATAGCAGCTTTATTCATAATTGCCAAAACTTGGAAGCAACCAAGATGTCCTTCAGTAGGTGAATTGTTAAATAAACTGTGGTGCATCTAGACAATTCCATAATACCCAGTAGTAAAAAGAAATAAACTACGAAGGCATGAAAAGACATGGAAGAACCTTAAATGCCTATTACTACATGAAAAAAAGCCAAACTGAAAAGGTCACATAATGAATGATTCCAATTATGTGACATTCGGGAGAGGACAAAACTATGGAGAAAACAAAACGATCGGTGAAGCGCAGTGTATTTTTAGGTAGTGAAAATACTCTGCATGATATTATAATGGTGGATATATAAAAGCTCGACAATTAAGTTTGTAAACTCATCCTGCAAAAAGTACTGCATGCCTCATTGCTGAATATCACTATGGTCACCTTCGAAGTACTCCCCTTGGGAGGCTATGCACTGATGCCAGCGACTAATCCACCTTTCATAGCAATTTTGGAACTCTTTCTGCAATGGCCATCAGAGCTGTCATTGTATTACCCTTGATGTCCTGAATGTCACAAAATGTCTTCCTTTCAATGTTCTCTTTATCTTCGCATAAAGAAAGAAGTCATTGGGGACCAGATCAGGTAAGTAGAGAGGGTGTTCCAATATAGTTATTTGTTTATTGGCTAAAATTTCCTCACAGACAGTGCTGTGTGAGCTGGTGCATTGTCGTGATGCAAGAGCCATGAATTGTTGGTAAAAAGTTCAGGTCATCTAACTTTTTCACACAGCCTTTTCAGCACTTCCAAATAGTAAACTTGGTTAACTCTTTGTGCAGTTGGTACAAATTCATAATGAATAATCCCTCTGATAGCAAAAAAGGTTAGCAACATCGTTGCAACAAAGTTCACAAACTTAATTGTCGGACCACATATGTCATTATACATTTGTCCCAACCCATAGAATGTACAACACTAAGAATGAACTCTTACCCTGTGGTAACCACTAAACTGTTGTCTGTGTCTATGAGTTTTTGAACACACAATGTGATTTATAGATGATGTACTACAGAATTGTGTACCTGAAATTTATGTAACTTTACTAACAATTGTCACCCAATAAACTTAAAAACAAAAAATAATGAACTCTAAGATAAACTATGGACTTTGGGTGATTATGACGTGTAGATGTACATTCTTGGTAAAAAATGTACCATTCTGGTGAGTAATGTTGATAATGGAAGAGTCTATACATATGTTGGGGCAAAGGTATATGAGAAATATCTATCTTCCACTCTATTTAATTGTAAACCTAAAAGTGCTCTAAAAATATAAAGTCTTAAAAAAAAGTAAACACACACATATACACACCACACACACACATACACACACATAAACACACACCTCTTACAAGTCCTCCTTTACCACCAAGACAAACTGAAATCCACTAAAGTATTTGACAGAGGAGGGGTAGTTAAATGAAAACTTTTGTAAAACACCAAATACCACAAAAAATCACTTGGTTTGGCACTTAATAGGCTTTGTTGGAAAAACTTGCAAGAAAAAAATGATCAACAAAACAGGATGCATGGCTTCATATTTTATTGCCATTCTGTGGAGAGATGTGCTTGATGTTTTTATAATAAGTATGTAAGAAAGATCCCACAAGCAAAAGAAAAACATTGAACTTTGGCAGTCGCTGTTGTTGAGAAACAATTCTTTATGGGTCTCACATTTCTGCACATCTTGCTAAGTGACACATTGTCTAGCCTTTGCTCAAATTATCTTTTTAAGGATGTTGGTATAGCAAACATCCTTAGAAGATAGAGTGTCTCTCTCTGAAGCAAAAGACAGGTTGATTAAAGCCTGGAAAAGTAAAGAGAATGCTTCCCTCCAGAACAAAGGTTAAACATGCTTATACCCATTAGAGAAGATTGGGTTCCCAAAGCACTGGCTTTCTCTCCTGGAATGCCATCCACTGCATGTGAAGATACCGTATGTGCCTCTTCATATCACCATGTAGGAATACAGGCTTGGGTAATTAGTACACATGTTGTTACTCGGACTAGTGATATTGCTATTAATAATAAATTGTTCTTTGTCACTGATTTAGTGGTTTCATGTCTTCTGCCAGCATCCATAAAAATGCAGGTTAACTTACTTGTAAGTAAAGTAAAATTTCAGACTTTTCACAGATATAAAGATGTGCATCTATACAATCATCAAATTTAGAGCCAGTATGGTCAGAATTCAGGCAATTTGTTAGAAATTTGCTGATTCATCTGGTAGAATGGGGGCAGAACATGTAATGAATGTGAAGGAAAGAAGGTAACAGTAAGATCATTTTATGGCTTAGCCCTTCCTGAAGCCTATTATGCAAACCTTCAATCTACTTGAAGATGATAGTAAAAGGTGTCAGAATTATTTGCAGTAGGATTTGGACGCTATAAGAATGTTTAGCCTCCTTGGGGAGATTTTCCTGAGAGAGAAAATATCCTGTGGAAAAACCATAGTGAAGGCAGTGAAAAATACTTGTGCTTTTCCTGCCCCAGAATAGGTTTCATGCTGATGAAGTTCACCCATTGGAGAATGAGAAACTATCTCAAAGAATTCAGATACATTCTTGTGATCAGCCTCATTGTCCTAGAATACTCCCTTATTTCTTGTGTTTAAATCAGGCAAGAATTTACAAGGAGTCATCATGACAACAGGGTAGCAAATGCTTGGGATTGAGGTGGACTCCTTAAGAAAAAGGTGCTACTGTGACATAAGAATAGACATATAGATCAATGAAATAGAATTTTTTTTTTTTTAAAGGCAGAAACAAACCCTTACATTTATGGTCAATTGATTTTCAGTGTGAAAAGGGAGACAATTCACTGAAGGAAAGGATAGTCTTTTTAAAAAGTGCTGGGAGCTTTGTTTACGGTGGCCAAGACATGGAAACAACCAAAATGTCCTTCGATAGATGAATGGATAAAGAAGTTGTGGTATATATACACAATGGAATACTATTCAGCGGTAAGAAAAGATGATATAGGAACATTTGTGACAACATGGATGGATCTTGAGAGTATAATGCTAAGCGAAATAAGTCAGACAGAAAAAGCAGAGAACCATATGATTTCACTGATATGTGGTATATAAACCAAAAACAACAAAAGAACAAGACAAACAAATGAGAAACAAAAATTCATAGACACAGACAATAGTTTAGTGGTTACCAGAGGGTAAGGGGGAGGGGAGGTGGGAGACGAGGGTAAAGGGGATCAAATATATGGTGATGGAAGTAGAACTGACTCTGGGTGGTGAAGACACAATGGGATTTATAGATGATGTAATACAGAATTGTACACCTGAAACCTATGTAATTTTACTAACAATTGTCACCCCAATAAATTTAAAACAAAATGAAAAAAAAAGTGCTGGGACAACTGGTATCCATATGTAAACAAATGGAGTTAGAATGTTTCCTTACACCTAAACAAAAATTAACTCAAAATGGAGATCTGGTCAAGATGGTGGAGTAGGTAAATGCTGCACTTACCTTCTCTCACAACCACATCAAAACTATAGAAAAACCATAATTGAGAATCATCTGAAATTTAGCTGAACCAAAGCCCTACAACTAAGGACATACAGAAAAGCTACCTCAAGTCTGGTAGGAGGGGCAGAGGGGTGGAATGGGCTGGTCCCACATGTGTGTGTGACCATCAAAAATCACGAGGGATATCTCGGCTGCGGAGGTTCCCCCCAGAGAAGTGAGGGACCCCAGCCCCACACCAGGCTTCCCAGTCCAGGGTTTAAATGCAGGGTGAAAATGTCCTCATAATTTCTGGTTGTGAAAACCAGTGGAGATTGTGGCTGAGTTGGACGAGGATGGCTGAAGTTTCAGGCACCTCTCTTAAAGGGTTCACGCACAAATGTACTCACTGATGGACTCACTTTCTCTGAGCTCCAGCGCTGGAGCAACAGCTAGAAAGGTGCAAAGTACATACAGGGAGGAACTGAATTATCTGGCTTCAGGGTAAGGGCTGGAAGGAAAGGTTTCTCCTAGACACAGGAGCAGGTAGAAATCATTGTTTCTTGGTTGAACCCTCCCCACTCTCAACATGCAGACAAAGATGGCTGCCCTATCTGAGTTCCCATCAACCTGGGTAATATTGTTCATTCACCCTCATTCCCTGAGACCCTGCCCCGCACAACTTTCAGGCCCACCGAAGCTGTTTCCAGTGGCTTATCCATATAAACGGCCTGTCTTGTGCTCTACTTTCCTAAAATCTCTCAAGGGTTCACAAAACCTAAACAAGCAGCATCTGGTTTTAGCATGTCCTGTAATTCTGGCTGAGCAGCCCTAAGCCCAGCACTAGCGACAGTTGGCTTCAGTTCATAGCTTGACCTCTCATGGTACCGCCAAGCCTAGCACAGATGGTGGTCATCTTTGGATTGCTTTGTGCCTCATGCCAGGTGGCCCTGGATAGGGTACAGGGTGTGGCTGAACTTAGCCTGTTGTGGGGCCCTGCAGGAGGTCCCAAGGTTGGTATGCCTAGTGGCCAGCTTCAGACCCAACCGGAGCATCACCTAGCCACCTCTGGGGATGAAATCCCCAAAGGGCAGACTGGACAGGCACCAGAGACCTGATAAAGTGAATTCAGCTCTGTAGCATCAGCCGCTGCATAATACCCTCACAACTGTAATCATGGCCAGTTCCCACAATCAACCAGCCTGATGACTAGTCCCTTCCATTGATGTACGTACAGTAACCAAGGCTCAACTACAGCAGGAAGACACAAAGAACCCACACAAGGGACACACTTGGAATGCCTGGCTTACGTGACCAGGAAGATTGTGCTACTGTGCCCCACAGCATACCTACTACATACCAAGAGTCATAGCAGTTCTACCTAATACATAGAAATAAACACAGGGAAGCAGCCAAAATGGGAAGACAAAGAAACAGTCCCAAATATAAGAACAAAACAAACAAACAAACAAACAAAAAACTAAACATAATGGAGACAAGCAATCTATCAGACACAGAGTTCAAAACACCGGTTATAAGGATGCTCAATGAACTCAGGAAGATCTTCAACAAAGATATAGGAAACATAAAAAGAACCAGTCATAAATAAAGAATACAGTAGCTGAAATGAAGAATACATTAGAGGGAATCAACAGTAGAATAGATGAAGCAGAAGATCAAATCAGAGATTTAGAAGACAAAGTAACAGAAAACACCCAATCAGAACAGAAAAAAGAATCCAAAAAAAATAAAGATAGTATAAGAGGCCTTTGGGACAACATCAAGAGTACCAACATTCACATCACTGGGGTGCCAGAAGGAGAAGAGCACAAAGAATTGAAAACCTATTTGAAGAAATAATGATGAAAAAATTCCCTATTCCTGCCTGGTGAGGGAAATAAATATACAAGCCCAGAAAGTGCAAAGAGTGCCAAATAAGATGAACCCAAAGAGGCCCACGCCAAGACATAAAATTAAAATGCCAATGGTTAAAGACAAAGAGAGACTTTTAAAAGCAGCAAAAGAAGAGCAGTTAATTATCTACAAGGGAGCTGTCATAAGACTGTCAGCTGATTTCTCAACAGAAACGTTGCAGACCCGAAGGGATTGGCAGGAAATATTCAAAGTGATAAAAAGCAAGAACCTACAACCAAGATTACTCTTCCCAGCAAAGCCATCATTTAGAATTGAAGGACACTTAAAGACCTTCCCAGACAAGAAAAAGCTAAAGGAGTTTGTCACAGCCAAACCAGAATTACAGGGAATCTTAGAGAAACTTCTTTAAGATGAAACAAAAACAAAACAAACAAACAACAACAACAAATATATATATATATATATATATATATATATATATATATATATGAATAATAAAATGGCAATGACTACATTCCTAGCAATAATTACTTTTAATGTAAATGGATTAAACACTCCAATCAAAAGATAGGGTGGCTGAATGGATAAGAAAACAAGACCCATACATATGCTGCCTACAGGAAACTCACTTCACATCGAAAGACATACACAGACTGAAAGTAAAGGGTTGGAAGAAAGATATTTAATGAAATTGGAAATGAAAAGAAAGCTGTGGTAGCAATACTTACACCAGACAAAACAAACTATAACACAAAGGCAGCTATAATAAGAGATAAAGAAAGACCCAGTGATTCCACTTCATGATATTTATCTGAAGAAACCCAAAATGCTACTTTGAGGGCACATATGCATCCATGTATTCCTTGCAGCATTGTTTACAATGGCCAAGACATGGAGGCAGCCTGGGTGTCCATTGATGGGTGAATGCATAAAGAGTAGGTGGTACATATACAGAATGGAATATTGTTGGGCCAGGGAAGGAAATATGTCCTTGCTATCTGAGGCAGCTTAATGGACCTAGAGGGTATCATGCTGAGTGAAGTATGTCAGACAAGACAGATGTGATGTGATTTCACTTATATGTGGAACAAAATAAACAAACAAACAAACAAAACGGAAACAAATTCACAGATACTGATAACATTTTGATTGTTGCCACATGGGAGGGGGTTTAGGGTGAGTGAAAAAGAGGAAGGGATTAAGAAGTACAAATTGGTTGTTACAAAGTAGTCATGGGCACATACGCATCCCATAGGGTATAGCATGAATAACATAGTCAATAGTATTGTAATAACTATATACTCATGCTGTCAGATGAGTATTAGATTTACCAGGGTGATAGATGGGAGGAGAGTTGGGGGTAGAGTGAAAAAGGTGAAGGCATTAAGAAGTACAAATTGTTAGTTACAAAATAGTCATGGGGATGTAAAGTAAAGCATAGGGAAATAGTCAATAATATGGTAATAACTATGTATTGTGCCAGGTGTGTACTAGACTAGTCAGGGGGGTTACTTCTTACATTATAAATGTCTAACACTATGCTGTATACCTGAATTTAATATAAAATAATATTGAATGTCAACTGTAATTGGAAAAAAAATGGGAGGGGGAGGGGAAATAAGAGGTTCAAATTTCCAGGTATAAAACTAATAAGTCACAGGGATGTAATGTACAAGGACAGCATAGGGAATATAATATTGTGATAGCATGGTAAGGGGTCAGATGGTTGCTGAACTTATGGTGATCACTTCTTTAGGTATGTAAATGTTGAATAACTATTGGGAACACCTGAAACTAATATAATATTGTATGTTAGCTATATTTTAATAAAACTCTTAAAAAGACTCAAAATGGATCATATACCTATATTGAAGAGCTGGAATTTTGAAACTCTCAGAAGAAATCATAGAGTAAATCTTCATGCCTTAGCTTAGGCAAAGACTTCTTTGATATGACATCACAAGAACAAGGGAAAAAAAGATAAATCGGACTTCATCAAAATTAAAGTCTTTTGTGCTTCAAAGAACACTATCAGGAAAATAAAAAGACAACCCATAGATTGGGATAAAATAATTGAAAATCATGTGTTATATAAAGGATTTACTTCCAGAATACATAAAGAATGTCTACAGCTTAATAATAAAAGGATAAATGTTCCAATTAATAAATGGGCAAAGGATATAAACAGACATGTCTCCAAAGAAGATATATAAACACATAAAAAAATCCTCAATATTATTAATCATTTGGAAAATGCAAATCAAAACCACATTGAGGTATGATTTCGCACCTACTAGGATGGTTATAATAAAAAAGACAGATAATAACAAGGATTGGTGAAGATGTGGAGAAATTAGAACCCTCATACATTGTTGGAGGGATGATAAAATGCTGTAGCTGATTTGGAATATAGGTTGGCAGTTCCTTCAAGAGTTAAATATTGTTAACATGTGACTCAGTAATTCCACATCTTGCTATATACCCAAGTATACTGAAAACATATGTCCACACAAAAACTGGTACATGAATGTTAATAGCAGCTTTATTCATAATAGCTAAAAAAGTAGAAATAACTGAAACGTCCGTCAGCTGGTGAATGGATAAATAAAACATGGTATTCATAAAATGGAACATTTGGCCACAAAAAGGAATGAAGTCTTTTAGACATGGTATAACATAGACGAATCTTGCCAATGAATGGAAGGAGTGGGGAATTGGGAGTCACTGCTAACAAGCAGAGTTTCCCTTTGGGGTGATGGGAATGTTCTGGAATTAGATAGTTGTGATGGATGCATGAATATACTAAAAACCACTGAACCACATATCTTAAAATGGTGACTTTTATGTTTTGTGAATTATATCAATAATAAAAATTACAAAAAAATGGCTAAACCTCAAAAGCAATATTCTAAGTGAGAGAAGCCAGATACAAAAGGCCACATATTGTATGATCCTGCTTATATGAAATGTCTGGAATAGGCAAATCCATAAAGGCAGAAAGTATATTAGTGGTTGCCAGGTGCTGAGATTGGTGGTGGTGGTGGCGAATGGTTAGTGACTGCTAATAGGTATGAGGATTCTTTTGGGGGTGAGGAAAATGTTTTAAAATTGATTGTGTGACCCCAATAAATTTTTTAAAAACTTGATTGTGGTGATGGTTCCACAACTCTATGAATATATTAAAAAACATTAAATTGTATCCTTTAAAAGGTAAGTTTTACAGCAAGTGAATTATATTTCAATAAAACTATTGTAAAAAGGACAACTTTCTCTAAGAAGTAGAAAATTATGTAATCAATTTATGAAATTAATCAATTTACAAAATTGTTTAATAAATCTTTATATCCTATTATCTATCACCAAAAAAAAAAGGTGTTACTATACAAGTCAAGCCCAAATCCACAAAAAAATGTAAACGTTGTGGTCCTAGGTAGAAAATAATGTGTGTGTGGCGGCTGAGTCAAAGGATTCCCAAAATTGAAATAGAGGGCTTGGGGTAGACAAAACAACAAAAACAAACAAACAAACAAAAATCCAAGTTCCCATCTTATGCAATCTTTTGAAGAGAGGAGGCACCTGAATTCAACTCATGGGATTTGCAAAAGATTATTAGTAAAGGGAAGTTAACATGATCTGTGCGTGAGGCTTTGGGCAGAGTCAGTGTACCAACGTTGTTTCTACACCTGAATGTACAGGAGGATATGATGTTATTTGCTTTGACGTCTCTGTCCCATAAATGCCAGAGAGGGTTATTCTGATCAGGAATTATTGCATGTAGGGAGATACTTATACTTTTGGGGCCCCTTAACTGTAAAGATCACTTTAAACAACAAGTCTTTATGAGTTAGGATTTTACCAAGCAGAGCCTCTGGTAAAGGGTAACCATGTTACTGTGCCAGTCCAATCAGCCAACTCTGGCCACACCATGTGGCCTTTGAAGCTAATTGTGCCATGTTTTCAGTTTTCCAGATCATTTTTTCAGACTGAAAATGGGGTGCAGTGATATACCACTCAACAATGGGCTAATAGTAAAGATATTTGATAGACTTTCCACATTCCTTGTCATACAAAGGCATCTGCTTATATTTAATTTGGAATGGCTTCTTCAAAAATTGACTGAAAAAGATTTATGACTCTATCTCCCTTACCTGCTTTACTCCTTAGTAAGGCAGTTTGGTCAAGGAATGAATTCTCCCCAGAGAGGGTTTGTTTTCTCTTAGCTCCTTCCTGGTTTTAATGGTAAGGATGAAAGGAGTAGGAAATAACATAGACATACTTTGAAAATTTGGAATTCCTCCCTGACTATTCTTGGGCATGATGCTTTTTCTTTTCCCTAACGATAACACCAGGTCAACCTAGGTGGCACATCCTTTGAATGACAACCTAACCCAAAGGGGACCTCGGAGATTAAAACTTAATTCAAGCTGAGTCCCCTGGATCTCTTCGACTCATAGAGTTCAAAATCTTAAAGACAATAACCATGTGGTTGAGTATACTGCTTACAGAATCTTCCTATGGAAGCCCTGTGGGCTAAAATTTGGGGGCAAAATGGGTCTCTGTAAGATTTTTAAAAATTTACTTTTCCCTCTTGCAGACTCTCGCAGACAAAAGTTCTGAGTGTATGTAGGAAACAGGCCACATTTTTTCTGGAGTGAAATAGAAACAATAATCTTGGCACCCGGGGAGGGAAAACCTTAAACCCTGGGAGACATGGGGATGACCAATATTATTCTGCAAGCTGGCCTCATCTTGCTGCTTAGGATCTTGTCCATATAGCCTCTATTAAATGCTGTATGAGACAAACTGAATGGATTTTGTCCCAGTCTCTGTTGGTCAGATTAATCAGAATAGGCATTAGAATGGGATACTCATAGGAAAATTTGCCAAAAGCAGAGAAGACGGAAATGAGGGATGGACATTGTTGAGAGACAATGGGTCTCTTGTATTTCTGCAAGACATTGAATTGACTGCCCTTTATTCTAGACTTGCATAGCAAACATCCTTGAAAGGTAGAAATTGTGCTCCCCTCCATAGCAAAGGACAGATTTACTGAGAGTCTTGAAAGACGGTGTCTTTATTGCTTTGGAGCAAATGGTATTATTCATGCTTTCTGACCATTGTCAAAGATTCTAGTTCCCAAAGCTCAGGATTCCTCTTTTGTAATGGAACTTACCTCTGTAATGGTTCCATTCGGCCCTCTTTCTGTCACTGTGTCAGAGAATCAGCATAAATGCTAATACTCTGGCACTTGCTGTTGCCGTGAGGAATAAATATCCTTTGTGTCTGACACAGCAGTGCTATGTTTTTTATCAGCAAATCCACAAAACTGGCAGGCTAACTTGTTTGCGCAAGTGGAGTAAAATTCATAGTTCTTGATACCGTTCAAAAGAATTACGTGATCGTGCTAGAAATAGCACTGATCATAGTAAAGACTGATCATTCTAAAGATGTTGAAACCTTGGCAAGAATCTCTTTTGCTGGGGTGGGAGGAAGGGCAACATATAGCAAATCCATAGGGCAAACAGTAAGTCCATTGCCCACATTAAGCTAGCACTAAAGAGACTGACATTAGGTGACAATAGAGAGCTCGTGAAGATCATTATGCCAGAAAAAGTACGATGAAAGCAGTTTGTTAAGGTACATTAATTTGTTAGCATTTTGTAAAATGGACTGTGAATCAATGGAACAAATTCAATTCAAGTAACATATTGAATATATTGAACACCTATTAGGTACAAAGTCACTATGCTGAGCTCTACAAATGATGCAGAGATTAATAAGAAGAGAAATAAGAGGCAGCTTATAATTTGGATGGGGAAATTTGTATGAAATCACATTACAAGTTTGAATAAAGTAAGTTAAATACATTGTATAAATGTTATAAAAATAAAGAGGTGGAAGTAATAAGGGATTAACATTTTTTTAAAAAGGAAGTGAGTTTGTTTTGTTTTAGCATGGCTCTATATATGTGAATTCCGTATCTCTGGATAGTCCGTATGTTTCCAATGGAAAGTTAATGGACAAGCCTCTCCCTGAAGAAGGTCGGAGCAGGGACATTGAGAAAACACTCATTGCAAGATCTACTAAGCATGACCAAGCCTTCATGGTCTCGATTTACCCAACTTAGATCTTGGAATTGGGATCACTCATCATTCATAGCAAAACATTGTTTGAGATAGAGAGACAGCTGAAGGTGGCAGATTTAAGGCAAAGAGGAGGTACATGCATAAAAAGCATCCTTCATCTTATGTCAGGACCTACTTCTGTGCTTGAATTTATAGTCATGGAGAGACGCAGAACCTAGATTCCTACTTCCATCTCTATGATTGCTCATAGCAACACAAAGCCATCTCAGAATGTTTCCTTCTCTGGCACCACCATGATGGTTTTTCTCCTCAAACACTTATATACATAGATTGTGCAAAGTAAGCCTATGGTAAAGTGATATGTTTAAGTTTATACTTTTGAATAAAACACTTGAAGAGGTAGCTTCATCTGCTAGTAAATTTTAAACTCACAATTTATAGCTTTACTCTAGCAATAAACTACTTTTGGATCACTTACAGGGTGGTTATGAGGATTAACTGGTTAATATAGGTGTAAAACACTTGGTAAATAGTAAAACGGTAGATATACTTAAAAATTTATTTATTTATTCATTCCAAGTCTTGCTCCAGAAAGAAGTTAAGGCTTATTATTTATATTTCAATTATTAGCTAGCCATCTACCTTTTAGCTAAGAGCAAAGCAACTGAGATACTATCTTTAAACATTTATTCTGACTCTACCATCTTTTCCTAGAGTGCCTATGCTGAAAAACTCCTTCCTTCAGAGGGAGGATGTGCCTTTCGGGAAGACTGAAAAAATATATATACCAGGGGTGCCGAAAATATGTATACACATGACCTGTATTCATCTTTTGTTATCAGTATATATTATTAAAGTTTTAATACAGTTTTTTACTTTCTTAAAATGTGTATACATTTTTGCACCCTCTGTATATAAAATATATATTATATATACATATATATAAATAGATATAAATATAGATTATATATATATATTTAAATATATTCTATTATATTAGGTTCGTGCAAAGATAATTGCAGTTTGAAGGGTTAAAAATAATTGCAAAAAGTAAACAGAAATAGTCTCAGAGAATAGAGGAAAAACTGATGGTTGCTAGAAGGGAGGGGGTGGAGATGCGGGAGCAGGGGAGGGGCTTAGACAGCATAAATTGGTAACTACAATATTTCCACGGGGATATGAAAGGCAGTTTGGGGAACATAATCAATAGCGTTGTAAAGATTTTGTAGGGTGTCAAATGGGCACATGTCTTATTAGAGAGACCACTTCAGGGATGGTGTACATGCTTGATCACTGCACTGTACACCTGAAGCTGAAGCTGAAGGATATTGTATGTCAACTCTAATTTTATATATACATATATATGTGTATATATATATATATACACACACACACACACATATATATATACACACATATATATACATACACACACATATATATATATATATAGTCACAGGATAGCATAGGGAATACAGTTAATGGAATTGTAATAGATATATACAATGTCAGAGGGGCAATAGATTGGGGGAGGGGGGTTACCACTTTGTGAGGGGTGAAATGTGTAACTATTGCACTGTTTTGTACACCTGAAATTAATTTTAAAAAATTGCAAAAGCTGTACTTACTTTTGCACCAACCTAATATATATATTATATGTATATATTTACTTTTTTCTTTGCTAGTACATTTCTGGCTCTGGATATTTGGAAAGGAAAGATACCTGGAAAAAAATGAAAATTACCCTTAGAGATAACCATTGTTGACATTATTGTACAAAACATACTTCACTGTTTTTCTAAATAGCATATACATTGTTTAAGAACCTGTTTTAAATTTTTCTCACTTAACAATGGATTATGAACATTTTCTCATGGTCATAATAGTCTTAGAATCATAAATTTTATATTATACTTTATTATATAGTGTTCCATTTAGAAATAGCATCATTAATTTACTTAATTATTGTTTTTTATTTAGGTAGTATAAAATTTTTCACTTAATGAGTTAAACATACATCTATCACATGATACAGCCATCCTACTGCTTAGATATTTACCCAAGAGAAACTAAACATCTGTCCATACAAAAGCTTATACACAAATATTCATAACAGCTTTATTTGTAATACACACAACTGAAAATTACCCAAATGTCCATTAACAGGTGAACGAATAAATAAAACATGGTATATACATATAGTGCAATGCTATTTAGCAACAAAAAATAAAGAACTGTTGATACATACAAAACATGGATGAATCTCAAAATCATTGTGCAGACTAAAAGAATCCAAAAATAAAATAAGATGTTCTGTATGATGCCATTTACGTACATCCTATAGATTATAAAATACCCTAGAGAGATAGCAGTTGCCTGAGAATAAGGGTAAAGGGAGGGATGGATTCCCAAGGGGCATGAGAAAACTTTTGGAGGTGATGGAAATGCTGAGTATTTGACTTTTCTGATTGTTTCATGGGTGGAAATATAAATCAAACTTCACTGACTTGTACACTTGAATTATGTGTTGTTTAGTGTACACAAATGGTACCTCAGGAAGTAATTTAAAAACTCCGCAATTTGGTCTGAAAACAGTATGTTCACATGTGATGACCAACTAAGTTCATAAATCTATTTTTACAAAACTTCGTTTCTTAGAAGATATTCCTAGAGGCTATTTTCCTGGGGGGAAAAATGGTGTGAACTTTTTAGAGCTTTGGGCCCATATTGTACAACTGCCCTTAAAATAGACCTTAATATTTAGAATCCCACTCGAAGTATAAATGTATGCTCATTTTCTGATAATTAGGAAGTTACTTTTATTTGTACATCCTTTTAAACCAGTATGAATTAAACTTATTTTGTAGTCTATACAATTCTTTTCTTGGGAAATTAGCAAATAGAGCAGAACCAATTCATTCCCACATTAGACAGTGTCTGGTTCTAGGAAATAGCGCTTATGAGGTTGAAGACAAGAAAAAGGAGTCATGTGCAGGACTATCTGCTATTCACCATTTATCAGAATGTGCCAAATCAAATCTTCTTTGAGTTATCTAAATTGTTGTGTAACTCAAACTACCCAGTCTTATGTGTAGAACAGGAACTTGCACACTTCCGCATGACCTAGGAAGCTGGCCATGGAGATCAGAACAGGAATTCCATTTGCTCTCAGTCATACAATGAAGCTAAGATTCAGAGTCTGGGCTAAGATCCCCGTGGTCCATGAAATCTCACCTGGCCCTCTCCATTACGACCTCACTAACATCGCCAAAGTATGAGGAGCACTGAAGTACCAATACCCTGTGGCTCTCCAGCAGCAATCCTCTTTTTTTCTTTAATTCCTGCAGAAAATGTTTGTTACCAATATTAGTCTATGTGATTTACTGGAAGGAGGTGGTGTTGAAGCTGGCTTCAAATATTTGACTTAGGCCATTACTTCATTTTGTTGAGGCTGATTTGGACAGTAAAATTTATCTTACAAGGTTGTATGAGGAAAAATGAGATACTATATGTAAAAATTTACCACAACACCCAGTGCAATCTTAGGTAAATATTAGCTTCCTCCCTAATTTAGAAAAAGTGAACATGTATAAGTCTTATGTCCTAAAATGGAATGTTACTGCATCTTATATTATCTAATCTGTTATTTGAAGCAAAACATCTATGAAAATGTTTTGTAAATTGCAGAGTGCTATATGAGGTGTGATCAAGTAATACGGTGAATGTCTAAATAGAAAAAAAATTATTACAGTAAAAGACATATTGCCATAATCCCCTCAAAATACTCCCCCTCACTTCAAACACATTTATCCCATTGTTCTCATCACTTTCTGAAGCAGTCCTGGAAGTCATCTTTTGTGAATGTCTTTAATTGCACTGTCACAGCTGACTCAATGTCCTGAATCGATTCAAAATGTTTACCTTTCGTGGTCATTTTGACTTTGGGAAAGTCCCAGAAATCGCATGGTGCCAGATCCAGTGAATAAGGTGGATGAGGACACACCATAATGTTTTTATTTGACAGAAATCGCCGTACCAGATGTGTGTCGGGCAGCATTGTCATAATGGAGGATGATTTGCGGCACACTTTAAAACACACCCTCTTTCAACCGTAGCTCACACCCAACTGACAACACCGATCAAGCTGAAACTTGTCACACACTGTTACAAAGGTTCAAATATATAATTTGAAGATCCCAGCCTTTCCGTCAGATGGCACTCAGCAGCAGCATTCACCATATTTTGTGATCACACCTTGTAAAGATCTACAATGCCATCATTATCTTTTCTTTTGCATCCTATAACAGCTGAAAAAGTTAGCTCCTCAGAAACAAATAGAAAGTCTGTAGTGATTGACTGATAAAGAGTAAAGAGAGCAAGTAGTCAAACACTTCAACTGATGCTTGGGTGCCAAAGTACTATTTTTTTATTTAAAAAAAAAAAAAAAAGAATTAAAGTCCTGTGCTGACTATGTCCACTGAATAATTATCTTGAAGGTGCCAGTGGCTGCTGTTGGCAGTGGTTTAGAGTCATTATGAAAAATCTGGCATGGAGCCAGATAATTTATTTAAGGAAGGAAGGGGGTTGGATAAAATATATTTACAAAAGCAGTAATGGCTACAGTTTCTAACAAAGGGGAGACTTCAAGAAAACAAGGCTTGAGAAAAAACATTTTCCTACCCTTGATAACAAGATCTATGTTGATAATGATTGTGAGTTTGGAACAGCTGACCTGCTGTTAACAAAATGCTTACATGAACTGCAAAGCTGGGAAGAAAACCAGAGAGCTTGTTTCCTAAGGGGCAATGAGCATGCTGGCATGCTCTCTCCAAACCTCACGACAGCTTGGAATCTCTGAAGTTACCTTGTATTTTTGGAAAGTGGGAAGACACACACACACACACACACACACACACACACTCACATCCTGGGAAACCATCCAAGTTTTATAAACATCTTTTCTCTTTGTGGCCCTCTGCTGTGATTTCAACTCTCTGCAAAGAAGGACAATCAATAGTTATTTTTAGATATTTAACACACCATGAGATCATAATTAACCAAGGCGGTGTTTCTGAGAATAGTTTGTTTCTATATATGAAAGTAATATTTGCATGAGGGTTTTTCTCCCCTACAGTAAATGTTTGTTAGCTCATTGTAGAGTTTAATCTCTGTCAACCATGTACAAAGGTCATGATTATTTGTATTGCTATAAATTGTTTCTTTACCTTGTACCCAACCTAATATGACACAATGAAAGGGAAAAGACCAGAAAACCTGACCAAGTGGAGTAGCTAAGAGAACGTATCCAGAAGCACCAGATTATTGCCTTCCTCTTTGTAATAAAAAGACAAAACATGAAGTAAACGGTAAAAGACTGAGAAATACATAGAGGAAAAAAGAGATAACAGTTTGTAAGCTGTTCTGACAGCAGGTGAAAAAAAAATAAGATAATGTCATGGACCATTACATTAAGAACAATACAAAAGAGGGAGCTCTCAAACAAGAAAATCATGCTTATTCTAAACAATCACACAGGAAAAAATAAAGATGATAATCCCATGTATAATAAGCAGCAAGCAGATTCCTTGTTTCCATCCTTTTTGAAGATGAGGTATTTTAAAATTATTCCCCCCCCCCATTGAGAGTAGGAGGTAGGCTCTCCACAACTCTGTGCATTCTCTGCCAGAGCTACACCATTTTCTTGTAATTGCAAGATCTGCTTCAGAGGCATGAAATCCATGACAAAGAGATACCAGGACATTAGCACATTGTGAACATCTGACCTCTGATTTGGGGAAATGATGAAAACTTAATGGGTGCAGATGTGCCCATCCTGAAGTGGGCAGATGTTTACTTTATATACTATTTAGAATTCCTCGCTGTGTTTGATTACAGAATGAGGACTACAATGGCTAAATGATATGGGGGTCAACAAAAGTACTAGAAAAACAAAAGTTTATGCGACAGGATGGCCACATTTTTCTCCATCAACTGGCACTGGTATAACTAAGAGCATGTTGTTATTATGGCGATGGCTTTCTCTTACGCAGGTGTCACACACTCAAACTGACTTGGAATACTATGATCCATCCACTGGTGTCCGCAGAGGATGAGTCACTTTTAAATGTCTAGCGCGAGTCCAGGACAGGTGAAAGTTACATACTTATATATTTAATTTAGTGACCTCTGGCTACCTTCCACTGACATTTATCAAACAGTTTTATAGTTAGATTCAACTGTTCTTGTGATACTTCCTGGATTTTTTTCAGAGGATGTTATGTAATACACAGATATTACGCAATCTCCTTTTCCAACAATAAAATACGCTTTTTTCCCCTTGTATAACGTTTACAAATTAGTTTACGTGAAAATAATTTCCAAGCAGGAAAAAATTTTCTGTGGAAACGTTTGCACCCATTTATTGAAACCTAACCCAGTGAGGATTTCAAAACAAGGTATAACACTGAAAATCTTTGTCACTCAGTAAGTATTCGGTAAATACCTACAGTACGCAAAGTTACATATTGAGGGAAATAAGAGTTATATATAATGTACAACATCTAATATATATTCATAGCATTATATAATTATATATTATTATCTAAACTTGTATTTCAGTGCATTTCATATATAGCTACTTAATATATATCAGCATGGATGGTGTATGTGTATTGTCCGGACCTTCAAACCCCAGTTACATAACAACATCTACGAAGCTATATGAAGGTCTGAAATAAGTTCACGAACTTGTTGCAACGAAGTTGCTAACCTTTTTTTTTGTATCAGAGGGACTATTCATTACGAATTTGTACCAGCTGCATAGTTAACCAAGTTTACTCTTTGGAAGTGCTGAAAAGGCTACATGAAAAAGTTAGATGACCTGAACTTTTGGCCAACAATTCATGGCTCTTGCATCACGACAATGCACCAGCTTACATGGCACTGTCTGTGAGGGAGTTTTTAGCCAGTAAACAAATAACTGTATTGGAACACCCTCCCTACTCACATGATATGGCCCCAAATGACTTCTTTCTTTACCCGAAGATAAAGGAAATATTAAAAGGAAGACATTTTGATGATATTCAGGACACCCAGGGTAATACAACGACAACTCTGATGGCCATTCCAGAAAAAGAGTTCCAAAATTGCTTTGAAAGGTGGACAAGGCACTGGCGTCAGTGCATAGCTTCCCAAGGGGAGTGCTTCAAAGGTGACCATGGTGATATTCAGCAATGAGGTATGTAGCACTTTTTCTAGGATAAGTTCACGAACTTAATTATAAAAGCTTCATATATGACATGTTACGAAAGAGAAATTCGGATATAATCATAATAGTATTTCAGAAAAACAGAGAACAATGTAGTCTAAAATAAACAAGAGTGGCATCATGGAAGAGGAAGTGTAGAGTAGGATACAGGATCGTAGAGAATGAGAGAAACGAATAGTAGGTGCAGGCACAGCCTGAAGAAAGCTTTATAATGAAGTATAGCCTCATGACTGTTTGGGGGGCAGAGGAACATAGTATGTTAGACAATGAGAGGACCCTGGGTATTTTTGAGCAGTGAAGAGAAATGATAAAGCCGGTTTTAAGGAATCACTTCCCCAACTCAAACTTCAATTTGTTAATGCCATATCAAGGGAGGCAAACAGATGAAATGAAGCCGGGGGAATAATTCTGTTCTAAGCAATCTTGGATGTGATCTATATCTTTGGATGAGGCAGTGATTTGAGTCTAAGTTGCTGAGTTTGAATCAAGAACTGTATGTCCTTATTTTATCCAAATAGAGCACTCTTTATAGAGCAAGATAGAATACTTGAGATGTCTCAGAAGAGGTCACTTTAGAAAAAAACAAACCTTGGAAAAGATTAACTATGTTTAAAGGTTAAATAAAGAAGATAATATATCTATCTGAAGAACAGAAGGCTTGCTAGTGAGATAATAGCAGATTTTAGGTCCTCTACTAAAACTGGAAAACTGGATAGATGCTTAAATTAAGCAATGCTGGAAACTGGATCAAAGTAGAAACATCATGACTAAAAGAGTGGTATGGAAACAATATTTGGAAGCCACTTCCTTTAAAATGGGACAGTCATCCCCTAAAAGAATGGCTTATGAACGAAACTATCAAAAGAGAGAGAAGTGGAATGAATCAGACTGATTATTCTTTTCAAAAATAGGATCTTATGAGACCAAGGAACATGGACATCCAGCAAAGCTCACAGTATAGTTACTTCTGACATTGCTTCTCAGATAACATCAGCTAAAGTTTCCTTCTTCTCATTCCTCTTGGCAACAGCTCATAATGTCCTCCTTTGTTTCCTTCACAGCTCTTAATGCTAGTCTGAAATTATCTAGTTTATTTTGTATAGTTACTAGCATAGTGCTTCTTCTCCCATAAGAATGCATGATGCACGAGGGCAGAGAAGTGGCTGTTACCTCCCCACTCTATAATGCCATGTTTCGTGTATAGTGTAAGTGCTCAATAAATGCTTGTGGAAAAATAAAATGACACATGTAGTTGCTAAAGTGATGGGAGAAATGAGGTAGGATGAAATGAGAAAACAGGATCCTATCTTTCACTTAGTGTCTAAACTGTTAACCTCAAAAAAGGCTTTTGGGAATTACTTTAATTTTCTGCTGTTTTTTGCAATGAGATGGCGAGCAGAAGGGCAGGGAATGTCCCTGTGATGGGAAACTCAGGCACTGCAGAGGCTAGCCCTGTCTCAGGTTTCTTGAAGATCATTAGGTTCCTCCTGGTCTGATCTTTTTTGCTCCAGGAGTTGGCCGCCTTTCCTGAAATTATTTTTCTCTCCTCTATTATGCTTGTCAGATGTGGCACTTATACTTTAATGCCTTATAGATAAAATGGTCTCTGTCAGTCTGCACTTCTCATGCCTGGAGAAAGTTTTACTGCTTCATAAAATCCTGTAATGCCCCAGTGTTTAAAAAAGATCTATCACTCTATCTGTGGGTCTTTATGGGCTCTGTGTACATTTCTTTTGCAATGCAAGGTTGGTTCCTGAAGCAAAAAAGGGACAGAGATAAATGGATTTGTGTGTGCTAACAAATGTCAAGAATTCAACTCAATTCATACCGAGGTGGTATTAAATAGCTCAAGCAAATTGTAGAATATCTCACACGCAATAGCATCCAGCACCATGAAGGAATTGTAACAGAAGATTTCCTCTTCATAAGTGGTTACAGGAAGATGAGTATTTTATTCACCGGTTTGGGCTAGAGAGACTTGATGGTTGCTCTGTTTCAATTTTCTCCCTCCTGACAGATGCTCAGAGGCCTGATGCCTGTTGAGTTTAGTTGGTTGACAGGGACATTGGCCATGACCTGCCTCCTGCCACCTGTTCTACACCAATCATCTGTGTGGACTATAAAATCTTTTAAAGGCATCTTTTCAAGGTGTAAGCTGAACAGAGGTCTGTCCAATTTCAGGCATGAAACATATCTCTCTAATCTGATGTTTTAGGACTGGGTAGCTCCAGGCTGGCAGATTTCTGTCAGGGGTGTGTGTGTGTGTGTGTGTGTGTGTGTGTGTGTGTGTGTGAGAGAGAGAGAGAGAGAGAGAGAGAGAGAGAGCCAGGCACATAGACATGGGGCATCAAGGCTGTGTCCATATGTGAGCAGGTAACTCAAAGTGGCCTGGTGGAAGGATGTGTTGTCCAGAGTATGAGGAGCTCTCAAGTTGCTTCTTCCCTCTGCAGTGCTGCTCAGTCACTGCCCGTTGTGTCATGGGTGCATGCGGTAAGTCAGTCCCCCGTGATCTCAGGCATCTACAGTGAGAAGATGAAGACAGCATCACCCGCCCTGTGGCCCAGAGCGGGGAATAACCTGATTACCTGGTGGTGGGTACTTGGTGAATTAGCATGTCACTGTACTGCCCAACCCTCTGCCAAAGAGCCACTCTTCTCCCCATCCCTCTGTCATGACGCAATGAATCTTGTGTTCAGAAACTTTCAGGGAGTAAATAAGCATCTGTTTCTACACTGCTGAACAATTCCTTGTGCAAGGTTCAGAAAGTATTTACTAAATAGTTTATTTATGCTCTGTGCTTTGATAGCAACTATGATGAATAAACATACAACAGTAAGTGGAAATGGGAGCTGGTGCAGGGGTACTTGGATAATTTAAACCAAATAATGCAAACAAATAACAGAGAAGGCAGGCAAACAGGAAGCAGGCAGCTCCTCCACAGATGTGCCCTTGAAATCTGATCCATCACACAAACTTTCTGCATCTCTGCAGCTGGCCAAGAGTATACTGAGCAAATGCACAGAGATCACCAACTGCCTGTCCTACCCAGAAAAGGTGATAAAAAAAACAAAGTGTAACAAATGAAAACCTGCCACCAAAGAGTTTATTTTTGACCTTCAAAGATGTGATTTTTAAAAAGGAAAAAGGAGGAATGGCCTGTTGGTGTTGAGATGCTCAGAAGGTCCCCTCCTTTCCCGCTGCAACCCACCAGAGATTGCCCTCTTCAAAGGGCAGAGCCTGGGAAGGAGAGAGCAACAGGAAGGAGGAGGAGAGGGTGTGTGCGAGGAAAGACAAATTCCGTTCACACAACTTCTGCCCACACTGTGTTGGACAACCTTACTCTTGAAGTCTTAGTTTCCTCTTCTGGAAAAAGAAGAGTGTATACACATGGGTGTGGGAAGGTGGGGGTCTGGAGATAAGAAAAGGTTATCTTATGTGCTTCTCAGGTTTTTGTATCAAGAAAGATGCTGTATGAACTGGACTAGTGATCACAAGCTAGTCACTAATCATAAGGTATGAGGAATGCCAACTCAGTGGACAGGTGGGAACTTGTCTCTGTGCAGGTGACGCTTTCAGGGGAGCACCGAAGAGGAAAACTGTCCCGTGAGCAGGTAGGGGAACAGCCTGGTCGTGGTGCTCTTTGCTCAGTGCTCTCCCTGCTCCCCTAGTACAGACCCAGTAACAGGTAACTTTTATTACTATCTTTAATATTGTTAGCATTCTCGTAAATACCTTGCAACATCTCAAAGGCTGTATCAGAACCCCAGCTGAGGGTCACTCTGAGATGTCACAGAACCAATAATTTTGGAACAAAAGTATTGATTTACAGGCCACCAGAGGCACAATCTTACCATGGAGGATGCTGAAAACCAAAAAGCAAATACTGCTCTCTTGATACCGTACTATTTGGGTGTGGGGAGGGCTTTTTCTCAACTGTGCTAATGAGTTCAATTCTGGTTACTATATACCAAAAAAGAGATGACACAACTGGAGGGTCAATCATTGCCTGAGGACCAGCTGTCGCAGAGGAGGATCAGAAATCTGCAGTCATGAGTGTGAGTCAACAAGTGCTGAGCCTGCCATGCTGTTAGGTTGGGGTCTGATTGATCTGTGGCCTTGGTAGAGTCTCTGCAGGGATGGCTCTTCCCTCTATTCCCCATAGGAAGAGTCTGGTCTATGTGCCCAGGTTTCTGTCCTGGCTCTAGGCTTGTACACTGGACCCCTTAGAACTCTGTGACCTGGCTCCTCTCCTTCCCTCTCTGTAAGGAGTAGATCCTTCCCACAGTATGTTAAGCTCAGTTCAAAGAACTGAACCTTCACAATTCATTGGAAGAATTATCCATGGTGATTCTCTACTCTAATGTGATCCTGTTCTGGATTCTGATTTTTTTTTTCTCGAATTCTCGATTAATTGACACTGAAAAATGTGTTGCTTAAAAGCTTCAAGAGAATGTTCTGCTTCTTCCCATATAGAGGTTTGATTTTTTTTTTTCTACATAACTGAAAGTCTCATTTATTATTGATTTCCCCCAAACATAGGTTCTGCTAAAATAGTGATGTTTAAGAACTCTGATTCTAAAGGAGAGACAGAAAATAGGTATCTGGGGGAGATCATGTGTTTTAGGGAGACACTTCTTAATGTAAGCTGAAGGATGAACAAAAAAAAAAAACTGACACAACTCCAACCCTCTTGTCCAGTGGACTGGGATGTGAGTCTACAATGAAGAGATGGGATCTGCTCATTGTGAAACTATCTATGAGAAAATATATCGGTCTCTATTCTTAAGTAAAGCTGCTTTAGGTACCAGGTGACAAAATATAGCTCAGAGATAGAAAGAAAGATGCTCTCTCTGCTTTCTGCACAGAACACAGCTCTGCCTCGGCTCCCTGAGAAATGGCAGCTTGGGATCATCAGAGGCCACACCCCTGTCTCATGATAGCCTAAGCAGGGGTGGTAGAGAGACTCCATGGATGTGACAAGTGGGAGCTAGAGTAGAAGAAGGCATATGAAGTAGAAGAGGGCACTTATAGCCAAATGATTGGTCTCTGGCACATGTGAGGTACCACTTTGGAAACTACCAGAAAAAATAAAAATAAATTAAAAATGACACTTACCAAAGTGGACAAATATGCTATTATGCGTTTAGAGGATATTAGGCCAAGAGAACTTGGGTTGTACTTTAGCCACAATTCTGCCCCCTATTTGATGATGAAGGATCACTGCTGTTTGGTGACTCCTGCTACTTGTTAATTAAATAGGACATTTAGATCGTCAACATCAATTTTATCTATCTGGAGCCTGTCTCAGACATACTTGGGTCTGCTGATAAGCATTTCTATAGGATTAAGTCTTTGAACCATGGGTCGAACTTAGTCCCTTTTCTGGGTCAAAACCTATAGATTCACAATATGCAATTATTTGGTGAGAGAATCTGAAATGCTCAAGAGATTGTAGGTTTGGTGGCTGAAATGTGAAGGAAGATAAATGCTGTAAAGTCTAAGAGTCTTAAGTATAGAAACAATAGACAAAAGGTGATATAATAACATATCTATGAAGAAGCAAAGAGCATGGATAAGATGGACATATGTTTACCAAAGCATAGGCTAAAATAATTAGGGGGTTTCATTTAAAAGTCACACAAAAAAAGCATATAAGAGAAAATAGTACACACGTCATTAATAACGTAACACGGAAGTAATAAATAATCTGCCCAAGTTTTTATAGAGCTTTTAACCATTATTATTTTTTTGACATTTTAAAAACACTCTCATTTTTTTAATCTTTATTAAATTGTAGGGGTGACATTGGTTAGTAAAATCATGTAGTTTTCAAGTGTACATTTCTATAATATATCACCTATATATCACATTGTATGTTCACAACCCAGAGTCAGTTCTCCTTCTGTCACCATATATTTGATCCCCTTTACCCTCTTCTACCATCCCCCCCTTACCCTCTGGTAACCACTAAACTATTGTCTGTGTCTATGAGTTTTTGTTTGTCCTGTTCATTTGTTGCTTTCAGTTTCAAATGCCACATATGAGTGAAGTCATATGATTTTTTACTTTTTCTGTCTGATTTATTTCACTTTTCTTTTTTGAGATAATGACTTAGTGTACCATGTTTCCCTAAAAATAAGACCTAGCTGGACAATCACCTCTAATGCGTCTTTTGGAGCAAAAATTAATATAAGACCCAGTCTTATATTATGTGACATAAGACCAAGTATTATATTACATTATACTAGGTATTATATTATAGCAGGTAGGTATTATGATATATTATATTATATTATATTATATTATATTATATTATATTATATTATATTATATTATACCAGGTATTATATTATATTATACCCGGTCTTATATTATAGTAAAATAAGACTGGGTCTGATATTAATTTTTGCTACAAAGACACATTAGAGCCGATTGTCTGGCTAAGTCTTATTTTCGGGGAAACACGGTAGAAGTTTATGATCTGGGGAGCTCCTTAACGTCAAAGGTTGATGCCATGGAAGATGACCATTTTCTCTCCAAAATGCCTGATGCCATCATTTTAGACATAATCTTAGTTGGATGAACCACAGGAAGAATTACAGTTGGTGTTTAGAATTGTTTTAACTTTTTTTCTGGGACTGTAATAAACTTAGCCAAGAGAGCAAGAAGGTGAATTTCTGTAGTTAACATTATACCTATAGCTTGGAAAGAAATGGGACAGCTCCAGAGAGTAATTTCTAGATAGATTGAATAGAAGGGAGTTCATATTGTGACCTCTGAGTAATTCTTAGAGCCTCTGCCAGCTCTAAAATTCTAAGTGGCAATCTATAATTATCTTTCTAAACACTGAAGAAGTGTGCTTCTCTAGAATGAACAAGTGGTTCATGAAAGAACTCCTTAGCACCACCAGTTCAGTTCCTTTTCCACTCTACCTTGCTGGTTGCACCCCCTCAGACCCCTATCTGGGTGCACAAAAGTTACCCATATAGGCTGAGAAACATTTCTTGAGAACTAGCTTAAAATCCAGTTATAGCTGGTTGGAAAAGTCACTTTGGGGCTAGGTATGTCTCAGTAAAAGGACATATCACATATGTACCCCATTTCATTTGTTTCAGAAGAAGGGGGGAAATGGATTCTGTGCAAACTAAGAAAATCAGGGTGTCCTATTTTGATATAAAGTCAGAATCTCTCTTATTCCATTTTCCATGGCCTCTTCAAAGGGAACATGATGACAGCCAGGGCAGATTTGGGAATGATTAGGCTTCTGATTTAGATGAACCTCCATAGGTTATAACTCCAAACTTAGTGCTAGTGTAGGAGTGACCCAGAGTGGTTTGCCTAACTTACTAAGGCCTCATACTGGCATAAATGACGGATTCATTGAGTAAAATTCAATAAATGATCGTGCCCACATCTTCTTTCCTAATGTGAACCAAATATTAATCGCCTGGAGGATATATATATATATATATATATATATATATATATATATATATATATTTGAACAAATTGATGAGCTAGTTCTTGTGTTGTGCAAGGTTTCCCATAGGGAGAAATCAATTTTAACACATTCTTACATACAGTTGTTAGTTCCACATGCTAATTTTATGAAACAAATAAAATAGCGATGTCAATGGGACTCTGAAGATGATTTCATCAGCTTTTTCACTAAATACAGTGTAGGTATAATCAGGCCTCACCCAACAGGGGCCCAGGACTCAGGCCAGAAACCACCTAAGTGCCAGTGCTGACTGAAAGGGTGCAATCAACATTAATCCTTGAACATTACTTACAGAGTTTATGGGGAAGAAAATGTGATTAATCCACACAAAAAGGAAAAAAAATCCCATTTCTCAACTGAGGGGGAACATTCCTTTGAGCATAAACAGATTGCACTATTTATACATGAAATATTTTCTGCCTCTATAAACTTACCATGCTCAAGTATTCTAATTAATCGTGGTGGTTGCCAGGGAAACCAAACTAACTCAATTATAGGTCTGCAGGAAGGTGCAGTGTATTTATGACTATGAAGCAGGTACTTTTCTGTGCACAAACGAAAACTGAGCAGATGCCTAAAGAATTTAAATGTTTGAGAGAACACAGTGTTATCAGGATGGATTTCCTTAAACAATGTCTTGATTTTCTTTCTTTATACTTGGTTTGGTGACATGGACCGTGAATGTGATAGGTTAAGAAGAGGTAATTAGGAACATGATCAGCAATAAAACCATAGGAAATGATTGAATTAGGACTCTGTGATTCCCATTGAAGAAGAGTCTTAATTCTATAGACCATTTGTGTTTTGCTAGCCTCTTATCTAAATAATACAAGACATGAGAGGAAAGCAGCTGGCAGTAGAAAAATAATTTGAAAAACTCCATAGAACCAATAAGTTTGGCTGAAATAACTGTTAGAGAAAATTGTGAGAAATTGATGACATTTGGCCAGAGGACTCAGGACTGTCCATATTTTCCTTTCTAACAACCTGTTTTCCCCTAAAGATGCTAAAAAGGTGTATACAAAGAATTAGTAGCAAGTGAAATAAATGGAGGGTGGGGTGGGCAAGTTTAATCAGGTTTGAGAAAGTTTCTAACATGCCATACTCATTAAGTAAAGTTATTATAATTATTAAAAACTATTGTTTTAATTTTGTAGCTCAGATGTCCCTAGTATTTGCTCACTACATTATAAAAATCTATAGAGTTTAAAAATCTACAATTTTTATAATTGTAGATTTTTCATTGTCCAGAAGCAATATAATCTTATTTGTCATGTAAATAAAATATTGTGCTTTTCTGGGTCCTACACTGACTATCCATCCATCCATCTATCCATCTATCCATTCAATCACTTTATGCAATTAAAAATTATATATTGAGTTCCTACTCTATGCTGTCTCTGTGCTAGGTCTTGGGTATACAATAATGAATGGAATTTCTACCCTTAGTTTAGTGAATTTATAATATGAGTAGGGAGACAAATCATAAATTGATAATTATAGAAACAAATGTTTAATAAATCATAACTTTGTCAACTGTTGAGAAAATTTGACAGGAGCTCAAAGTTCAATCTACTATTCTATCTCCATAAAAAAAAATCCACCTTCTGGGTGAATTGCCACTTTTATCATTAATGTCATTGTCTATAGTAATACTCCTTGCTTTAAAGTCTGCTTTTTAAAAATGGTTGATATGCTCTAGTTATCTTTTAGTTACTGTTACAATCGTTCTGTATTGTTTTAAATTTAAGGTGAGTCTGATAAACGGCATGTGATTGAATACATTTTTAAAATATAGCCTGGTAATCTTTCCTTTTTAATTGGAATATTTATTCTATTTAAATTTAATGTAATGACTAATGCATTCAAATTCTACTACCCTACTATTTGCTTTCTTTTTATCCCACCTATTATATTCCTTTTGCTCTCCTCAGTTTTTTAGATCAATTAGTATTCTTTTCATCATTCTATTTTCCCACTCTGTTAGTTTGTAAGTTATTCTTTTTCAATTCTTTATTCTGTGTTATTTTAGAGGTGATAAAGTGAATTCATGACTATTAAATCTGGTATAAATAGAAATAGTTACCATTTTCCAGACAATGCAGAGACCTAAGTACACTTAAGTCTCTTTACTTGTCTTACCTTTTGTGCAATTTTGTCATGTTTCGTATTCCACCTGTATTCTCCCCCTCAAGACTGATTTAATATAATTAGTATTTATATATGTTTATCCATATATTTACTCCTACAGTTGTTTGTCATTTTTCATGCATTTTCATGATTCCTTCTGGGATAATTTTCCTCTGGTCTGAATTATTTACTTTAATAGTCCTTTCCGTGCAAGTCTACTGGTGACAAACATCACTTGTTTGGGTTTTTAATCATTTAAAAACATCTTTTTAAAAATTAATTATTGAAGTGTACTTTATATTTTCACTGGATATAGAATTCTATGTTGGCACTTATCCACCCCCTATCCTTTTAAAGAATCTTTTCCATTGTCTTAATTCTTTAAAGCATATATGTCTTTTTCTTTTTCTTTTGGCTGCTTGTAAGATTTTCCTTTTTGTCTTTGGTCCTCAGAGATTTTACTAAAATGTGTAGGTGTGGCTTTTTTGTAATTAACCTGCTTGGGGAATGTAGAAAGCCTTTTGTTTTGGTGGCCTGATTTTTTTTTTTTAAATAAGTTTTGAAAAAAATCTTGGTCGATATATAGCTTTTTCCCTCTCATCTTCAACTGAACATATATCATAGCTTTTCACTTCGTTCCATATGTGTTACATTCTTTCGTTTCTTTTTAAGTGCTTCTCCTGTTCTAGCTTGAGTTCAGTCCTCTTCTGCTATGTCTAATCTATTTTAAACACATTTATTGACTTTTATATTTTATTTTATTTTTTAGATCTAGAATTTCCATTTGATTACTTTTATAGTTTTTAGTTTTCTGGTGAAATTATCCATCTTTTCTATTATCTTGAATATATTATATAACAGTTATTTTATATCTCATATCTGATTATCTGGATCACCTGTGAATCTGTTTGTATTGAATATCTTTTACCTTGTTTTCAGTCATTTTTTTGTTTATTCCTGGCATATCTAATAATTTTTGACTGAATGCCAGACATTATTATGAAAAATTGTATAAACATCTTGAGGCTTTGGCTCAGGTTGTCATTCTCCAGAGATGATTTACTTTTGTTTTGGATAGGCAGTTAGAGTTTAAGACATGCTATTTCAAGTTAAGGTTTTAAAATTTGCAACAGGTCTATTTTTTGTTTCTCTTACTCCTAGGATACAGCCCTTCTTGGTCTTAACTAGCACTCTGTGATGTTTACCAGGGCCCCTACCACTTGGTGGGCCCTGAAATATACTTTTGTTACTCTATTCCCATGAAACTTTGAGAGTTCTGCTAAATTGTCCAATCTTTAGACACCGATTCCTACTTAGCTTCTTTGTCTTTTCGTCCTGCACCCTTGATAAATGCCTGAAGGGAGACTCACCTGTCTCAATAGTCTTTTCTTTGAAATCCGAAGCCTTCAAGTTCTGGGTGCCATGGAAATGCCATCATATTTTCAAACACATTTTTTTTAAAATTGCCCAGTTTTTCTAGTTTTAATTAGATGGACAGTTGGTTTACAACAAACTCCTCCACTACCAGGAAGGATAATTCTTTATTACATTATTTTCATTTTTCTAAATCTCCACATTTATTTAAGCTTCACTGGCCATAAACATTTTTCCTCTTTTTTCCTACACTCGTGTTACTTCCTTTAAGAGAAGTTATAATGCCTGGTATGTTTGTATTTTCATCAAGAGTCATCATTCATTAATATGTTGGCAAAAATATTTTTGCCAGTCTTTTTTCAGCCCCTACTAAGGTAGCTTCTTGATAATCTCCACCGTGAGCTAGTTCATTGAAATAAAAACATAATAATTTCAGTTCTAGCTTTTACATGGACATCTTATTCAAAGTCATTTGCTAACAATGTTTCTCGTGAATCCTTAAGCTACTTTTATCCTGGCACACTTTAACTATCCTTCTGATCTCACCCAAACAGATTATTGCAGACTGTGGAGGGCCGTTCTTAAAATGTACATGAATCTACCTAGTATTTTTTTGTGTGTAATTTCCTCATGTAACATGAAACAAAACAAAAAACAAATGAATTGTTGAATAGGGAAAATAAATTTTAGCAACTTCTGTGGTGCTTCTCTCTCTAGATCCTCTAGCAGGATTTCTCTGCTGAATTATCTTCAAGGAAGAGAGATAAAAAATGAATCCTAGACGCGGCTGGTGTGCTGCGAGACAAGTGGAGTGTATGAAATACTCCTTATTCCAAGAGTAGTATCCAGAAAGAAGCCTGTATTCTGGGCAACTTGACCAACCTGGCTTGACAGCACATCGCACAGTGCCTTTGACAGCACCAAGGATTGGAAAATGGAATTGCAACTATCAGGCATAGAGTTATGTTTTAACATTTAGTTATAAAGGCCATGTCATGCCCTCAGAGATGCAGCAGGAGTATTAGGCCTGACATTTTGAATTTCAAATGCAAATTGGAAAATCCAACCCAAACTAGGAAAGGACAATGTGTGTAAACGGACTAAGTTCAGTATTCATAAATGGCTCTGGGGTCAGACTAATCAAGTCTCCCAAAGGCTCTGTTTTATTCTATCACCCATGTAGCTGAAAAAAAATTTCAATTAATACAGCTGAATAATATCTGAAGAGTATCATCTTAGTATTTTATTTGCCAAAGAGATTATTGATTACATGCATCCACAAGATATGAGTAAATTATGTGGTTCATTAATCTAGTTCATTCCACAACTAGATTATAGTATTTTTTCTTTTTGAATAACAATGTTCAAAACCTCTCAGTGGTACCCATAGGAAATAGATTTATATTTTTCAAAAATGTTACCACCATTTTTTAAAACTAAAAATTTTTTTTTGTGTAGAGTAGTAGTTTGTTGTTGTTTGTTTGTTTGTTTGTTTTTCGTAGACTTGCTTAAAAGCACATTTTGAGGAGTAATAGAATTCAGACTAGAGCCTGTAAATCTGATTTCCGTCTCACTGCTTTTGCTCCCACTTTAGCACACTATATGGATGCATGCCACGTACAAAATAGTAGTGATGAGAAATGGAGAAAACAGCGTAGTAGAAGCATGAATCCATTCTTTTTCACTTATAAGCACAGGCGTGTGCAAGGGATGTAAGCATTGGCCAATAAATGCATGACTTTCACAGTGAGCCACAGGCCCTAGAAACTTGCTATGTTCTCAGTTCTCTTTCAAAACACAAATTTGATAAAGTTATTTTCCTACTTAAAACCTTTTAATCTCTCCTTATTAAGAATAAAGTCCAACTTAGGTACCACAGCTTACAAACACTTGCCCTACTTTTCTTCCTTCTTGCACTTCCTTGCATGTTGCATGTTCTCTTCACATCTGGGTCTGTAACTTTGCTGGCCCCTCTATCTAGAATATTCCCCTTTTCGCTTATCCTTTGACTGGCTAATTCCTTCTTATTCATCTGGATTCAGTAGTTGCCATTTACTCTAAGAAACATTTCGTGTGTCCCAGATCTCAATTAGATTCGTCTTCTATGTTTTCAGTCACCCAGTACTTGTTTTATTTATTTATTTATTTATTTATTTATTTATTTATTTATTTTAATGTATTGGGGTGACAATTGTTAGTAAAATTACATAGATTTCAGGTGTACAATTCTGTATTACATCATCTATAAATCCCACTGTGTGTCCACCACCCAGAGTCAGTTCTCCTTCCATCACCAAACACCCGATCCCCCCCACCCTCATCTCCCACGCCCCACCCCCCTTACCCTCTGGTAACCACTAAACTATTGTCTGTGTCTATGAGTTTCTGTTTCTCATTTGTACTTGTTTTATTATAGGATTCATAATAGGCATTGGAATTGCCTATTGGTTTATATGATCCATTATTTTCTATGCACCATGTGTGTAGGATCTGTGTCTATCTTTTCTCCACTTTATTTCTGGCATTTATCACCCTCCCTGGCATAAAGCAGACACCCTATATATCTGAAGAATGAATGAATAAAAAGCATTCTAACACTTTGAGAAAGGCCTTCAATGGGCAAAAACTTCACAAGGACAAATGTCCTACTGATTTATTATCTATTATTTACCAGCCATTTTCTATACATTATCTTTCATTTAGTGCTATTTTTATGAAAAAAAAATAGATCTTGTGACAGATTGTTTTATTGGCCAGTAATCAGTGCCCCTCACTAAGGGTATACATCCCTGCCCTATTAAATTCAGGTATGGTCATGTGACATGGGAACAGAAATGATAAGTGTGACTTTTATGCAGTAGCTGTGTGAAGCAGATCATCATGGCTTGCCATGTAATTGATCATTGATATGTTTCAAAAAGATTCCTTTGACCCAGACCTCAAATACTGTGGAACAGATCCCCAGCTAACTTAGCTGAGTGAGAAGTAGAAATATGTGTTATTGTAAACCACTGAGAATTTTGTGCATGTTACAATAGCATATAGTAGTCCATCCTGACTAATATTGATCCACACAACCTAGTTCAAAAAAGGGGAGTTTCGCAAAAAATTCAACATTGAATAAATCTTAGTCATAGCATAGACCAACACCAAGAACACTTAGGTTTCACTGGAACAGGGAACTAAAAAGGCAAGAACTGGTGCTATTTTATTCATATCTTAGAAGCTGCATAGCCTCACATTTCTGCTTCTCTCTGTGTACCTGCTACTATTCTTTTCTCCTTTACTTTTCATACTCGTTAATCATCAATATGACCCAAATGGGGATGATCTCCAGCCTTTGTCTCCATATGATCTTCTAGCTCAGAACCTACTACCAACTGCAAATTCTCTCTGAGTCTCTTGGTTTATATTATTGAGAGATATATTTGTGGTTTTAGTCCATCTTTTTGAACCAAATCACAAGCCAGATGTCACTTGCTAGTCAGTGCTACTAGTTACTAGTCTAAGGCTTGTCCAATCAGTTGTTGTTCTGTGTGAGAGTACTGGGGATGATGGTGGAAGTTCAGTAACAAGCCATATGGCACAAAACATGGCTGTTTGTGACAGCAAATAGTATGTGGCAGGTTTCACTGTCTTTAAAAAGTATATAAAAAGCAGAGTTATCTTAAAACATGTCAGTTTGTCACATTGATTTTATGACAAAGTATTATTATTGCTATTATCATTATTACCAAATTTCAGATTATGAAATTAAAAGCAGCTAGGTAACGTGGCTACAATTGCATACTAATAAGTGAAGGGCAGAGTGGATTTAAAATGTAAACCTTCGTATGTTTAGCAGAGCTCAAATTCCATGCTCTGCAATATGCTAGATCATCTCAAAGTCCCCCTCAGTGAAACGCGTATGAATAACTTTATAGCAAAAACAAAATAAATATTATTTAAAGGTAAAACAGATGGGGTTATTTTAAAGAAGAAGAGTGATATAGTTGGTATATGTTAAAGGAGAGGAAGGGTCTCAGAGCCCCAAAATGATTTTCTTCTCAATCCATTTTTCCAACATTTTATTGTTAAAAATTTTAAATGTACAGAATGTTAGAGTGAATGGCCATATATCCACCATGTAGCTTCTAAAATTTATATTTTGCTATATTCTTGCTTTACCACATATCTACTTATGTACCCATCTGTCTTATTTTTCAGTCATTTGTAAGTGAGTTGCTTGGCCCTCTGTATTCAAACGTTTCATTAGTTTGGTTGGGTCTGAAAAAATATTTTCTTCAAAGCACTTTAAGTCCTTGCTACTCAAAGTATGTCCCATGACCAACAGCCCTGGCATCAGCTGAGACTTTGCTAGAAACAAAAATTCTTGGGCTCTACTCTAGACCTAGTACTAAATCATAATCTGCAGTTTATCAAGATGCCCAGGTGATTTGTGTGTACACTAAATACCAGCGAAGACTGACATGGGTGATTCCAATGAACAATGAAGGTTGAGAAATACTAAATTGGATAAGTAGTTTCATTATGTGTATCTTCCACTTACCAACACTATGACCTTGGACAATAACTTATTTGACTCAGGATTTTTATCTGTGGCACGTGAGAACAATAACTACTTTGCAGCGTTGTTATAAAGGTTAGATCTGATCATTAATGGAGCAGGGCCTTGTCAGAACAACATGTTGTTTCCATAGGCAAACGCATGTCTATGTGGGCACAGAAGCAGTAACATCCAACTCAATAGCTCCCCAAACAAAGTGGTTCTAAGTTTGTCTTGTGTTAATACCAAATTTTGTAGATAATGATGGAGAAAATAATCTGGATAAGGTCTAAGGAGTAAGTTAGATAAAACTGATTAAAGGCCTGGATAGTACAAGCAAGGGTCTAGGCTATATATGGAGGTAGAAAATGGTATATTGAATGAGTCTCCAGGCTTAAGAAAAGTGGGAAACATAAATTTCTTTGTAATTTGCAATTATAATATACTGAGATTGGAAAGGACAATATGGGAGGGTCACTGATTCAAAGATACCAAGAATTCATAGAAAGGGTAAAGTGACCAAATGATTTGGCAGTAGGATTTACTGGAATTTAGCAAACATTTACTGAATGAATAGTCACCATCCTACTGAGCACAAGTTATTTGCTGATAAAGAATTGTAGAGAGGAAATCACAGATACAAGAAAAGGGAGCAAATGTAACATGTTTGAGTTGTAAGAGAAAAATAGGAGAAAAGAGAAGTAGATCACAAATCCCAGGAGCTTAGAGCATAAAGAAGAGAGAGAGAGAGAGACATTGCAGAGTAACACAATTCAGAAGGAAAACAAAACAAGCCTCTGAGCATTTCCACAGCAAATGCATGCCTCTCAGGGCCCACAAGTAGTACTACCACAATCAATAGTCCCCAAACAAAATCACTATAGAGTTGTCTAGTACTATTATTCAACCCTATATTATGCCAGAATCCTTTGTGTCCAGAATTCACATTTGAGTTTCCAGAATTGGGCCACAGTCATTTCAGTAACTGATTCCTCTTACCTACCCTCCTTGTTGAGTCACCAGTTATAGTGGGTGTGTTTCTCTTTTATTTTAGTCTCCCTTAAAGGCACAATGAAGATCAGGGAAGACTTTCACAAGTAGGAAGTCCCAATACTACGAGGTACAAACCTAAGACCATTTGCATTATACCAGGAACATTATGAAGAATGTCAAGCTTTTGTCTGTTTTCTGCTCCAGTTTCTTAGGGGTATCATCATATTGGTATGGTTATGATATCCTAAATGCTTTAGGCACCTTCTCAAAAGTGTCACCTGATAAATGCATTCTTCCTACCAGATGTTCCTGTTTCTCATCAGCAGTTATGGATACTATTTTTAGCCTGGGCTGAGTTTTATCTTTCCACAGCAGGGATGTTGCTTGTGTTCCTTTTATTTCACTTCCATTTTTTTAAAAAAAGAACTCATTTCAAAGAAATTTCTAAAGATGCCTTCAGCAAATTTCAATGCTATTTCTTCTTAGTCACCTAAATAGAATAGGCCGAAGAATGCAGCCTTTAGACATTCTCTTAAAGGTTAGTATTTGATTTAAGGAAAACATTCTGAACTGTAGTGATTTAAAGTAAAAAAAAAAAAAATTCTAAACTCTCTAAGGATTGAATAGTATTATTTTAAAAGGAAAGAAATGAGTGATCAACAGGCAATGGGAAAAGAAAGTTAGAGATACGAAGTACCTAACATAAATAAAATTTATCTTCTACAGCAAATATATGCTAATTTAAAAATCATACTTTCATTCTACTCCATCCCATAATATAAGTGACAGAGGGTAAAGCAAATAGTTTCCATTTTCTTTTCCAGATTTTCCCTCCAACCTTTCCTACCTTACTCTCTGCTTGGGCACTGGCTTTTGAGACTGTATTAACAGGCTTCCTTGTCCTCTGAGCTGAAGTTGGTTTTGGCCAATGGGAGTCATCAGCAGGATATGTGAGGCCAAGAGGAAGGAGAGGTCTGGGTATTTATCTTCTAGACTCTGTTCCTCCTGGGTCACCTCTGATTGGCTGCATCCCTCTACTGAAGTCTACAACTCCTGTTGGGCAGCTTTGTCATATAACTCTCTTTTCATATTGTGGCATCTGATTCCTGCCCTTATTCCTTTAGGTACAGGGATAACAGCTACACTTCATTGTTCCTGGCCCCTGGGTATTTCACCTTCCTTATTCATCTCTTTCATTCCTGTCCACACTTTTGTAAATACTCCCTTCTTTAAACTTACCTAAATTTCCCCATTTGTATTTTCCATGTGCTTCCTGCTGGTGCCCTGACTAATACAGAAGAGTTTAGCTTTATTCATTAATTAATTCATTTATTCATTTGCGGATTCATTTATTCAACAAATATTGAATATCCATTATGTGTTATATGCTATTTTGGACCTTAGGAGTATAAACACTGTACAAAAACAAAACAAAAACAAAAAAGACCCAGGAAGACATCTCTGCCCCTGTGGTGCTTATGTCTAGTTAGGGGAGACAGACAATACATAAAAGAAGTAGCTAAATTATAGTATGTTAGAAGGTGGAAGGTGCTATGAAGATAAAATAGAGATGGGAAGAGAGATAGGAAGGCATGTGTGTAGGAAGGGACAGAATGTAATTTTAGATAATGTGGTTAAGAGAGGCCTCACTGAGAAGGTATCATTTGGATAAAAAATTGTAAGAGAAGAGAAAAAAAAAAGCATATATATCAGGGAAGCATTGCAGGCTGAGGCAATAGCGACTGCAAAGGCCTAAAGGCAGGGAGTGCATGGATGTGTGAGGACTATGTGGCTAGAACAAAATGAGAGAGGGCACAAGTTCTGGGAGATCACAAGGTAAGGTGGTGGCAGGATGCACTGGGCAAATACACCATTAGAAGAAGTTTGACTTCTACCCTGAGTAAGTCAGGGAGCCATTGGAAGGTACTGAGCAGAAAAATAAGCTATGAAACTTCTGTTTTTAAGAAGATTACTCTGGATGTTGCATTGAGAACAGACTATAAGGGAGTGAGAGTATGGGATTAGGGAGACCAATTAGAAGGCTATTGCAATAATCAAGTGGAGAGATTTTGGTGGCTTGGAGCAGGGATATGGCAGAAGAGAAGATGAGACGCGGTCAACTTCTGGACACATTCCGAAAAAAAGTACTTGACAGATGTACCACTAGATTGGATATAGTGTGTAGTACAGATTGAATGCTTGTATCTCATCAAAATTCATATTTTGAAATTTTAATTCCCAATGTGATGGTAATCTGAGGTGGGGCCTTTGGTAGATGATTAAGTGTTGAGGGCAGCACCATCATGAATGGGATTTGTGCCCTGATAAAAGAAACCCTTAAGAACTCTCTGCCCCTTTTGACTGTGTGAGGGCACAGTGAGAAGATGGTCATCTGTGAACCAAGAAGCAGGCTCTCACCAGACACCGAATCTGCTGCACCTTGATCTTGGGACTCCCAGCCTCCAGAACTGTGAGAAATAAATTACTGTTGTTTATCAGCCACTTGGACTATGGTAGTTTGTTATCACTAAGATAGTGATGCACTAAGATAGTGTATGAATGAGTGCATTCCAGAATAACTCCCGGGCTTTTAGACTAAGAAAATGGAAAGACAGAGTAGATGTTAACTGAGATAGGCGAGACTGTTGAAAGGAGAAGGTTTGGGAGGGAATAACTAGATTTTAGGTTTGGACATATTAATTTTGAGATGTCTATTAAACATTGAGATGTTGCAAAGGCAGTTAGATATATGAGTCTGGAGTTCAGAGGGAAATCCTGGGTAAAAAATATAGATATGACAGTTATTAGCTTTTATGTTGTTTGGGGAGCCATTAGGCTGGGTGAATTTACCAAGGCAGGAAGCCTCAATAGAGAAGGGGCCAGAGGAGTGAATTTTAGGGTACTCCAACAATAACACATCATGAAGATGAGGAAGAACGAGTAGAAGAGACTAACAGTGTAATGAGGTAGAAGGAAATCCAAGATACTATGGAGTCCTGGAAGTTAAGTGAATACAGTGTTTTAAGAAAGAGAGAGTAATTAACTGTGTCAAATGCTCTTAATATTACAAAACAAAGATTAAAAATTGTCTGTTGGATTTAGTAACATATTGGCCATTGGTTGTCTTCAAAAGAGTAGTTTCTAAGGAGTGGATAAGATAAAAGCTTTATTGGAATGGGTTCAAGAAAGAATGTGAAGAGATGAATTGAGGAAAGAATATAGACAAGTCTTTTGAGGATCTTTGCTGAAAAGAAGAACAGGAAATTGGGCAGTAACTGGATAATCAAATGGTGTTGAGGAGAAAAATAGCATCATGTTTGTGTACAGACGGGGAATATCTAATAGAGAGGAAAAACAGCATTACACATGACAGTAATGCGAGAATTTCTGGAGCGATGTCCTTGAGGAAAGAGCACCAGGCATAACATTTTACATGTGAAGTGGCCCTTGCCAGGAGCACGGATGATATGAATAGTAACAGGCATAAATTCAGGCAGGTGAGTAGATGAGATGGTGGGAGGTTGTGGAAGTTCTATCACTGTTCTTCTATTTTCTCATTAATATATAAACAAGATTGTCAGCTGAAAATGAGAATTGAGAGGAAGTATTGGAGCTTTGAGAAAGGAAGGAAAGGGAAGTAATCTAAAAGAGTGAGTTAATGAACAAAGAAAATATAGTAATATTTCCAGGCAGCACTAAGAACCTATTTGAGTTTAGTGGTCATGAATTTAAAGTGAAACCAGCAAGCATTGCCATGCATTTTTCTCTAGCCGTCATTAACTTCATGACTGGAAAGAGAATTGTATTTAAAACCAGGGTATGGTTTAGCGAGTGTCATAGGTTATGTTTCCTGGGAAATAAACTTTGAAGCAGACGTTTGCTTAGGTGGTTTTTGTAGGGAGTATTCTTGGGGGAAAACTCTTCTGAGGGAGTAAGTGAAGCAGATTTGAGGAGAAGGAGAAGCTGACAATCCCTAGTATGGCCTTTCAGAGATCCTCAGGATTCTGAAACTGGAATGACCCTTGAAAGATGTCCTCAATTGAGGAAAGGGAGCAGAGAGCCTTATACCCCCATATCAACCAGTCACTAGATGTGGTCTGCCCTTAGGATGGAGGGCCACTTTAGGCCATGTAGTTCCATTTGGCTGAGGGCAATGCCTGGCAAAAGTCAGTTGTGAATCATCAGAGGCAATACTTCTGGTAGCAGGTAAAATGATTACCTCAATATTAAAAGGGGAGATCTGAAAAGCATTCCATGGCATTGATTATAGTCCACGCCTTGTGCCATTCAACTCCATTCTGCTGTGTATAGTAAGTTCTCACCATCTGAGACTAGCTTCTCCAGGATTCCTGATGGTCTCTTTTCCTGGGGAAGTTTACAAGAGGTATCTTGGTAGGATGACTATAGTCTCTGCTGCTACAGCTGGTCTTGGAGCCACTGATCTTCATCCTCTGTCGCCCATTCTAATCTACTCATATCCTTGACAAGCACCTCTGTTAGTCTAGATGGCTCACCTCATAGAGGGATTCAAATTTATTAGAGTTCTGAAACCCTGGTAACCAAGTTCCTCATGAGTCATGACTGCTGTACCTGTTCCCTAACTGAAAAGTTGACAAGAGAGTTCTGTGGCAGAAAGACACTACGGTTATCCCCAATGATGCCTACCTGCTGATATTTTTTCCCTTGTGCAATTTCCTCCCCCAAAATATAGGTAGAATCTGTGATTTGCTTTTAACCAATAGAGTATGGTAAAGGTGATCAGATGTCACTCCCTTGATTACATTAGAATACATAAAACTGTATTGACAATAGACTTATTCTTGCTCTCTGTTGGTCTTGACAAGCCATGCTTCTACATTGTGAACCATCTATGAACATCTGGGAGGGAACTATAGACGGCCTCTAGTAGCTGAGGGCAGCCCTCTGGCTGATAACAGAAAAAAGCTGAAGCTCTCAGTCCTACAGTTGCAGGGAAATACATTCTGCCAACAACCTGGAAGCTGATTCTTCTCCGAGTCAAGCAAGGGGAGAACATTAGCCTTTAACAGAAAGAAATGGGCCATGTCTGCATCCCCAGAATGTTCAGGGAAATCAGGCATTAAAAATTTTCAAATACTGGGGCAGTCGGATAGCTTAGTTAGTTAGAGTGCATGCTCTTAACAATGTTTCCTGTTCTACTTCCGCATGGGATGGTGGGCTGCGCCCCCTGCAACTAGATTGAAAATGGCGACTGGATTTGGAACTGAGCTGCACCCTCCAAAACTGAGATCAACGATTAAAGGACCTCAACTTGACTTGGAGCTGATGGGTCCTAGGAAACACACACTATTCCCCAATAAAGTCCTGGAAATACACAGTATTTCTCCAATTAAAAAAAAATATTAAAATGTGTATATATTCCCATCTCAAGTCTCAGAGTCACGTTACTTTCCAATCAAGACCTTAACCTTGGTGTAGCTGACTTGCCAGATTTTATAATTCAACCTTATATGGCACCCCACTGCCAATTAGGCCCTGGTCCTGATATTTAGCTTTCTTTTTTCTCCAGCTGCAGCAGATGAGAGACTCTTTGCATGATACCAAGGAGGCTTTAACTGTTGCATTAAATAGATCATTTACTTCCCTTGACCGTTTGTTATCTTTCTATAATGCTTTAACAACCCCCAGTAACAGCTATCCAACTATATAGTTCTCATAATTAGAATTTCCTCTAGCTTTCAAATGCTTGATACATTGTATCTTTCAGTGCATTCTCTTCCATGGGTATTCTACCTCCTCTTACCACCAAAAGTAATTTAACAATCACACCACTGCAATATGCCAGAACCTATCATAATTCTACTTCCCACCAGTGATGCTGTCTTATTGCCAACTTGGAGACAGATGATCCGGTTCCAAAATTGGACTTTAGGATCTACTCTCCAGCACCACTCCTCATACAAACCATTTAAGTCTCCTTCCTTGCTAAACAGACTCCAAGATGGAGATTTGTGTCCAGGTATTTCATAGAGTAGCCATCTGGTGAATAAATCTGGGGAGTAAACCTGCATGGGGGTACAGGGAGTAGGGTCAGGCAGAGGGAGAAGTTGAAATGCAATGTAGTTTAACAGAGCAGAGTCCTTAGCAGATCCCACTGGGAGAACAGAGTGAGGATGGCCTTCAGCGATATCTCAGATTGAGCCAAAAAGAGCTTAGTTTTTGTACCCCTACATTAACCAGTCATTGGATGTGAGGTGCCCCAGGGAGGAGGTGTAATCTTGGGCAAGTCAACTCTCTTTGGCGGAGGCCAATTGGAGGGACTCAATTGTGAGCCAAGAACAGCCAACAGTCTTAGCAGTTGGGCAAATGAATGTCTTTGTCCTGAAGGGGGTATCCTGGCTGCACATTATAGCAAAATAAATGAAGCTAGAGGGTAAGACAGCTCCAAGAGACCATGAAATTTGGACAGATGGTGGGGAAAAGGAGAACACGAGAGATAAGAAGGTCAATGGATTGTAGGTCCTAATGATGTCAATGGATTGTTGGAGTTAGCATACCAGAGATAATAAGCTAGGAAAACAAAGCATAGCCTTTGGAGAGTGGGGTGATTATAATTGAGATCTTGGAAAGCTTCACTCTCAGATCCTTACATGACAATTTATTCTCAAGATTCAATCACTCAATCAGAAAGTCTCAACATATATCAAATTATTTGCCAAATGAAAGTTTTTCTACCCATACCAGTACAATTCTACTAGAATTGTATGTGTTTAAACACACCCACATATACAATTTTAAGAGTGAAGGCTACAGTATTTTTGTTCCAGGGCTGGCAACAAATTACATTGAAAACTTTGATGATAACTACTTCAGTAGTTTTCAAATTATGTCAGTGGAAATAAATGATGTTTTTGTATCAGAAGCAGCTATCACCATTCCCTCCCACCCCCATCAAGTTTAAAAGTAGATATTAAAACACAAGTAATAATATATTCTTCTTTGTATACCTATACTACAAAAGCCAAATATCTTATTTTCTGGCCTCTGATTTTTTTTTTTTTTTTTAACAATTGAAATTCAGTGGTTCCTTAAGCAAAGTAATTGTTGAAAAAGAAATTGAAGGTTGTAGATTTCAAATGCCAAATAAACATTTGCAGACTTTTAAATTCCTACTAGAATGTCCTTCATTAGGAACTTCAACACGTCATTCATTTCCAGAAGAAACTCTCTATCCTTCACTGAATTTCGAAGGCTGCCAGAACATTTCACAATGAAATTGCTACTTGCACATAAACGTAAGGCAATGACATGACCTTTAATCAAAATTAGAGATTAAAAAGAATATTTGAACTACTGCTTTGCTGGGGATAGATATTTCCTACAGTCGGTGAACTTGTATTAAAAAAAAAAGAATTCTGCCTCTAATTTTGCAGCTGTATTTGTACATGCTCACGTGTGTGTGTGTGAGTAGCTCTATTTTAGACAGAATGAGATAAAGCCCAACTGCTTCCTTTAGAACCCTGTCAATGCTTTCCCTTAAAACTCATGACTAATTTTTTTTCATTTGTGTTGACAAAGTATTGTGTCTCTAATAGCCAGGTCTTCAAATGGTGTGACCAAGAAGAGGAGACAATCTCACAAATGTGGGCTGAGTGCTGAATAGGCAAAAAGGGTAAAAAGAGAAAAAAATCTTCATCAACGCGAAACCAATGAGAAAAAAAAAAGAACAAATTAATGGTTTTAGGTCATTTATATCATCTTCTTATCCAAGATGACATACTCACGTTCCATTCTTAAACATTTTTCTTTCACAGACGTTTTGTGACGGCCTGCCAAAAGATGGTTGAGTGGTTTGGATCAATGTGAATAGCCAATCAGATCTTTTGAGAAACATTCAAGATTAGCTTTGCCCCTTTCTCCCATCATATATGATAGAATGTTCAAAGGTTACTAAGTTTTTTGAGTGGAATCTGATTACACTTACATATAAAAATATTTTTATGAAACAGCTGAGTGGTATAATGGACGCAAAACCCCTAAACATTAATTTTTTTTTTTGTTAGAAGATAAACTTGTTTCCAGTTAGGGACAAATAAGATCCATAAAGAATATTTTTTTATAGTTCCCCAGAAGAGGCTGGGATGGGGGAAAAGGTACATAGGGGTTTCAACGGTATTGTTTTAGTTATTTAAAAAAATTTTCAAAAGGAAATATATTAGTATATATATATATTAGTATATATATATATATATATATATATATATATATATATATATATATATATATATATATATATATATATATATATATATATATATATATATATATATATATATCATGGCAGAGAGCGTTCTGGTCTTTTCTTGTTTTAGAAGGACACTAATCCCATCATGGAGGCTCCACCTTCATAAACTCATCTAAACCTAATTAGCTCCCAAAGGCCGCCCCTCCCCCCCCCCCCCCCCCCCCCAGTACCATCACCCTGGGGATTATGGCTTCAACATACAGAGTTAGGGGGGACATAAATATTCAGTCCATGACAATTTTTAAGCCCCTTTTAATTGAGTGTTATGCTACTTTCAGCCAAAAGAATTTTAACACATATGTTTCCACCAGTTCCTTCAATATTCTTCATATAAATTGGGTGCAAAACTTTTCACTGTCTTTGTTAATTTACATTTGTTTTCCTCACATTTATCCGTATCTCTTTTCAAGAGTGACAGCACGAGGAGAAGGCCTTGGTTCAGGTTTAGTCTGACAAGACAGAGAGAGTGAAATTATGTCATTATTAATTTTAGATTTTATAATTCTATTAATTCAGATTATGATTTCAGAATTGTTTCAATAGCCTCAGCCCTTAGTTGACTTGAAATAAGTTCACAATTGATTCTCTAGTATTTGCTAAGCTATGACTCATCTGTCATGCAATAATGCAGTTGACTGTTGGGACCCAAATGTATGATCAGTCCTATTGATTTTAGACCTACTGTACTTGATATTTTTAAGATTTATCTTATTTTCTAGTATGTTTTAATATTCTTGAATTTAAATTTGAATTGTTCCAAATGTCTCCCTGCCAGTCTCAGATGATCCACAGATGTGATGAATGAGAACTTTATTCTTTTTTAATCAAGGCCATTGTAGAAGACAGAGCCTTGTATTATTTTTTGTGACTTTTCTTTCAAGTTCAGAATGGTCCAGTCATTCAGCTGGTTACAAATATAAATAACTGCACAAGACTCTCTTTAGATTGTGATTTCTTTTAAAGCAGGGATCACAACTTATCCATTTTGACAGGTGTTGAAGATGCAGAGCATCTACTTTCTGGTGGGGACCACCAGAATATTTAATGCGTTGGTCCTCCTCCCTGCCTCTATACTAGCATACCCTAGGAAACCTGTATAAAATACCAGTGCCTCACCCTGGTCCAATTGAATCAGACTCTGTCTTAGTCCCTGGCACTGATGTTTTTAAAAGCTCTTCAGAGATTCTAATGTATAGCTAATCATTTCAAACTACTGATTTACTGAATAATTATTGCATGAATCTGGCTCAATTTTTTGTTTTTTTAACATACATTAGGTATACTTTTTGCCATTTTTCCTCCATTACTTTTTGTTTTTATTAATAATGCAGGTAAATGTCTGTCTCTCCTATTACATGGTAAGTTACTTAGGATCTCAGACCATAGTTAGTTCTCTGTAACAAAGAGTACACTACTGTCCATGCAGCAGCTACACAATACAGGCTTAAATAGAACTAAAAAATGATGTTTACAAACAAGAATTGGAGGTGATTAGCCTGTTCTTGGAAGAGGTCACCTGAATGCTGTGCTGTTTTTATTTTACTTTTAGTGATAACACACTATTTTAGATGGCCTTCTACTGTTAGTTTTTAGAGTGCCTTCTTTCTATTTACATTATTTGGGTGCTGGGGGAAATAGGGAGAGGTTGGGACAACTTTCAGCTATAAAATGAAGTTCTTTAAGTCTAATGTAAAATGTGGTGACTATAGTTGATAACACTGTATTGTTTAATTGAAATTTGCTATGAGAGTAGAACCTAAATGTTCTCACCTCACCTCCCAAAAAGAGATAAATGTGTGAGGTGATGGATCTGTTAATTAACTAGATGAGGTGGGTGGAATACTTTCACAACATATTCTGATATCAAATCACCATGATGTAAACTTTAAATAACTTACAATTTTATAGGTTTTTAAAAAATTATTTCTTTTCAGTTACAGTTGACATTCAATATTATTTTATATTAGTGTCAGGCATACACTGTAGTGGTTAGAAATTATATAATTTATGCAGTGATCCCCTGATTAGTCTACTACCCACCTGGCACTATGCATAGTTATTACCATATTATTGACTATATTCCTTATGCTGTATTTTACATCCCTGTGACTACGGTATTTTGTAACTACCAATTTGTACTTCTTAATCCCTTCACGTTTTTCACCCAGCTCCCCAAATCCAGTCCCTCTGGCAACCATCAGATTGTTCTTTGTATCTATGAGTCTGCTTCTGTTCTGTTTGTTCCTTTATTTTGTTCTTTATATTCCACATATAAGTGAGATCATATGGTCTTTCTCAGTCTAACATTTCATTTAACACAGTCTCTTCCAGGTACATCCATGTTGTCACATATGGTAAGATTTCATTCTTTTTTATGGCTGAGTGATATTCCATTGTATATATGTACCAGTTCTTCTTCATCGAATCATCTATTAGTGGGCACCTGGGCTGCTTCCATATCTTGGCTATTGTAAACAGTGATACATCGAGTATAAGGGAGCATATATCTTTCCAGATTAGTGTTTTGTATTTCTTTGGATAAATACCCGGAAGTCCATTTGCTGGATTATAAAATAGTTCTATTTTCAATTTTTTTGAGGAAACTACATGCATACTGTTTTCTATAGTGGCTGTACCAATTTGCAAATTCACCAATAGTACATGAGGGTACCCTTTTCTTCACATGCTTGCAAACACTTGTCATAATTTTTTATTTATTGATGACAGCTATTTGGAAGGTGTGAAATGATATTTCATTGTGGTTTTCATTTGCATTTATCTGATTATTAGTGACATTGAGCATCTTTTCTTATGTCTTTTGGCCATGGGTATGTCCTCTTTGAAGAAATGTCTATGGCGGTCTTCCACTCATTCCATAATTGGACTATTTTTTTTGGTGTTGAGTTGTATGAATTCTTTATAAATTATGGATATTAACTCCTTATCAGATGTATCATTGGCACTTATCTTCTCCCATTCAGTAGGATTTTTTTTTTCATTTTGTTGGTGGCTTCCTTTGCTGTGCAAAAACATTTTAGCTTCATGTAGTCTTATTTATTTATTATCTATCTATCTATTTATTTATTTTGCTTCCCTTGCCTGGGAGATAAATCAGAAAAAAATGTTACTAAGAGCAATGTCAGCAAGTTTACTTCCTATGTTTTCTTCTAGTTTTATGGTATCAGGTCTTACCTTTAAGTCTTAATCCATTTTGAGCTTATTTTTGTTTGTGGTGTAAGACAGTGGTCTAGTTATATTTTATTTTTTTCTTGATGAGTCTTAAAAGTTTATCAATTTTGTTTATCCTTTCAAAGAACCACCTTTTGGTTTCATTGATCTTTTATATTGTTTTTTTAGACTCTATTTTGTTTATTTCTGCTCTAATCTTTATTATTTCCTTTGTTCTACTCACTTTGGGCTTTGTTTGCTGTTTTCTTTTTCTTTTTTTCTAATTCCTTTAGGCATTAGGTTAAATTGTTTATTTGAGGTTTTTGTTTTGTGTGTGTGTGTGTGTGTGTTTTGTTGTTTTTCTTCGTTTGTTTGTTTTTTGAGGTAGGCCTGTGTTGCTGTGAATTTTCCTCTTAGGACTGCATTTGCAGTGTCCCATAGATTTAGGTCATTGTGCTTTTATTTTTATCTCAACGTAGCTTTTGATTTCTTCCTTGACCTTGTTGTTGACTCGTTCATTATTTAGTAGCACGCTATTTAGCCTCCACGTGTTTGTGTGTTTTTCAGGTAATTGATTTCTAGTTTCATACCACTGTGGTCAGAAAAGACAGTTGAGATGATTTCAGTCTTCTTAAACTTATTGAGACTTGTTTTGTGGCCCAATATGTGGTCTATCCTGGAAAATGTTCCATGTACACTTAAAAGGAATGTATATTCTGCTGCTTCTAGGTAAAATGTTCTGAAAATATCAACTAAATCCATCTGGTCTAATGTATCATTTAAGGCCACTGTTTCCTTGTTGATTTTCTGTCTGGATGATCAATCCATTGATGTCAATGGAGTGTTACAGTCCCCTATTATAACTGCATTACTGTCGTTCTCTCCCTTTATGTCTGTCAATATTTGATTCATATGTTTAGGTGCTCCTATGTAGGGTGCATAAATGCTTACAAGGGTCATATCCTCTTGTTAGATTGATCCCTTTATCATTATGTAATACACCTCTTTGTCTCTTATTATAGCCTTAAAGTCTATTTTGTCTGATACAAGTATTGCTATGCCAGCTTTTTTTTTTTTTTTTTTTTCCATTCTCATGAAATATCTTTTGCCATCGCTTTGGTTTCAGTCTGTGTGTGTATTTCAATGTGAAGTGAATCTCTTGTAGCTAGCATATGTCTGGGTCTTGTTTTCTTATCCATTCAGCTACTCTATGTCTTTTGATTGGATCATGTAATCCATTTACATTTAAAGTGATTATTGATAGATTCATAGTTATTGCAATTTTACTATTTATGTTTATGCCCCCCCCCCCCCATTTTCCTTCTTAAAGAAGTCATTTTAACATTTCCTGTAATATTGGTTTGGTGGTGATGAAGTACTTTGTGTGTGTGTGTGTGTGTGTGTGTGTGTGTGTGTGTGTATGTTTGTCTGGGATGTTCTTTATCTCTCCTTCAGTTTTAAATGATAGCCTTTCATAGAATTTTTGAGTTTTATTAATTAAACCTCAAATCAAGCTGAAATTAAAAAGAAATAAACTCTATTGAACCCACTGAAAATGATTTATAGCTAATAAGCCAACAATGGAGATAAAACAACATGTAAAAAATCCATAAAGACACAGATAATGGGTGAAATGGGGAAGAAAAACAGATGGGATAAATAGAAAACAAATAGCAAGATATTAGGTTTATACTCATGAATTAGTTAATCACATTACATATAAGTAGTCCAAATACTAAAATTAAGAGGCAGAGATTATTAGACAGGATTTAAAAAAAAAGATACAATTAAATGTTGCCTAGAAGAAATGTACTTCAAATATAAAAACAGAAACAGTTTAAAAGTAATATATGTTTAAAAATGTACCATTCTTACATAATAAAATAAAAAGCTGAAGTGACAATATTAATATCAAGCAAAGCAAATTTCAGAACAAATAATATGACCATGGGCAAAGAAGTTTATTGTATAATGATAAAGGTGTTAATTCATCAAAAATATACTGTACACCTAAATATTTATATATTGAATAGCTAAGTTACAAAATATGCAAAAATGGATACAACCATAAGGAGAAATAGAAAAATTTCGAATTAGTGGGAGATTTTACTACCTCTCTCAATGATTTATTGACCAAGTCAACAAAAGAAAATTAATAGGAATGTAGATTTGAACAACTCCACCCATAAATTTATCTAAGTGACATTTATAAATACTCCACTCAGAAGAATACACACACTTTTCTAGTGCACAGGAAACATTTATTAAGGTAGAATATAATCTGGGGAATGAAACAAATCTCAATAATTTAAAATAATTCAAGTCATACAAACTCTGTTCTCTGACCAAAATGGGATTAAGTTAAGTCACAGAAGTAATATCTATATTCCTAAAATTATATGGAACTGCAATTAATTTAGAATTGCCAAAACATCTTTGAGAAAGAACAAAAGTGGGGAAATAACACTGCCTGATTTTGAGTTATTATAAACTTACAATGATCAAAACAGAATGTCATTGGTATAAAGATAGACACAGAAATGAAAATAACAGAAGAGAGATTTGAGAAATAGAACCATACAAATATGAATATCTAATTCTGAACAAGGGTACAAAAGTAATTCAGTGGAGAATTTAAAGTATGTTCAATACACAATGCTAAACAATTGGATATCAAAACAAATTGGAAATTGGAAATACAAAAAACAATTGGAAATACAAAAAACACAAATACACACATTAATTCATACTTCACAACATATACAAAAATTGACTAAAAATGAATCATAAATCTAGATGTGAGACCTAAAATGATAGAATTATTAGAAGAAAGCATAGAAAAAAATTTTGTGACTTTGGGTTAGGCAAATGATTTTAGATATGACACCAAAAACATGACCCATAAAATAATACAATTATATATTGTATTTCATCAAAATTAAAAGACAAGCCACAAATGAAAAAAAATATGTGCAAATCATACATTTGATGAAAAATTAGTATCCAAAAATACACAAAGAATTTTGAAAACTTAATAAGAAAACAAAAACACAGTTACAAAATAGGAAAAATATATGAAGAGATGCTTCATCAAAGTAGACACAGAACTGGCAAATAACTACATGGAACACCATTAGTCTTTTGGGAAATGCAAATTAAAACCATAATGATATTCCACTACATACCTATTAGAATGACTAAAATTATAGACTGACCATACCAAATGTCAATGATATGGAAAAATTGGAATTCCCATACACTGCTGGTGGTAATGTAAAATAGTATAACTGTTAAGTACTTTTTTTAAGAAGCTAGGCATATACCTACTATATGACTCAGCCATTTCACTCTTAGGAATTTCCCTATGAAAAATGAAAGCATACTCGTAGGTCCGTAGCAGCTTTATTTGTAATACATAAAAACTGGAAACAACTCAAATGTCCACCAATGTGTGAAAAGATAAACTGTGGTATGTACATGCAATGAGATACTACTCAACAAAGAAAGAAAAAAAAATATTGATACTCATAACAACACTGATGAATCTCAAAATAATTATATTTGAAAGAAGCTGGACAAAAAAGAGTATAGATAATATGATTCTATTTATATAAAATTCTAGAAAATGCAAACTAATGTATAGTGACAGGAAGATCAGTATTTACTTGGGGATGGGCACGACACTGAGGAGTGAAAAGGAAGATTGTAAAGGAGTACTAGGACATTTTGGGTGCTGGTGGATATATGTTCATTATCTGGATGTGGTGATTATTGCATGGATATATACGTCTTTCAAAACTCACCAAATTGTACTCTTTAAATATGTACATTTTATTGTCTGTCAATAAAAAAGAAAAACCCGCACACGCTTTTTTATCCCGAAAAATGCCTAAACACCAAAGCACTATCAAGTTATATTTCCATAGTGCTTTCATTATACAAAGCACATAGAAGCATAAAATCTTTTCATATATTTAATTTAATCTTCATAATAGATCAATGAGATTCTGTACATCTAGTTTCCAATTTCCTCCCCCATTCTAAATCTCACAAATGTAATAATGGAAATAAGATATTACTCTGAGGAGTATCTTTAAAATCAGCATATAAAAGATCAAAGCAAAGGTATGCAAAATCCCCATTCAGAGTCAGGAATGTTTCCAAGTAGAAACATTTGATTTCAATTTTGAAATATCAACTTGATTGAAGGAAAGAATTCCCCACTATTAAGGAAAGAATATGACAATTATGATGGGATTTGGCCACCAAAAGCCTAGGCAAAGGAGCATTTTTGAACTCTCCTACATCAGTGCCCACTAAGTGTTACCCAGGAGAGGGTGCCCAAGAATTTGACCTATCCAATTTTGTGACATATGTATCCTTGTCATGAGGATAGGTTCATAGATCGAATATATTGTACTCGAATATCGAGAATCAGATAATTAAATGTTCTGCATATTTAGAAAACACCCTTCTAATAATAATCTGGCTTCCTATGGAACCTGCCTTTAGGTTGCGATTAGGCTGGTCAGAGAACTCCAGTGCCCCTTAGTAGTTATAGTTTTCATTTGAAATTAGGCATAGGCTTTCAAGAGTTAGACTTCCGTCTCTGTGTACGTGGCTAATGCGAAGCCTCACTGGAAAGACTAGACATTCTCCTTGTCACTAAGCCTGCAAGATGGAGATGAAAAGTGGGACTTTGTAACACTTGTCATAACAGTACCACTCTGTGGGGACTTTGCCACAGCAGTCTAACAGCCTTTTCTGTGAAAAATGTATTTTGCTATTTTCCTCTTGTTTTAGAACTTCTACAATTAAGTGTTGTTATAGCCATTTTCACAGATGGAAATCTGAGGCTCACTGACGTTATATTTCTTGTTCTAGTTCACCCAACTGGTAAAAAAAATAAAGCTTAGAATCTGTCAGGACTTCCGACTACAAGTCCAAACCTCTCTTTATTGCTTCCTGGTAATAAAATGTGGTCAGTGTCAAGAGACTTAACTTTGTGATACCTGCAGGCTCTCTGTAGGTGCTGGTAGAAGGCCTGGGGGCTGGTGATTGGGTAATGGAGTTGGAGCAGGGAGAAAACATTTCTTAAAATGCACCTATCAAATGAAGTAAAGGCATTTAAGTTTTAAATTGTCAGTCTAAACCCTGCCTTTCTAACAGCAAAAGCATCCACTGCCAAGATTTAGATTCGTGGCCATTTATTGAGTTGTTCAGACTCAGTAGGTCTCTGCTTTGAGCCAGGAATAATGTGTGTCCATGTGTTCTCCATCTGTTCCATGTATACAAATGGGTGTGACTAGGTGAGTTTTCATGATTATGTTTAGACATTGTTGGTAATTGGAAATGATTTTACTTTAGCAGCAAATGCTAGCTGAAATCTGATTGAGAGTTAGTCCATGCCTCACCTGCATGCGTCTCAAGGACTGGGATTATCAGGCTTAGTTTAGCAGCTGGTTCCATTACAGTTCATTATATGTGACTAGATTTCTCAGGGGGCCTGGAGGGGCCCTGCTAAGGCATTCAGGAGATAACTGCCTGCATGGCTTATATGTAACAAGGGGAGAGGGAGGCATTTCTTTTCCATTGTGCTAAAGCTGAGCTAATTAAAAATGACAGAACTAATCTGTTGCTGGGATCAGTATGGTGATTGGTTATTCTTGCACATTAACGATGACAGCTGCACCTTAGACTGTCTTCTTCCCAAAAGGAAGAGTCAGCATTTACCTATCTTGCTAAATAAAATGCTCTGCACAGATCTACAGTAGTATTTTGTAAGGAAGCAGGAACTAGAATTTCAGAGTCTTTAGTGAAAGGAAAAAATCAACTCTCAAAGTAATTAGCATTTCAAAGTAATTAGCAGTAGTATTAGGGTCTAAATTCTTAAGGGCAAGGACTAACTCTACTTTCATTTTTGTATTATAGAAGAGTAACTGGTACCTAGTACGCACTCAATAAACATTTGCAATATTTCACTTAAGCATGATTTTAAAAAAAAAAGCCAAATCACAATTCAGGGTTGTAATGAATTTGTTTTAACACTGTCCAGTTCAACCCACCTTCCTGTAATTCAATACCCACAGGTATATTTAATTTACTATAGTAAGCTTATTCTGGATGGTTATATTTATTTATATCTATTTACTTGTAATATATTTATTTATATTTTTCATGTTTATTTTTATAAATATAAATTTATATATTAATTTATAAATATTTATTTACATTGGATTTATAAAGCAGTGAGTGAAGCAGTACAAATCAAAGAGGGAAGCTTTCTTGGGAGTATTTCTTATGGTGCGAACAATTTCCAATTTCTTAAGAGGCCTGGAAAATGATGCAACAATTACAAACTAGCTCAATTAGTTTTATGTCTTTAAGACCATTCCACTGGGTCTCTAGACTTAGATTTATTTAAATATTCTATGAAATATACAAATAAAATTTAGTTCTTTAGCCTTCTTAACTATTTGGCTTAGATTCTGTATGCGTTACTACATTATCTGACTATTACTTTTCTAGAGATTTTTATTCTTAGGTTTTATTTTTCATAACATTTTGATATCACAGTTAAATTGATACTTCTTAATAACCTTTGCATGGTAAGTTGCTCTACTTGATCATTGATCTTCTCATATTTTTATATTCTTGAACTGATTATTACTATCAATTATTATATATGTGCTATACAATTAAATTACATATGTAATTATATTGAGTCTATGTGGTTCTAATATTTTGTTATATTTTTAAGTGCTTATAAATTAAGTCACTTGTGATGTCTTAATTAATGAACATAAAAATATATGTCCATACAGGTGAACGTGTATATATAATATATAAATATATTCAATATTTACTTTAAAATTTAATTTGTAAGAATTAATGATCTGAGCATTGCTAAAATTTTGAATATGAGATTCCAGGAGGAGGGAATATCTTACAGAGAATAAAGTATATGACAAAACAAAATAATAACTTATTTGTCTGAGACTTCCGAGACAGAGAAAGCAAACTTATTTTGGATCCTGTACTTGACAGTTGAAAATAGCTTTGAATATTTAAGTTTGAATTACTGAAAACTGAAGGGAACGTGTCAGGTATTTTTCTTCATATATTTTCACCTTGAAGCAACACAAATAATCTTAAAATTAATGTGTTGGAGGCATTTAATTTTTCTCTGAACTAATTAATCAATCAATATATTTATTGATGTATTGGTCTATGTGGAAATCACTATGGTAGGCAGAAAGCATAACACCAAGAAATAAAAGGCACATTATCTGTCCTTAGAGAGCTAATAGTTTATTTGGGGGAAAAAGTTTATGAAACACACTTTTTTTTTTTTTTTTTGTACTACCATATAGAAGGTATGGCAATAGGTGTTTTGCTGGTTACAACAAAGATTGAAACACAGACCTCAACTCAAGAGCCTTATTGTCTAGTAGAAGGGATAAAACAGCACATAAACAATTTTAGTGATAGAGTATGAAATTTATTATAAAAGAGATCTAAATAAAGTGTTATGGAATTCAAAGAACAAAGAGAGCATCTGTAATCTCCAGGGTTTCATTGAGCAGATGGCCTTTTAAATAAAGTTTGACAGACATAAAATATCAATTGCTTTCTAGTCACTTTCAATATTTCTAAGACACCATAGGGAGTTTGACACCCTCTCCATTTCCCTTAATAGTTATAATTCCAGATGGCTCAGGAGAGAAGCCACAATAAAATGTGACGTGTGTGTGTCCATGTGTGTGTATGTGTATGACAGGGAGAAATGTGACCTTAGATGGTATTTATAGATGACATCTACTTCTGCAATCTCTTCCATGTCCATGGCTTTAAATAACCACATATATATCAATGACTACCTGACCTGTATGTTTAGCACAGACCTTTCCTCTGAGTTCCTAGTCCCACAAAGCCAACTGCCTATTTAACACATTATTTAGGATATTTTAAAGGCATCTCAAATTGAACATGTCTACAATTGCACTCTTGATTTTCTCCTCAGTGCTGGTGGTAGTAGTTATTAATGCTGTTTCTGGAGCTCTTCTTTCTAATGGATTGTACTTCTTTGTGCCCTTAAAGTTTGATGTGGTTACATAACTTGCTTTGGTCCTGGGAATGAGCAGAGGTGTCCTATATCATTTCCAAATATAAGCCATTAAGAGCTGCTATAAAATCTGTCATATTCCCTGTCCTCCTTCCAAAGAAATCACTAACATTTTAGATGGTGGAGACATCATCAACTTGTTTCCTAAATGAGTATACGATGGAACAGACTCCCATCTTACATAAAATGGTCACGTAGTGTGAATGAGAAATGAACCACAGATTTGTTTTGTTTTTTTATACAGCTTTGTTGAGATTTATTTCACATACCGTAAAATTAATTCAGTGGTTTTAAATGTATTTAGAGTTGTACAATCATCAGCACAATGTAATTTTAGAACATGTTCAATACCTCCAAAGTAAACTCGATGTACATTAGCAGTCATTTCCCATTTTCATTTACCCCACTCTCTATTGTGTTTTCCCCAAAAGAAGACCTAGCCAGACAATCAGCTCTAATGCGTCTTTTGGAGCAAAAATTAATATAAGACCGAGTTTTATTTTACTATAATATAAGACCCAGTCTAATATAATATAATATAATGTAATGTAATGTAATGTAATGTAATATAATATAACTGGGTCTTATATTAATTTTTGCTCCAAAAGATGCACTAGAGCTGATTGTTCAGCTAGGTCATATTTTCAGGGAAGCATGGTACCTCTAGCTTTAGGCAAATGCTTATCTACTTGAACCTGTTTTGTTTACATCAGTAATAATTTGAGACTGCTTGTTTTTGAAGAATAACTCAGCTGGTACATTGGTCTTCTAGTGCTCGCTACCTTAATAAATGTCACCCACCATCACAAAAATCAGAAACTTAGAAGTTATTTTTGACATTCTGCTCTATCTCAGTCCCCACATCCAGCTAATCAACAGCTCCTCTGAACTGTACTTCCTTAATATTTCTGAAATTTATCTGTTTCTCTCCATCTCCATTGCTACCAGTATAGATCAAGATGCTACCATATCTTTCTTACACTTTTGCTAGTGTTTCCAAATTCCTAATATATATTAAACTTCAGGATTTGGAAATAAAAAATCAAAGTTCCTTGGAATTCTTTGGAAATTCTAGAATCATAAATTACTCTGTATTTTTCATAACAATTTATGTGTTTTTTGGTGGCAGAGTTGTAATAAATTTTAACAATATTTACAAGTACTTAAAATAATAAATGACTATAACAATAAAGCATGCATTTTTCTCTGACAGGATTATATTAAAGTTTCATATATTTTCTATAAAAATGTAATAATAAATACATAATTTATGATTATCATGAACGAACATGTGACAAGATTCTATATTTTAATAAAAATAAAAGTGATCTCTTCCTGATAAAGACATTTGGTAACAAAAAACATTAAATAAAGAAACAATACAAAATAAATGCCAAATAAAAATTATTTAAAAATTAAAATATGAAACTCCAAACATTTAATAATTAAAAGGTATTCTTAAAATGAAATTTAAACACACACAAAGCATTGGTTGCCCTAATAGCCTCGATCTTTGTATCATGACAAATATTGCAGATGTAGAAATATTTCTTACATTGTTCACAGGCAGTTAAATTTTTAAAAATCCAGAACCATTTTCAAACTGTGCATTAAGGTATACATTGCTTCATATAGGCTCATGTTATTTTTTTATCAGTAAAATAATTCTATCCGCTTTTCAAATTACAGCTTTGCCATGAAATCCATATTGCTTTTGCTAATTCATATTTCAGATCAGTTTCTAATTTTGTGTTGAAGTACCCACAACAACATCCTCTCCTCTTTGCATTTCCTCTGTTAAAGTCATTGCATTGCACTGTAGCCCATAGTAAATATTCAAACAGTGGAAAATACCAGTGAATAATTTATTGCAAACTATTAAAATAACATGACTTCGGATTTCCTAGCAAGCTTAATAACACTACTCAGAATCCTGTGTCAAAACTGCCAAATTAAGGACTTTGCATCTAAAACTTATTTATTGGAACATCAAATACAGGATTTGTATAAAATATACTATGTGAATAAATGTATTAATTGCTTTTATTTGTAACAAGTCACCCTCATCAGCACAAGGGGCTGCAGATATACACTTGCAATGTGACAAGAACTACAAGACTGACATTATATTTGTGACCACCTCTCTCCAATGTGTTCCTGTCTCAGTCCTAGAAATGTTGACCTTAGCCTTTCACTTTGTGTGTCCCTGTCAGCATTTCCTATTCTGGCTTGTCACTTGATGTCGGTAGATTCCTTCAAACCAGCAGTCTCCAGTGGATTGTGGAGCTTTAACTCTCACAGGAGGACTATGTTATTTTTTTCCTGTTTTTCTGAACTCTAGACTAATTTTTCTTGGGATTCGGAAAAAACAAATTTCCTGAGAAATGTGGGAAGGAATTCTCACATGGAAATCCTAACTCTTACAATAAACTCCCTGTATCCAGTCCTGCTCTCTTTTCATCCTTTATTCTATTTAGAGTTACTTTCTAGAAACACAAACGTGATGAAGTTTTCCCTACGCTGAAATGTATTTGATGGCTTTCTCATTGCTCTTAGATAAAAACCAAATCCTTAAAATGGTCTTTAAGGTATCTGCAAACCTCTCTGTCCTCTTATTACACCTCTTTGCTTCTGTGTTACACTTGAACTACACAGGCCTCCTTTTTAATAACATGCTCTTCCCATCATGAAACCTTTGTACTGCTGTTTCCTGCAGGAGGAGATACGTTCAGCGGTGGTGGGGGAGGAGTGCTGATAGTGTAGGACCTGCTAGGCTACTGCCACTTCTTTGGCTAGTGAGATATGAAACCATGGGAGGGTTTTGAGCACAGTTGTGACATGACCTGACTTAATATTTTAACGGGATGACATTAGTACCTTTGTTGAGAATAAATGGTAGTGGGTTAAGGATAGAAGCAGGGCGATTAGGAGGCTATTACAATAATCTTACGAAATAGTTCATGGTTAATGGTACAAAGATCAGTATGGTAGTTAGTGGCAAAGAAACAGTCTTAAATCAAGAGCTCAGGCTTCTTCTTGATTTCAGCTGACGAAGGCTTCAATACTGACAGAGGTACAATTTGAGTATGTGTGAGTCCCACTTGATCTACAATGATGCATCCTAAAATAAGGGTAGCTGAGCTCTGAGACTGCTCCTTTTTCAGTTCTGTTTAAAGTACTGAGGCTAACCAAAAGGTGGCTTTACTTAATAGGAGATCTAAATATGCATTTGTATAAATGTGATAAGATGATTTGCAAGAGAATTGCTGAACATATAATCTGTTACCCTGTGTGGATCAGAAAACACTACTTTCTTCAATTAACTTACCTTTTTGGGGGGTGGGGTGAGGAAAGTGATTGGGGCATTGGGTCCTGAGCAAAATCTCCTCTCATTGGCTGATGACATCACACAATAGCAGGACAGATTTAAAATCTCGTTTTATCCACCTTCTCTTAAACTACTTTGTGTGATCATCATATGTGTTAATGTAAGTTTCTATAGCTTTCAGATATTTTTTTCAGATGTTTCTTGTATGGACAAATGATCACAACCATCCTAAAGTGAGGATGAGATATAGGAACTGCCTTTCCTTTGGTTAAGGATAAAACTCGAGATTATTCCAGAGACATGGTGATGTCACCATATAACTGTTAAAATTAGGACCAAAGATGGTTCAAGTGTTGACCTTTCCAGATCTACACCCTTAGCTGAATGCTCTAATCTTCCTTAGGACTCTGAGGAACGTAGTATTAAGCCAGCTTCAAATCCTGATACTGTCACTTATTTTTAATTACCTTGTGCAAGTCACTTAATGTTTCTGAGCCTTGGTTATCATTTGTAACATGTAGTAACATATCCTTCATAGGTTTATTTGAAGATTAAAGGGCATAATAAATGTGAAATTATGTAGGACTAAGGAAGTACTCAACAAAGGTGAATATGTATGGGATGAAATCAGTCTGACCATCCTGTGTCAAAGAAGAAATAAAAAAGAGAGAATCAGCTGAAAGAAAGAGAGAGAGAGAGAGAGAGAGAGAGAGAGAGAGAGAGAGAGAGAGAGAGAGAGAGAGAGAGAGAGAGAGAGAGAGAGAGAGAGGAGAGAGAGAGAGGAAGGAAGGAAGGAAGGAAGGAAGGAAGGAAGGAAGGAAGGAAGGAAGGAAGGAAAAAAAGAAAGAAAGAAAGAAAGGAAGGAAGGAAGGAAGGAAGGAAGGAAGGAAGGAAGGAAGGAAGGAAGGAAGGAAGGAAGGAATATTTAGTTCTGTGATTTCACAGCCAGTCACTCCCTGGAGAGGTGGTAGAGCACACAGCATGCAAGCAGTCAGTAAGGGAGGAGGGGGGACTGGGCAGCAGGTTTATGGGGAGCATATGAGGGTGCCATCCCCAAATAAGTATTTCTAATTGACAATAAGAATTAACAGCAATTACACATAACAAGTATATGCGAAGACTACCTTCATTTTGTAATTATCTAATTTTGTATGCATTATTGTCCTCCCTTTACAGATGAGGAAAGTCAAACACTTTGTTTAAGTGACTTAAACAAGGTCACTCAGGGAAAATCCAGTAGAGCTCATTGTAGAATCTAAGAAGGGTTTATATTTTTCCCTTCAGAGTTGACTTAAATAACAGACTGACATTAAAAAGAGAAGAATGCAAAGTTGATGCTTGACAACTGAATAAACACTGTAGTTTAGGAATATACAAATATTTCTTACAGAACAGTTATTTAAAATATGTTAAGAGCACAAGGTCATCTTTAGCTGGCAGCAAAACAGCAAAAATCATTTTTAAAAAGGGTATAGTACCGTGAAGCCCTGTATGATGATTAACACTTACTTGCCTCTTCCTAAAGAATAGAGCAGTAAGAGGAAAACGTTAAAAGTGAATGAAAATGTCTTATTCACAATCAAATGAAATGTTTTGGGTCTAGAGCCAAAAAACACATTCTGTAATTTTTTTTTCCAGATGACTAAAATTAACTTGCTCAATTATATATTTTCCTGCATCGTTCCTCATCTACAAAATGAGGGCTTTTGACCAAGTAATGTCTATGTTCCTTTATAGCTTTTTAATTTCATGACTCTATTCAATTTGTCAGTTAAGGGGGGAAAAGAGAGATTTTAACTTTCAGTAGAAATTTATATTTCATCAGAAAGATAAAATAACATGTTTTGCCTTAGTAATTTTCCATATAAAATAGTTTTCTCTTTGTACTTTACACTTAACATGTCAGTAAACAAAGATTTCAAAAAATCATTTCAGGCTTGATAGAGGTGGAAGGATCATAAGTATAAAAGATATAACATCTACCCTCACACTTCTAATTTTAGATTGAAAAGATTCTTAAGAATATTAAACAATTAGGAACCAATGAGAATTTCTACATAATGAAAATTACCAAAATTCATTATCTTGAATGGTCTGTTTAATTTAGCCATTCTAATGGTCAGTCTGGTGTGTGGAATAGTTGATTGATTGTGTAGCAGAATTTCTAGACTCCCGTCAAATTTATAAATATAAGAAAATGTTATAAACATTTTGAATAGAGGTTTAAACTCATCTAAATATTTTAATGGCAATATGCACTATTATCTAGGTACAAAACAAGTTTACTATGTAAAGCATGAGGGCATGGGGTCTTCTCAAATTCTTGTCACTTGTCAAAATATCTTACCCTCTACAGGATGTAATATAACCTTATCAAGCTACAGAAAATTGAAAAAGAGATAAAATATGCTCATAGGATTCCCATTACTAAAGCAAGAGTGAAGTGTGTTAATGTCACCAGATTAATTAAGAATTTTCAGTAATAAGAAAATAGGTGCTTTTAAAATTCTGACACCATCAAAAACATAGATATATCAGATGCTGATTCAACAATAGAGAATAATTTTAATGTGAAAAGTTTTATAATCTAATGCCACTATTTTATTTTGTGTAAATCATTTAAATTCTTTGGAACTCCATATCTGCATGTATAAAATACATTTGGATTGAATTAACCTTTTCACACCAAGAGGGCACATAATAATAGTAAGTATTCATTGGACATGTGACAGGAATTGTCCTAAGTGCATTTACATGTATAAATTCATCAAGTCTTTAAAACAACAGTATGGGGTAGTTACTAACATTGCCATTTCTGTTTTGACAGATTCCAAAACTGAGGAACAGAGAGTTTAAATAATTTAAGATTTCATTGATACTGAATGGCAAAACTGGGATTTGAAGTCAGGCCATCTGGCACCACATTCCATGATTTTAACCATGATGCAATACTGCTTGTTTGTTCAAATAGCATGTACTAATACTCTCCCCTCCCTTATTTGAGAACACTACCTATGTTGGGCAAAATAATTCTACCCTTCCCCCACAGAAGACATCTAAATCCTAATCCTTGAAATTTACAAAAGTGACTTTGCATATGTGATTAAGGTAAGGCTCTTAAAATGGGCAGATTATCCTGGATTATCTGGGTGGGCCTAAAGAAATAATAGGGGTCCTTATAAGGGAGGCAAAAGTGTCAGAGTCAGAGAAGGTGAGGTCCAAGCGATGCAATTACTAGAAGGGGCCACAAGCCAAGGAATGCAAGTGGGGCATCATCTAGAAGCTGGAAAAGGCAGGAAAAATATTCTCCCCTATAGTTCTAGAAGGAAGGCAACAGTGCCAACATCTTGATTTTAGCTCTGTGAGACTCATTTCAGACTTCTAATATATTGAACGGTAAGATAACGGGTTTGTGTTGTTTTAAGACACTAAATTTGTGGTAATTTTTGTATAGCAGCAATAGGGAAATAATACAATAACATAGTGAGTTTGTGTGGATGATCAGCATGTTTCTCGGGTATGTGGAGTGAAAGGTCACAAACCCATGGATTCAACAACCTCTAAGGTCTGTTTAGCTCTGAGATCATACACACATCTATGATATGTATTTTGTAACTACATGCAGTAAATTCCTACCTTAGCCTCCTTTAAGATGATGCTTTAGTAGTAGCTCTGATAAAAACAAGAGCAACAGATTCCAATTATCTGTGTAAGAGAATACCAGGAACTTACGTAAAATTAAAGTGATATATAGGTTCAATATTTTTCAAGTTGTTTTGCATATTCTCCAGAAGTATTTAAAACACTAAATTAATAGGTCTTACCATAAAGGATCAGATTTATTAGTTTTATTTATGAGAAAAATAAGTATCCAGTTGAGTTAATTTACAAATAAACTCAATAAAAAAGTTTAATAAACTCCGAACTAGGGTCAGATGCTATTAGATGAGAATCCTAACTCAACACATGAATATAGTTGGGAAATTTTCTGTTTTCTTTTTACTATATTCACTTTCTTGCTCCAAGAAGAGTTAGTCACAAGCTCTAATATTCCTAATTCAATATTTACACTTTGTGTGTCTTCACCTAAGAAGATTGATTGTAACCAAAGTGGACATGCATGGTACCAAAGGTGAGGTGAGACAGAGGAAAATGAGCTGATTGAGACAGTTTCAATCTATCTCATTTCTAAGCAAAATCTGAGTCATGATATATAATAAGATTAATTTAGAAAAAAGTAGATTATGTTAAATTCACAGAAGGAAAAATCTATGTGCATAATTCTTCATATAATCATTTGATGAGCTTCTCTAACATTTCAAAATATCAGAAAATTTAAAACTGTTCTTATGACAATATTTGGCTGATACAAGTGATTTTGATATTGTCTTATACTACTCAGGTTCCATACAAAGATATTTTTCTCACTTACATTCAGGTATATCAGAAGCAGGTTCTGAAACAAACTAATTGGCAAACACTCCAAGAAGCATTGTCCAAGAGCAGATAAATCACAGTGTTTTATAATGCCTTACATAATGCTGAAATAACTTAGAGTATCATGGCAAGAAGTTGAATCTCAGTGGAGCATTTTTAGTTTTTTGTTTGTTTGTTTGTTTAAACATCTAAAGATTTCCAGTCCATGTGGAAAAGTAGATTCCATTTCCTAAAGGGAATATAATAAGTGTGTGAGTTTTAGAACAAGGTTGCTTGGGTAGCTCAGCTCATTTTGCCTAAAACTTATTACTGTTAAACTGAAAATGATTGTATGTGTTTTACAAAGACAGTGTGTTGTCCTGAAGTAGCATCTTCCATTAGCTCTGTGAGGTTAGGAAGTTCATTTCAGTGGGTTAGCAGTTTTCTCTGAAGTAGGGATTTATAAAGTGCATGTTGTATAATTACAAAGCAGCGAAACAGTAGTAAAATAAAAAAAAGAAAGTGAACATGTTTTCTCAAGGATCTACTTAGACAAACAAGGCATGAATATATGAGCAAGATGGAGAACAATGGTGCGAGTAAACAAACATACAATAATGTGACCTGACAGTGACCGTGAGTGCTGAAGAAAGTTAAAGAGGAGAAAAGCAATGTAAGGCTCAATTAGAGAAAAGCCTCCTGGAGAAGACAAATCTTGACTGCCTAGGCTGTGGAGTTAATTCAGGATTTAGATAGTCTGATGACAGAAAGAAGAAAATCCCAGTCAGAGAAGAATGAAGAAATGAATAGTTCATTTATTGATTCAAAAAAACATTGAATGATGCCTGTGTGCCAAAAGTAGTCCTAGGTGCTAACAATACAGTAGTTAGCAAAGCAATAAAAATTTTTAAAAAATCACTTCTATTACAGTTCACATTCCATAAAAGTAAGTAAACTGAATGGTTTGTTAGATGAGGATAAGAGCTATGGGAAAATAAAGCAGAAAAGATTATGTGGGAATGGAGGAAACAACTTTAAATAAAGTAATTTGGATAGGTCTCATTTAAAATGTGACATTTGAATAAGATCTGAAGAAGTGAGGGAGCAAATAATATGGATTTAAGAACAGAGCATTGAGACAGCATGATCAGATCCTGAGACAAAATCATGCCTGGTGTGTTTGAATGAGAGTGGGCCGGAAAGTGTGGATGGAGCAGGATGAGCAAAAGGGAGAACTATAGAAGACGAGATCAGATAAGTAACAAAAGCCAGGTCATGTAGGACCACATGGGTTACTTTAAGAATTCAAGCTTTTACACTGAGTGAGATAGGGAGGCACTGGAGAGTTAAATCAGAGGAATAACACAAACTAGTTTATGTTTAACAGTATCAGTCTTGATGCTCTGCTGAGAATACACTACAGAGGGCAAGAATGGAAGGGAACCATTGATGGGAAGTTAGACAGCAGCTCTAATAATTCAGGAGACAGAAAGAGGTGGCTTGGACCACAGTTGTAGTGGCGGAGCTTGTGAAACATCAAATTTTGTAGGTTGAAGTAACACATTTTGCTGATGGATTAAAAGTGTGGGGAGAAGGAGGAAAGAAATGAGGAAGGGAGAGAAAGAAATGAGGAAGGGAGAGAAAGAAGAGACTATGAATGAGAATGAATTCCGAGCAAGTGGAAGGATGGGGTTGTCATTAACTGGAATGGGGAAGATTGTAAGAGGAAGATTGAGGTAGAGATCGAATGCTTACTTTAGGGCAAGTTAAGTTGATGATACAGTCAAGTGGAAATGTGGTTGAGTATGAGTCTAGAGTTGAGGACGAGTTACATGAGGAAAATAAAATCTGGCAGTTGTAAGTGCACATTATGTTTAAAGCCTTGGGGACTGAGTGTAGACAAAAAAGAAATTCAAAGCATGAACTCTAGGGCTCTAATGTTTTGACAGTGGAGAGATGAGAAAGTGGTACGCGATATTGAAAGCAAGTAGCTAGTTATACATAAGAGTAAAGACAAGAGGGTGTGAGGTCCTGGAAGCCAAAGGAAATAAATAAAATAAAAACTGTTTCAAGGAGTAAAAAGAGTGATCAACTATGCCCAATGTTACTAAAAGGTGAGGTAAGATGACGACTGAGATTTTTTCATTAGATTTAGCTATGTAGAGTCTATTGGTAGCTGAAAGCCTTGGCAAATTCTGATGTTATGAATGTAGTCATCACTTTCCTGTGTCACATCTCCCTCGGGGTACAGTATGGTTTCAATACTAATTATAACATAGTTTTAGGTTTCTGGTGGTTTAAAAATACGACTCTCAATTCTTTGATACACTCTCCTTCAAAAGACGGGGCTTAATACCCTTCCTCTTCAGTGGGGGGCTGGACTTAATGATGTGTTTCTAATGTATGTGACAGAAGTGAAAGTGTGTGATGTCAGTTAGGATGTAAACTATTGTGGCCTCCTCCTGGAATTGACTGCAGCCTCATGCGATACTGTGAGCCAGAACCACACAGCTGAAGCCACTCCCACATGTCTGACTCACAGAAACTGTGAAGTAACACATGTTTATTGTTTTAAGTTTGGGGATAACTTGTTACTTGGAAATAGATAACTAATACATATTTTAGTACTGGGAAGTGAGGAGCTGTCATAACAAATGCCCCAAAATTTGGAGTGACTTTGGAACTAAATAATGCGCAGAATCCACAAAGACTTTGAAAGCTCATGTACAGACTGTTAGTAGAAGTTGGGACTTTTGAGGAGACTGTCAGTGAGGCTCAAAAGAAAGTGAGGACTATTTTATTGGAAACTGAAAGGAAAGGATGAGCCTTGTTAGATAATGGCAGGCAAGTTAGCAACACTGTCACCTGCAATAATATGGAAAGTAGAAAATGACTTCCTGAACTGAGTGAACAAGCTAAAGTAATTTCTACACAGAATGTTAAAGGTGCTACTTGGTTTCTTTCTACGTATAGTAAAATGTGAGAGGAGAGAGATACGCTTATGGAAGATCTGCTAAACAAAAAGAAGCTAGTACTTTGGCTTTAAAATTTTCCAGCCTCTCCAGATGGTGAAAGATGATAAAATTAAGATATAGTCTCTGTCCAAATATCAAATCAAGGTTTCAGCCAGGTCTAACAATGAAGCTGAGGGTGTGGCTATAAAATCTCTTAAGACTTCAGAAGGATCAATGGTGCTGCTTCAAAATACCATTTAGTCAGAAAAAAAAGGGACCTCTGAAGATCCTTGTGTCTCAGAGCTCCCTTCAATCAAACAATATGGCTTTAAGAAGCTTAAGGACATTGTCCTTCACCAGAAGCCCTACATAGAGAAGAGCTTATCTTGATTTATAGGTGTAGATTTATCTAATGAATTGGAGCCCAATAACATTCGCAGGAGACCTGCAAAGCTTTAAAAAAAAAAAAAAAAATCAGCAGAAACACTACCAGTTTAAACCAAAAGGGATACAGATAGTACTCAATAAAAAGAGGCCTTTGGACTCCCCCGCTCCCAATTGTACTGACAGGAATAAGGCTCACAAAAGCACTGAATTTTCATGTACATTTCAAAAAACACAAGTTATCTTTCATGAAAAAGAAAGGATGACTCAGAAGGCAAAAACAAGAGAGGAGCCAAGAAATATGAAAAATTATTCCCAAGTCTTGAGTCACAGTCAAGAAACTGCCAATCTAACCTAGATTGGATTTCAGAATTGGTATATACCAGTGAGTCCAGTTTATCTTCCATTTCTGTAGTGAATATCTTCTGCCTATCCCACCACTGAATGCAGGGCATGGGGAGTAAGCAATAACTTGTCTGTTTAGTTCACAGAATTTTAGGTCAAGAGGAACTGTACTCAAGGATCTGTAGTTAAGGAAATACAACCATGAAGCTTCATTCACACCTCAGAGTTATCCTGGATTTCAAGCTACAACTTTACTGGGTACTTCTGGGGTGTGGGTATATTTTGCATGTGGGACAAATAAAGATAATTTGTGGCCAGAGTATAAATTGTGATGGTTTAAAAACATGTCTAGAAATTCTTTAAGATTTGGAGCTTAATCCTCTTCCTCTTAAGTGTGGGTTGAACTCATTTGCAATGAATGTAGCTGGGTGGAAGTGACAGAACTTGGCTTTTGTGATGAGGTCATAAAAGGCATTGTAGCTTCTTCCTTTTACTCACTCTTGGATTGCTGGCCTGGGGAAATCTTACTGCCATATCACAAGGACACTCAAGCAGCTTTATGGAGTGAGAACTGAGGCCTCCAGGCAAACACTGCTGAGTGAGCTTGGAAACAGATCATCCAGCTCTAGACAAGACTTCAGATGTCAGCAGCCCCAACTGACATTTTCATTTATACCTCATGAGAGACCCTGAGCAAGAACCACTCATATTCGTGATGCACAGAAACTGTGGGATAGTACATGTTTGTTGTTTTATGGCACTAAGTTTTGCAGCAAACCATTATGCACCAAAATGTAAACAGTATAAGACTCATCACCTTCTAGTAGAATCACTGGAACCCAAGCTCGTAAATTCTCCATCAGGGATATGTGCATGTGTGGGAGGGGGATGGGGCAGAATTCCAGGGCTCATGAATGATGCTGTTTTTCTTGTTTCCACCTGGCTTTCCTATTCTGGTCATTAGAGGCCTTATTCTCTGCTACACCCCATATCCTACTGTCATATGATGCTATCTTATCATATGCCAACTCTCATCATACTGATCTAGAGATGGGTTCTTCTGGAGATTTCCAGTCAAGATGGCAGAGTAGGTAAACGCTGTGCTTACTTCTTCTCATGACCATATCAAATTACAAGTAAACTACAGAACATCCAGTGTTGAGAATTTCTGAAGTTTAGATGAACAGAAGTTCTACAACTAAGGACATACCGAAGAAGCCACATTGAGACTGGTAGCAAGGATGGAGACATGGAACTGGCTGGTACCACACCCAAGTGTGGTAGTTAAAAATTGGGAGGGATGTTTTGGCTGTGGAGGTCCCGCTAGAGGAGTGAGGAGTCCCAGCCCCTCACCAGGATCCCCAACCCAGGATTTAAGTGCCAGAAGAGAAAACTCCACAACATCTGGCTGTGAAAACCAGTGGAAATTGTGGCTCAGTGACAAAGGAAGCTGCTGGAGTCCCAGGCATTCCTCATAAAGGACCCACACACAGACTGACTTGTTTGCAGACTCACTCACTGAGTTGGGACAGCAGCTCGAAAGGCACCAGAGATATATTGGAAGGAACTGAATTGTTTGGCTTCAGGGTAAGCCTGGAGGGGCAGCTTTCTCTCAGACAGAGTGCTGATAGAAGCCATTATTTCTCTGTTGAGAACCTCCACCTTCCTGGCATGCAGACACAGGCTGTCACCATATCTGAGTCTGTAGTAATTAGGCTTACACAGTTTGCTCCACTCTGGTAATTTCCTGGGATGCCACCCCACTCATCTTGAAGGCCCACCCAAGCTGTTTCAATGGGCTTTTCCATATATACAGGCTGTCTTGACTCATGCTGTGGACTTTCCTAAAATCTGTCAAAGAATCACAAACCCCAAATAGCAGCATCTGGCCTTGGCATGCCCTGTATCTTTTGCTAAGCGGCCCCAAACTGGAATTGGAGGTAGTTGACCTTGGTTCACAGCTTAGCCTTTCCTAGGCACCTCCAAGCCCAGCGTGGGTTGTGGCCATCTGTGGATTGTTTTGTGGCTTATCTTAGGTGGCCTTGGGAAGGGCATGGACTGTGCTGAACTTTGTCTATGGTAGGTCTTCTCCCAGTAGGCCCTCAGGCTGGCATGCCTGATATCTGGCATTAGACCAAGTGAGATCATCACTGGTCTGCTTCCATGGATGAGACACCAAAAGGGCAAACTAGGCAGGCACCAGAGCTCTGCTAAAGTGAATCCTGCTCAGCCCCTGCATAACACCTCCTCCACTGTACTCAGAGCCAGTTCTCACAACAAACTAGCCTGAGGATCAATCCCTTCCATTGATGCATAAAGAGCAACCAAGTTTCAACTACAACAGAAGGGCACACACAATCCACACAAGGGACAGACCTGGAGCACCCAGCTCAGGTGAACAGGGAGACTGCACCACTAGGCCCCACAGGACACACACTACATAAGGCCATTATACTGAGACCAGGAAATATAGCAACCCTAGCTAATACAGAGAAACAAACAAAAAGAGGCAGCTAAAATTGGGAGACAAAGAAACATGTCCCAAATGAAAGATCAGAACAAAGATCCAGAAAAAAGAACTAAACAAAATGGAGATAAGGAATCTACCAGCTGTGCAGTTCAAAACAATGGTTATAAAGATGCTTAATGAGCTTAGGCGAAAAGTAGATTAATTCAGTGAGAACTTTAACAAAGAGATAGGACATGTAAAAATGGAGATAGAAAACATAAAAAAAGAACTAGTCAGAAATGATGAATACAATAGCTGGAAATGAAGAACACATTAGAGGGAATCAACAGTTGATAAGATGAGTCAGAGGACTGACTCAGTGGTTTAGAATATAAGGTAGCAGAAAACACTCAATCAGTACAGCAAAATGACAAAAAAAAAAAAGAATCCACAAAAATTAGGAGAGTTTAAAGGGCCTCTGGGACAACATCAAGTGTATCAACATTTGCATCATTGGGGTACCAGAAGGAGAAGAGAGAAAGCAAGGAGTTGGAAACCTATTTGAAAAAAAATGACAGAAAGCTTTCCTAACCTGGCAAAGGAAATAGACATAAGCCCAGGAAGTGCAGAAAGTTCCAAACAAGATGAACCAATGAAGTCCATACCAAGACACATCATAACAACATTTAACCAAAGGTTAAAGACAAAGAGAGAATCTTAAAAGCAGCAAGAGAAAAGCAGTTAGTTACCTACAAGGGAGCTCCCATAAGACTGCCAACTGATTGCTCAACAGAAACCTTGCAGGCCATAAGGGATTGGCATGAAATATTCAAAGTGATGAAAAGTAGTGGGCCTACAACCAAGATTACTCTACCCAGTAAAGCTATCATTTAGAATCAAAGGACAGCTAAAGAGCATCCCAGACATGTAACAACTAAGGGAGTTCATCACCACCAAACTAGTATTAGAAGGAATGTCTGAGGGACTTCTTTAAGAAGAAGAAAAATAAATGAAAAAAAATATGAATAATAAAATGACAATAACTATATATCTGTCAACAACTACTTTAAATGTAAATGGATTAAATGTTCCAACGAAAAGATAGGGTGGATGAACATACAAGAAAACAAGACCCTTACATATGCTGCCTACAAGAGACTCACTTCAGATTGAAAGACACATAGACTGAAAGGAAAGGGATGGAAAGTGATATTTCATGAAAATGAAACAAGCAAACAAACACACAAAAGCTGGGGTGGCAATACTTACAAAAGATAAAATAGACTTTAAACAAAGGCTATAACGAGACAAAGAAGGACCCAGTAATTCCACTTCTGGGTATTTATCTGACGAAATTCAAAACACTACTTTGGAAGGACATGTGTATCCATATGTTCATTGCAGCATTATTTACAATAGCCAAGACGTGGAAGTAGCCTGGGTGTCTATCACTGGATGAATGCATAAACATGAAGTGGCACATATGTACAATTCAATATTACTCAACCATAAAAAAATGAAATCTTGCCATCTGCAACAACATGGATGGGCCTAGAGGGTACTGTGCTGAATGGAGTTAGTCAGACAGAGAAAGACAAATGCCATATGATTTCACTTACATGTGGAATCTAGAGAACAAAATAAACACACAAATAAAACAGAAACAAACTCAGATACAGAGAACATTTTAATGTTTGTCAGTTGGGAGGGAGTTTGGGGTGTAGATGAAAAAGGAGAAGGGATTAAGATGTACAAATTGATAGTTACTAAATAGTCATGGGGATGTAAAGCATAGGATAGGGAATCTAGTCAATAATATCGTAATAACTATGCATGGTGTCAGGTGTGTTCTAGTTTTATCAGGGTGATCACTTTGTAAGTTATATAAATGTCTAATCACTATATGGCACAGCTGAAACTAACATAATATTGTATGTCAACTGTAATTGAAAAATAAAACAATTATTAAAAAAACAAGAAAAGAGCTTTCGAAGGTAAAAAGTAAAGAAAGGTTCTTCCTCCTCACCTGTGCTATAGTCCATCATTAAAGCAACAAACGGGGTTTGTTTGTTTGTTTGTTTATTTGTTTGTTTTACACATTTAATCTAGCCTGGCCTCTAAGAATATAACTCATTTATTTGCTTGCTTTAGGTTTCAGTGCATCCTTTCCTAGAAAAGCTAACAGTTTGTTCCTGAGGGGCAAGGCTGGAAGACAGTCTGAGAGACACACACCCTGAAGTACTTAATATTCTCTCTACTCTTTGACTACTGACCATGGCCCAGATCAGGTGTCTGTATATCTCCCTCTGAATAATCCAGTTAAACTTGTGTTATCTACAAGTTTAACACACGTATAATACTATGATGATAGACTGTTTAAGATTAAGAACCCAATAAATGGATAGTGATATGATCTAAAATATCTTACTAGATGATTTCTTCATAAGGTATATAAAGTTTAGCATGACCATAAGTGGTTATTTATAATGATATGAAATATTCTTTCTCAATAGAATCTGTCCTGAAGGGATCAGTAGGGTGAAAGGCAGACAATTTCTAGATACCTCTTGTAATGCAGGGTCTCAGCTCCCGACCAGTGAACGCAAGAAATGTTGAGGCCAAAAAGGAACAATGGAGCCATGGATGGGGGTTCACAGCACTATATTCTATTCTCGATGGCAGCTAGTCGAGACACAAAAAGCAAACATATGCCAATACCCCAGCAAGGGGTCTTCCTTTACCAGTCTTGATGGCAGCTGGTCAAGACACAGGAAGTAGGATCCCCAAGATCTGCACCATCCACAATCCGTGCCATCCACCCTTGCTAACGTAGCCATGGCAGTTATATACAAAACAATAGTGGCTAACGGCCAATGGGTTACAGCTGGTGGCCAACTAATAACCGAGCCAGCACCTTTCCATGTGAAGCCGAGAGCCTGGAAACTGCCCTCCTGGCCCTTTCCCGACACCTCTTTAATACAATATCCAAACAATAAGAGCAAAATGACAACCTCTTAATTCTAGACAAAATGACCAAAAGTGACTTCTTATACATACATTGACAAACTTAACTGCCATGCTCACCACTAAGGACTATGCTACTGGTTGAAATTCTGCCACAAGCAGTAACCTAAAGAGGCTGCCCAGGGTCTGTGAGGGGGCTTGGCATGCAAAATCTACTCAGTATGGATGGTCTACACTAGACTATAAATAAACTTTTAAGAGAGGATCTAAGTTTATCACTTATTTCTGAGATACAAAGAAAAATAATAGAATGCTGAAGAAAGGCACAGATTCAGAAAGGGAGTTGAAAGAGGAATCATGGATAATGTTGAAGAGCACTTGACAACTGCAGAGTCGAGGCAGATGTTGTGGGGATACTGGGGCTTCAGGGGTTTCTGAAAGTACCAGTTCTTTATAAGACTCCATGGAATTACCAATGAGATTGATTCACCTCCTTTCTTATCTCCCATGAGGCTTTACACTAAACTCCTATCACTAAAGAGAGCCTGATTATTTGGTTCTTTTAAATGGCATGAGCTAAGCACAGCAGTCTCAGTTCTTAGGGCCAGCTATTAACCTTATTGTATTCAGTTGATCTTCCCATGAGCTTCCTCAGGTCCTCATGAAAATAACCCCTGGTTGGCCAATCTTCTCTATCTCCATGTCCAAATTATAACAATGGATACCATTTATTGAATGAGGCATTATTTTGAACATATATCATCTCCAATCCTTACACTGACTTTCATTCACTAAGTTAGCAAATATTTATTTTAGGACCTATGAACAGCAATTTAAAAATGAGGAAACGGAAGCTCAAAAAGATTAAGGACTGGTCCAAGGTCACACAGGTAATAACTGACAGAGCTGGTATTCAAACCAGGAATTATCTGGCTCCAAATTCCATCCACTAATCCAGAAGTTTCCAAATCTGGCTCCAGATGAGAGTTTATTCATTCAACTGGTAAATATTGAGCGACCAATATGTGCCAGTCACTGCAGATTTAGCAGTGAATAAAACAGCCAAAAGAGCCCATATTCTAAAAAACAAGACACACAGCAAATAAAATATTGAACTTGAGGGGCTTGAAAACAAAGATTCTCATAGCCCGCAAGACCAGGCTTTTATAGGTCAGGAGACTGGGTTATAGAATCTGTATTTTTAACGAGGATCCCAGGTAGCATTTTTATATTTGGTCTTGACTTGACTCCATTGTAGTAGAGAATGTTGACTCCTTCTAAACATGTTTAAATTCATTATGCTTATGCTGTTTAAGCCCTCATTCTTGAATACATCTTACATAGTGTTTTCTAAAAGTTAAATTTTAGAATAAATGGTAAGATTATCTTAATATTAGACATTAACCCTGGGAAGTGCAATGTATACTAATTGATAATAGAGATCCTGCAATGCACACATTTCTAAATATGTGATTAGGATTGGAGAGAGACTTAGAGAAATTTATAATCCCACTAAAAGGAAAGCACTGATTTTAAAGGTGTAATCATGGAGTTTTTACTAAAGAATCTCTATTCAGGTTATTGATTATTACTTTATAAGTTTCAGTTTTATAGGCACAACACCTAAAGAAGAAATAATGATATTTGGAAGCCTGATCTTGGAAACACTAAATCTCTAGGAAGGGCATGGGATGAGGGGAGAGCAACCTGAATCCATTGACTAGGATGGAAGGCATGTTGGAGGGCAGTAGAACAAGTGGGAGCATTTGTTAGAGGCCACCAGATGTTGACATGTGTTTTGATTTAGCATTGGAAGTGATAGGGAAGTATTTCATTCCAAATTGGGAAAGAGGAAATAGGCAATTATAGTACATGGCTGGTCTGGGGAGAGGAATAGCAACTGCCAAATTAATTCATTTGCTCAGGGAATAAGGGACTGCTGGGGAGTCACTGGCTCTGAGAAGGGCTCACTTTGTTGTAAAGAGATAATTTCAAGGCTCAGAGTTGAAGACATGAGCCTTTAAGAATAACCTCACCCATCCATTAATATCGTTCCCTAAATTTCCTGGGTCTCCAGACTCCTCTGAATGGTCTGGTATTATAGAAATGTGCTTAGCCTGTTTTAATTGTGACCTGTCTATCAGGTGTAAAACTGAGATACTCAAATTATGCCAGCACCATAGAAAGAACATTCTTAAATTCAGATACTAAAAGACAAGCTGCATTTCTCATTGTTTTCTTTTCCTTCAGCCAGGACTCTAGAGTTCATGTTGAATAATAACTATGCAAGAAATTACCAGCATGAGTCAGCCTTATTACAGATGAACAGTTCATCACTAATGTATTTAACTCAAGTTCTTGTTCTAATGAATTATCTGCACTTAAGGGGCCTGCAGCTGAGAAGTTGTTTGGGGAAAATGGCTTGGATACAAATCCCATCTGTAATCACCCCTTTAAAACACTGGATACTTGTGCAACATTTAATTCAATGGTTCTTTCCAATTCCGTTGTCAGGGCATCTTAAAGGAATGTAAACATCTTGTGATTAAAAAAGAATACAGCAGTGTGCAAGGCATGCAGATAACCATTAGGGATAAGGAAAAACAAATATAAAAAGCCTCTGCAATTGGGATCTTTCCCCCACTTTAGGTTGTGAATGGTGAATTTCTGTGCAGCTTAATTACTTTACCACAGAAAAATCCAGCTGATGACTATATCTACAAGGTAAAAAATCATATTGTAGATCAGCTCTAAATCCTGTGAAGTCAAAAAACCATTATTGGATTTATCCATCATTTGTATAAAGGAGATACACATGTCTAAAGTGATTCTTGGGAGTTACTATTAGAAGTGCCATAAGATCATCGAATGTGCAGTTCATCATGTAACGATTTGAGCAGCATTTGGGAACCTCATGTCACTTCTTTGAAGGGCAGCCTATAAATAAACACTGCTTAAAGTGCTTTGCCTATGAGCTAACAATATCAATAATGTCTAGAGAGAGCCAAAGTCTCTCTAAGAACCCACAACTACTTCCTTTGGTTGGCCAGCACAGATACACTGTTCTCACTTGCACTATTCTTGTTTTCAGAGGGCTCAGCCAGGCTACACTGACCTTGAGCATGAAAAGGTCTCACTGTCAATGACTAAAGTTTTAATAAGACATAGAAACATAGATGCTATTCAAAAATGGCCAAGATCTTAACAGAACAGTGTACTAATTTTAATTTCAGTATATTAAAAGAGATGTCTGGAAACTGCCTGGAGTCCAGGAACAAAAACAAGAGAGATGATTAAATGATAGGGAAAATAATAGCTGCTAGAAATGTCTAATGGAATTGGGACTTTTTATTCTGAAAGGGATGGGAGCTTGAAAGTTCTTTAGAAATCATCTTCTCTTTCATGACGAAGTATTATAAATGTAGTTGTGAAGTTGTACATGGAAATAGTTCATAATACATATGAGCTTAGATAGAACATAAAGAAAATGTGCTCTCTGGTTTGAAAGGTTTTGAAGTACAAAAAAAGGCCACTGAGGCTAAGAATAGCTTTTTCACCCCCATTTGAAAAATCTGTCTCAGAGGCAGGACTAGCATCCACTGGGCCATCTCCAGTTAACTTTTGGTCCCGTTTCAGTTCTTCAGACACTTAACCATGGTCCCTACCAGAAACTTACTGACTGGGATCATTTTTTTTTCCTTTCTAATCCTGCCTGTTGGATTATTTTTTCTACTAATTTTTCATGTATTTAACATATTAGGTTCAAAATATCTTATCTAGCTTTTTAAAGTATTGGACTATAAAATTTTGTATTTCTGCTCTAGCTGAGTCCAATCATACATTTCTTTTTTCATATTTTTTATTACATTTTTTGGGTGACACTGGTTAGTAAAATTATGTAAGTTTCAAGTATACAATTCTATAAGACTTCATCTATATATCACATTGTGTGTTCACCACCCAGAGTCTGTTCTCCTTCCATCACCATATATTTGACCCCATTTACCCTCTTCTACCACCCTTACCCTGTGGTAACCACTAAACAGTTGTCTGTGTCTATGATTTTCTATTTGTTTTCATTTGTTGCTTTCAGTTTTATATCCCACATAGGAGTGAAATCATTTGGTTTGGACTTTTTCTGCCTGACTTATTTTTCTTAGCATGATAATCTCAGGATCCATCTATGTTGTAACAAATGGCAGTATTTCATCTTATTTTCTGGCCGAGTAATATTCCATTTTGTATATATACCACATCTTCTTTATCCAATCATCTGTCAAAGGATACTTTGCTTGTTTGTATGTTTTGGTCACTATGAATGATGCTGCAGTGAACACAGGGGTACATATAGATCTTTACAGATAAATGTTTTCAGATTTTTGGGGTAGATACCCAGAAAAGGATTGCTGGTCACATGGTAATTTTTTGAGGAACTATTCACTATTCTTAATTTTTTGAGGAACCTCCATACTGTTTTCCACAGCGGCTGTCACAATTTAAATTCCCACACCAACCTCCTTCAATATACATACTGCAGACTAGCAACAGAAGTATCTTTAATTTACTGACCAACTAAATTTCCTTTCTGACTATCCTTGCCACAGAGTTAGACACATAGACTGTAAAATACTAGTAATTAATTCTGCCTACACTACATAATTGAATTCTCACCAAATGAAGGTCTTTTGTCAAGGCTATTATATAATGCAACTACTCAAATAGTTTTTATAAACGGGGAAGAAGAGGGATTAATTTATCTCTTTGACTGAAAGGTATGTCAAGATCACTCTAAATAAAGAATATATATGTATTTATAAAACATTTCTTGAATGAATAAATGGACTATGTTTAAAAGTAGTGTCTTAAATACAAATTACTTTCAACTCACACAGTGAAAAGTTTACATTGGCTATTGTCCTAATTTCCGCCTTTTATCAGTGGATCACCAGAGCATTTTGAGTTCAGTAAAGACATTTTCTTCCATTTTGAATTGGTAATCAACTCCATCTTCCCTCTACCCATAACCATGAGTCACAACAGTCAAAAAAATAAGTCTACCATTGAAAAATCACTCTGTAGCAACCCCTCAAGTGTAATCCCGTAAATAATGAATCAGACTCCCACTGTATCTCCTGTACCTTATTGAATCATTGCACAATTTAAACTGCTCTGTGGCGTGTTTAACAAATCTTTAACCATGTCCCAAAGTATTACTCGTAATTTAGTCTGAAACACTTAGCAATTTCATAAAGTTTTGCATTCTGGCTCTAAAGTGAACTTTTAGAACAGAACTGAAATGTTAAATGTGTTTTATGTAAGTAGAAGTGATGTGAAGTCATACATTACTAAAGGTTTTTATATTTCTTTCCATTTAACCATTAATGCTTTCTTCCTGCATGGTCATTAATTTTTGTTGTAGCCAACAGATATTAAGCCCCTTCCTGCTCATAATGAAGCCCATAGATACAATAGAATAAAAGAAAATAGAAGCTTTTAAACATACCTATTTGATGTCTTGGACTTGCTGAATGTTACTGTTAATAATCTTGCAGGGGTAGAACTCAGAATGTAGAAAAAATTGCATTGTCACTGCTTGCTAGCTGGGCAAGCTCTCTTATGCTGGTTGGAAAAATAAATTATTTTAGGGAAGATGGTAAATGACAGAAGCCATTGTGACATCAAGTATCTATCAAGCATGGAGCAGAAGCTGATTCAGTCATTGAGCTGATTCTCTCTTCTCCTTCCTTTGTCCCTGTTTCCCTTTCTACTACTTTCTTTTCATTCTCAGCCAACTTCATATCCTTTACTCTCCTCCTCACCCAGCTTCCTTTCCTGAGGTGTTTATTGTCAGCAGATGCAGCCTCTCTGACTGGACACACCTGGTCCTTTTGTTCCTGCTCCATGCAGACAAGTTGACCAAGAGGAGTAGGAATTATGAGAACTATGACTGAGATCTGTGCCATTGTTCTACAGCCATCTACTGCACAGCTTGCTTCTTGTGCTCTCATCTACAATCTTAAATTAGAAAGCACCCCATGTTTGTTTCTGAAAAGTTTAAGGTAAAAAGAAATATTTGAAAACTTTTTTTTAATAGAATTAGACATCAGATTTATGAAAACACTTCAGTGTCTTAACAAAAGGTGGTCTATTTAACTTTGCATGTTAGTTTTCTATTGCTACATAACTTACATTTATCATCTGACAGTTTCCATGGGTTAGGAGTCTGGGCCTTCCTTAGCTGGGTCCTTTGCTCAGTATCTCACGTCAGCCAGTGATGAAGCCTTACCTGCAGTTTGGGTCCTGTTCTAAGCTCATGCGGTGGTTGGCAGAATCCATTTCCTTGTGTTGTAGGAATGAGACCCTTAACTCCTAAAGGCTACCCCTCCCCGCTCTTTTCCTCCCCCCCGCCACACACACACACACTGGAAATTATCCACATTGCTCTTGGATTCTTAATAGCCAGCTGGAGAGCATTTCTCTGACTCCTTCCATTTCTGATCTCTCAACCTCTTTCAATGGCTCACCTGCAAAGGCCAGACTCACCCAGAATAATCTCCTTGATTAATTTAAAGTCAAACTGGTTAGGGATTATAATTTCATCTGCAAAATCCCCGACCTATGCCATATTACATGACAGAATCATGGGAATGATCTCCCATCAGCTTTGCCTGTTCTTTTGGTCAGAAGCAAGTTATAGGTTTAGCTACATTCAAAACCATACCATTCCATAAGAGTGTGGGTGGGTCATTAAAGCTAATTTTAGAATTCTTCCAACCACAAGGAGGAATCAACAAGTTCAGTCATTTTCTTATTTTTTCCTAGCCATCCTTGCAACAACTGTACCTTCCCCCAAAAGTCATATCAGTGTTTTGTACCTTTCACATCATGAAGAGTGACTTCAATATCAATTTTTGTAACTATTCCAATTATTCTCCCGTGTATTTTATTTACTCAACCTGAAGATTTTTTTCCTGAGTACCACTCAAACTGCTCACTTTTCCTTGTCCTAATCTCATCGTGAAGCAGAAATCAGAACTGTACAGAGTTAAGAACAATAACGCAACTATCCCATTCTCTTATCTCAGACTCTTACTAATCATGCTCATGTCTTTACTGCAATGGCAGCTACTCTTTCACTGCAGATAGGCAGTTAAAGGTCCTGTGACTGCTCCATCGTCTTCCGGATTATCAGCTGTGTTTTGGCCCACCTCATTTATTTCCCTAACTAGTCTAAATTACTTAGTTTATTACCTCAATCACTTTCTCACAAATACACTCAATTATCCTGAAACTCAGTATTTCTACTGTACCCTCCCTTCATAATCCTAACCTTATATTCTCTTTAAACCCCTAGGCTGTTTAGCAATGGTGGGGAAAATTAACCAAATGTGCCTTTTAAAGTCATTACAAACTCAGTAGGCAAGGCTCTTAATTACCTTAAGTTTTAACTTTTATTTGTTCTTGCTCCCATTCCTCTCAGACACTGTCTTTGGCATTACATTCAAACCTGCTACCCAACTTCTACAGCCTTTAATCTAAGTGAACATCCCATATTTCACATAGAAAGCTAAAGCCTTCTGGAACAAACAGTCTGATCCTTCCACCACCTACAAAATGTATCCTTAACTGCACTTATGGCCTGCCGTGTCCCCTAAGATCATCAATTATCCTCTTTCTTTTCGATATAGTCAACCTTCCCTCTCTTCCTAATCCTTACCTTTTTTTTTCATATGACCATTTTATCTACCAAATAAGAATACAACACAACCTCATGTTTTCCGATTACCATAGCTCTAATTCATGCCCTTATCATCACTCACTGAATCTATGGAAATGACATCTTAACTGGTCTCCCTGTATCTACCACTGGCAGAATACTGCATATAAACTAAAAATATCAGTATGTCATTGCTTAAAGGCCTTCAATAATTCCTCTGCTTTTAAAACCAAAGTACATTTTTAGCATTACATATGGCACCATCCAAATACATGTCTCTATTTAACGCTCTAGTATTATCTCCCGTTCTCTCATTTTATATTTTATTACATCACCCTTCAGCTTAAATTTTGTGAGAAATGGAAGTATTTGTTCAAAATAACGTGTTGCTCTGTCTTTTGAGAGGATAATACTTCCCTACTCCGTTATATTAGGCTTGATCATATGATTTTCTTTAGCCAGTAGGATTTGGTGAAAGTGGCACTTGCCACTTCAAATTGGAATCTTTAAGAGCCACTGAATTATTTAATCATTTACTCTTTTCCCCTCTGCCATTAGGATGGCATGTTCCAGATGGAGCTGCTCCTTCATCTTGGGTCATTGAATAAACAGTAAGTGGAGCATAGCCAATTAACAATGAACGTCAATGTGAGAAATAAACTTTCATTGTTGTAAGTCACCAAAGTGTGTATGTGGGGGTGGGGGTTGTTATTGTATCATAATCTAGAAAAATTTGACTAACAAAAATATTGCTGCCTCCATAAAAAATAGAACTAAAATGTGTAGTTTTGGCTTTTGTGCCACATAGTGGGGGTTGATGAAATTAAGGAAACATGTTTTGTTACTATTCTTCCAGCCTCCGTTTTGTAAAACCATCACTTGTGATATCTCAGAAGGCAAATAATGTACCTAATTAACTTGTGGCTTTAGGGAAATAAAAAGGAACAAAGAACGTTGGTAACATGATTTCTATTGGCTCTATTTGATAAAGTATTGTAGGAAAAAGATGAGCCCAGAAAAGAACCAATCTATTTGCATAGAAATGAAAGGAATACGGAAAATCCAGAAATTATGAGACTTAAAGAGTTTGAAGATGCAATTGATTGCCAGTTCTAACTAGTAAGATATCAAATCTAGAAGGTCTGTGGACACCAAGGGCCAATTAAAACAGCATAATGGCACAATCCAAATTCTGTTAAAATTTCTGAATGGATATGGAGAACATAGTTAATCTTGGGCCACAAAGATTTTTTTTTTAATTAGTTTCAGGTGTACAAAGCAACATAGTAATTAGACATTTACACCCCTAACAAAGTGATAACCCTCTCCAATCTACTACCCCTCTGACATCATATACCACTGACTATCTTCCCTACGCTGTACTCCAATCCTGTGAATATGTATACTGTTTCCCCCAAAAAAGACCTAGCCAGACTATCAGCTCTAATGCGTCTTTTGGAGCAAAAATTAATATAAGACCTAGTCTTATTTTATTATAATACAAGACTGGGTATAATATAATATAATATGATATAATATAATATAACACCATGACTTGTATTAATTTTTGCTCCAAAAGACGCATTAGAGCTGATTGTCCGGCCAGGTTTTATTTTTGGGGAAACATAGTATATATATATGTGTGTGTGTATATATATATATATATATATACACACACATATATATATATATATACACACACATATATATACATATATACATACATACATATATACACATACATATATATACCTACGTATATATGTATATATGTATGTATGTATATATATGCATATATATGTATGTGTATATATAGATACATAGGTATATATGTTTGTGTATATATATGCACACACTTATATATAATATATATTTAATTATAGTTTACATTCAATATTATTCTACTTCAGTTTCAGTGTATAGTGCATTGGTCAGGCATCTACACAATCTATGAAGTGATTCCCCTGATAAGTCCAGTGCCCATCTGGCACCCTACATAGTCTTTGCAATATTATTCATTATATTCTCCGTAGTATATTTCATATCCCCATGACTATATTGTGACTACTAATTTACACTTTCTAATCCCTTCACTTTCTCTCCCATCCCCACCCCCTCCCTTCTATCAACCATCAATTTACTTTTTGCCTGTATCTCTGAGTCTATTTATGTTGTGTTTGCTCATTTATTCTGTTCTTTAGATTCCACATATAATTGAGATTTTACTGACAGAAAGCAGGCATAGAATGCTCTTGAGCCTCAAAGGACACATTCTCCAGTGTCATGTACAGATGTAGCCAATAATAATAAAAAGAAGATAAATGACCTCCTAAAGTGTGGTATTAAAGGTCACAGAGAATGATAAACTGAAGAGCTATTCCCAGGTTGTGGAACTTGGGAAAAACCAAAAAAAAAAAATCAGATCTCCAGGATAGGGACCACTTACAACTTCTACCCCATGAAATTTTTGGTTTGTTCTCGACCAACAAATGATGAGTGTCTCCTTTCTGCCCCTTTCCAAAGGGAAGGCTTTATTTTACTTACAATCTCCCTGTTCCACTATACATACTGGATATGTGAGGCAATATGATTTATCTTTTTAATTTACAGTTCATTGAATCAAGAAAAGCCACACCCAGATTTAATACAGAGACTACCAAAAGGTCCTAGATTTTGAGCCTGCATGACACTTTTGGGTTGTCTCACTTGAAAGAGGAGTGAGTGAACTTAGTGTACAGAAAGGAAGGAAGTGAATATTTGTGACCAAGACACCAGTGTTTTATTTGTTTGAAATATTTGCTACCCCTCTACGTAGATGATTCAACATCCCTACTTCATTGAGGTCAGGCTTGGTCATGTGACTTTCTTCTTTGGCCAATGAAATATGAGTTAAAATGAATTCTGCAATTTTCCCAAGTGGCTTGAAGAGCCGTTGTGTCATCAGGTTATTTGCTCTTACCATCTTCTTTGAGGCAGGTGTGTTTTAAGTGAGAATTGCGTTTTCAATCTTGGGTTTGGAATGAAGACGATTAGAAGGAAAGGTGCAGCCAAATGCAATGGACATTAGTAAGAGCAAAACAAACAAACCTATGTTGAAATTTTGGAATGTGTCATAGTACAATCTAATGAAAGCTGACTTACACACCTTCTCTGTGTCTTCACTTTGATGCTCTTTTTGTCTGCAATTCCATTTCTAGCATTTATTTGTCCTTATTTCACACATATTATTTAAAACTTAACTAAGTCTAGAAAATTTTCTTTAAACTCCCAGGTTTGGAAAAAAGCCTCTATAGGATAGAAAATTGTCAGTTATGCAAAGACAGGAAAAACAGTAGTATTTACCCCAAATAACACAGTGCCTGTGATAGCTTTGTGATATGTTAACTTGGAGAGGCTGAACTACATTTTCAAGAATTTGATTGTTTGTGTATTTCCTGTTAGGGTGGGTCACGAGGGAGAAGTTCTTGGGAAACGTAAAAGGCAGACAAGAAGCAGGAGCCATTTTGTATCTTACATACATTGCTAATCTGCTGACTCACTTTTTTGGCGTGAAGCAGCAGCTGGATCAGGAATTGTTCTTCCTTCCCCTAGATCCTCCTTCAGTTTCTTTGACCCCTGGGCCAGGTGTGAGTGTGTGTGTATGTGTGTGTGTGTGTGTGTGTCTGTGATGATGGTCCTGACTTCTATAAGATACACTTATCACCAGGGTACGAAAAATAAAAGCAAATGTGTGATTCAATCTGTTCTGTTCTCATGGGGGTCCAGCTCTTCATACTCCTAGATTCCAGTCTGCTTGTGATTGTCCCTTCTGACTGTGTGTCCTATGGATTTCAAGCTCCCGCATCAGGTACAGAGATAACAGTCTTATAGATACTTGACTGCTTAATCCACTCCCCAGATTCTGTTAGCTAATCCCCTACAACATACACACACATATTATATAGACAACTAGATAGATCCTCTACTGGTTCTGCTTCTCTGGTTGAACCCTGACTGATACTGTACCTGGAAAATAGCTACTTATTTGTCAACTTGAATGTTTAAAGGGCAATTCAAACTCATCATGGCCTGTAAATTTTTACTGTTCACTCAAACTTAGTCATCTTGGTGAACGGCACCATTTATCCTATTCATCCTATTATACAACCAAAAAACCAGATGTCTTCCCTGAAAAATCCTTTACCTCTATTCTCCATATGTAATCTATCACTAAATCATGTCAACTATGTCTCTTAATTATCTCTCAAGTATCCACCATTCTCTATCTCTGCTACCAGTAACGTGGCCTAAGCTACTATTATTCTAGGACTTGAGAAACATACACCAGAAACGTTTCATAGACATTGCTATTTCTCTGGCTTTATTTTTCATTATCTAATACAGCATAAAAAAATGTCCTGTTGAATGACACAAAGCATTATCCAGAGCACAGGGGATGTCTTAGAAGGTAGGTTTTGACATACTATAATATGATTACATTGTTTTGAAGTTTTATTACTTTTTCATCTGAATAAATATGAAACCTAGAATATTGATACAATGAAGATTGGCAGTTGATGACCTTACAGAGGCTGCTCCAAGTTGCTGATGAAACATGGACTATGGCACCTGCAAATTTCAGAGTCATTTGTAGGTGTCTTGTCTGTAATCAGGATTTATATGTGGTGGTGCATGTACTGTTTTCTGGTCATTGTTATTCAAGACGATCACCTACCATTGTCTGTAATCTTAAATGGGCTGTCTTACCTGTCAAATCTCCCCTTCCTATACTCACAGTATTTGGAGGATCAACAAAGCATGTAAAATCAGCACTTTATTCTGTCCGAAGGTGCTGCTTCTGACATGATGAGAGTTCTTTCTTTCGCTCCCACTCCTTATGACAATTTATAGCCTATTCCACATTTGACTTTTGCAAATACCTTCCCTCAGATATAATGAGGCCCCCTGGGGTTGAAAGGTGAATGGGGTTCTGAGTAATGCCATTTCTTTTTCGACGCCTTTGCCTGAGTGCCTTGTGGAAGATGTAATACCAACTGTATTCCTCTGATGCATATGACAATATAATATCCTCTAATTGCATCTGTTATGTCTTTGTACAAGGAGGAAATATATTCTTTACAGCAAGACTACAAAATTATACACATTACAACTGAATATTCAGGTATTTAAAGTAGGCTTGCCTGCTTGTTAGGAAAAAGAAGAAACTGGAAATTAGTTTTGTTTTTTATTTGTTATTTCATCTACCATGGGCCTGAAGGAGCCGGAGTGGATGATTTTACAGGTGTTTTAAAATACATGTCTCATGGATATTTATAGGAATGCTTTGATGTGGTGATGCAAAAGTTCCTTTAAGTAAACAATGAATAAATCCATGTTATATCATTTTTAGTGCTATTAAGGGGAAAGTTAAAGGATAGCTGAATTGCCTTTTCTTTTAAACCAGTTTCTGTTTTGCTTTGTACCACTTTTATCCATCCAGAGTTGACCAGAGTTGTGCCCAATCCATGCAGTATTTAGATAAGTGCATTTTGTGGGTATAGGAAACGATCTGACTGCATACCTGCCCACATGTGCCCATTTGCATTACACGGGTAGGAGCTTTTGCAGAATGTATCATTTGCAGATTGTCAGGCCCCCCATAGCCACTAATAAATAGAAACTAAATGCAACTGAAAGTGGCTCCCATCATTATAAAAATAAAATCATTTATTAAGCGTCCACCTGTCTTTTCCACTGTGGTATAACTCATTTCTTCCACTCCTGCTTGTAAAGAATTCATCATCTTCAGTAACCAGTAATGGTACAGACCTGTTGATACATGGCAATGGACACATAAACAAATATGTAGTTTTTGTTTTATGTAAAAATGATGTCATGTTCCTGAGATATGTCCTCAGAATAACCCCTTCTTGTCAAATTTTTCTTATGAAAAGAACAATGGCAACACTCATATATAGATGCCTGAATCAAAATTTTTATTCCTTTAAAGTTGGCTATTTCAGATGGAAATGGAACATAACATTTTGGTCTCACAACACATTTTTAATCAACAAACCCAATTAGGGTAGGGCCCCCACACCCTCTTTTCCCCACCAAGGTGCTTACCATTTTGTATCTGGTTATATAAAAAATCTATTAACTTGTATCTTTGAATAAATACACACACACGCACACACACACACACACACACACAATCGTGTGCATGCAACCTAAATAATAACATCAGAAATATCTACCTTCTCACTAACTTTGTTACTGAGTTCACTCTCAACCTTCAGAACTACATAAAAACAATATACTTGTGAAAGGGAGAAATATAGTTCTGCTTATTTGTATCCTCTTGGTCTTGGCAGAACTTATCAGTAATAGTATATGCAGACTTCCATACATATTTCTTTTGGGCTGAATACAAAGTTTTAGGATAGAACTAAGTGACAGAAAAAAATGTAACAAGTTTTACGAATAATAATTAAAAACATGTGTTTTGAGCCTCTGATGGGTATGTTAATACTTTCAGAAAAATAGGGTACAATGACTTCACCCATCCTTACTCCATTGGCCATAACTAAAAAGTGATTAAATAGCAAATTAAGAGCTTTAACATTCACAATCAATATTTAACTCTATTATATAGTCCATTTGAAATCATTGGAAAATTAATGGGTTTCCCTGTTTCGGACTATCTACGATATCTAAAATGAAAATCTATGTCATTGTGTAAAAGCCCTCAGTACTTTCATTTTGCATCAAAACTAAAAGAACAAGATTATTTGCATGGTGTACAAGACCTTTCTAACACATGTTCCTACCAGGATCCACTTCTCAACTGCTGACTTTGCTGCTTTATGAAATATAAGAAACACAAAGACTGAAGACTGAGGTTCGGGCCTCAAGCTTTCAGATCTACCACTATGACGAGGCCCTGATAAAACAGTAAGGTAAACTCAGTATGTCCTTGGTGCTTTCTCTCCTCTAAGAGTCCAGCTTGAGATATCTACCCTGCCACCTAGGTTTACCTGTTCTAAAATGAAGTCCTCACTTTTAGCTGTCAATTGCATACAATGACAAGGGATTTAAAGAAACATAAACTTTTAGAACCAGAAGAAAAATTAGAGACTATCATGCCCTCATTTTTAGATGTGGTTATTAAAGCTTGTAGCAGAGTCAAGATTAGAACTATGTCCCCTGCCTCCAAGACCAGTGTGGCATCTGTTTAACCACACAGTCATGTGTGACCCAGTGTGACAGTGAGACTACGTGTTCCTACTAATTTTACCAAGTCAAAAGGCTTTTCATTACTTAGCTTTGTTCTATTACAGATCTGTCAAGCATATCTGTATTGGTTTTCAGAATATTAAACATCCCACTTCCTGATAATAAAGTTTTTAACTGCCCATCTACTGTTATTTCATTTATTCAGTCAAATGCCTACCAGAAAGTGTACTCCCTACTGAACATAAATTAATAAATTGTGCACTTCTGCTCTGAGATAGGTCAGAAGAAAACAAGGACAGGAGATGCTTTAGATAAGTTTGGACCCAGGTAGTAAGGAATTGAAATAATCTATGTTTAATATAATTTATTTATTTTTTTCAATAGAAAAGATGTGGTCTTATGGTAAGCATTAGGGTATCATTAAAGGCTTGAGCAAAGAGGATAATCTATTTTGAAAAAGTGGAACAGCACATTAGGGGTGAATTGAAAGGTTACCAAGCAGAGCTGAGATTCTAGCTGTGCTCTCTACCCTGGAACAGGATAAGAGAAAAAAGAATATCATCATTGTTAAGTCCATTACATTGATATTATCAGTCCAAGTACATTGCCAAAATAAGTCCAATGTACAGTCATGTATCAAAGGAATCTTTTAAAAGCTTAAGAGAGTGCATCAAAATATTTAGTCTTGAGTTCCAAGCAGAAGAGAAAAGACATGGAATTTAGAAGACTTGTTAAGAAGTAGATTCAGGGTCTAAAATAAGAGCTTCAAGGAAAAAAACAGTAGGAATTAAGAAAAGGGTGTGGTAGAAAGGTAATTGTTGTCTAAGAGAGAAGAATTTTAGAAGCTTGAGATGATGGCAAATTATGGTTCTGAGAATGGCTCAGTGAACAAGATTAATGGTGAAATACATTTAAGGAGAGGAATTCACAGAACAGTACAACACAGCACTGAATAGGCCATTAATATGACCTGGACCCACTCTCTGAGCATGAGGAACACAATGGAAGTTGGTGGAGGTCAACTAGGAGGATCAGAAGGAAGTACAGTTATTTATGCACGAGATCCTGTCCTGAGCCCTGGAATATGAGGTAAATGAGAGCAACATTCTAGTAAAACAGGAGTAAATAAATGAACAACATATTTTAAGGTAATGTTAACTGTTATAAAAATGAAGCAAGGTAGTGGAATTTAAAATGACTGGATGAGGGACACACCAGAAAAGGAACAACTCCCTAAGGAAGTGGCGTTTGAGCTGAGGCATGAGAAGCTACCATGCTAAGAGCTGGGTAAAAACCATTTAGGCAGAGGTTAAATTTGTACAAAATCCCTGAGACAGGGAAAAGCTTCATGTGTTTTAAGGAAGAAGACCTGAAGTGTAGGGCTGAAGTGTAATGAATGAGACAGGAAGTGATAGGAGGTAAGTTTTCAGAGGATGTGAAGGTCAAATATTTGGGTGGATGATTATCCATAATAAGGAATTTAAATGTCATTCTAGGTACAATTGGACATCATTAGTGGTTTCCAGGGATGGAATTAACTCCAAAGTAGGAAGGATGGTTAAACAGAAGTGAAAGATCATTCTGAAAATGATAGGTGAAAGCTAAAAGAATGCTGTGCATTTTACTGGTCTCAGGATATTTAGGAAGGGAAAAGGGGAAGACGCGAGGAGACAAAGGAGAATTAGGTATCAGTTTAAGTTTCCCAAAACTTTCTTGGATATAGAGAGTGTCAAAATATCAGTAACAATCATGCCACTTTTCATGTGCTGTGACAGTGCAGGCAAAAGGCACAGAGAAGTGCTGGCTTCCTAGTGTTCAATTTCCCCCACTTCACCAGCAATGGCCAAGGGTCAGGTGGGAGCAGTGTAGAAAACAGAAATCCTTTCACCACTAAGGAACCCCAAACAGAAGGCTCCTGCCTCTCTGTGCTGGCAGGATGATGAGGAATAGAAAGGTACTGAGTCAAAGTAGAGAAAAGTGCTTCAGTCAAGTGCCCTGAGAAGGAGGCTTCTGAATGGAGGCGCCTGGGCTAGGAATGTAGACAGACATCCATGTGAGCATGGCTGGGCCAGGGCTGGGTGTGGGTGGGTGGGTGGGCGAGCACTTGACTGCAAATCTCTCCAGAAAACTACAGTTGTTGGCTGTGCAGCAAGTCTGTATTGGGGAGGGCAGCTTCTCCTCCTGAGGTCTAACAGGTAAAGCCTGGTTGGACCTAAAAGATCGTGCACAGGATTATGAAGACCCAGACTCTTCAGAGGGAGAGCTATTTTTTAGTTAAGATGAGGAAAAGCAAAAAAACAAAGACAAAAAAAAAACCCCTGAGACATAAAAGTGAGGAGGAAGGAAACACCTAATGATATGTTGGAATGACAGTATCTCTGAAATGGACCCCTCCAGGAGAGAAAAGAAGGACTATATCAAACCTGAGGGTCTACTGGGTGTGGGACACAGACTTTCTGTGACAGCCCCATTACATTTCCAGCTTTTGAGGAAGGAACGTCTTCACCTTTGGTCCTCTGGCATTAGCCTAGTTCATGACAAATGCTCAATTCACAACAAATGAATCAATGAATGAATAACTTTGTCCTCTGTAATACTGGGGACGGCTTTGGCCTCTGTAACATTGCTCTATAAAGTGGTCTTCAAAGTGAAATTAGTATGATCACAAACTCAAATGTCTTCAAAAACCAAGTGGGCAGGTAAGATAAATATGTTAATCAGCCAAGTATAAGACTTATGAGGGCAGGAAGAGTGGTAAACAGGAGAATCCATGATCTGCCTCTAAAGGTATTTAATTCAATGAAAACAACAACAAAAACAGTACTGTGTAAACAAAAGAAGACAGTTCTGCTCACCTTTCAGTCTGGAGGCTGCCACTGTAGAACTCATTATCCTAACGCTGATTTCTAAGAACAGCAAAAATATAAAGATTTGCCCAAATCCCAAGACATACTAAGCTTTTTGACTATTTATTAACTTCTCCATCATTCATTCGGTAGCTATTTTTTTAGTATCTACCAGGTATTATTCTAAGTGCTAGAGATACTACCATAACACAAAACTGAGAAAAACCTTGCTTTCACAGAGGTTACATTCTGGAGAGCTGAGACAGATAATTAACAAAATAAATAATATACTATACTAGATGATGATAAAAACGGAGCAAAATGCAGTACAGAAGGATAGATAGGGAATATGAGGCAGGTAAGATAAGAGAGGTTTCCATTTTAAAAATAGTCATTAGAATTTAGAAAAGACCTCACCGAGAAGGTGACTTCAGAGAAATGGGGGAAAGCTATGAGATTATCCAGAAGAAAGTGGAAGAGATGGCAAGTTTCCAGTGTTTGAAGACAGAAGAGTGAGTTGCATGGTTGAGCAGCAGTAAGAAGGCCAGTGTGACAGAAGCTGAGTGAGTGAGGAGTGGAGGAATAGTACGTGAAGTCAGAGGTATAGGAGGCATCCATGTCAGCTGTGGCTTTGTGGACTATTATAAGCACTTTGGCTTTTGATCTAAGAGAGATGGGAAGCTGCTGAAGCTTTTTGAGAAGAAAGAGATGACAAGATCTGACCTATGCTTTAACAGGATTATTCTGCTTTGGAATACTAGATTGATGGGGACAAAAATAGTAGCCGAGAGACCAATGAAGATGCTGTTAAAATAATCCAAGCAACAGATGATGATGGTTTGTATTGTGATAGAGGTGACAAAAACTAGTCAGATTTGGGACATATATTGAGAGTACAGTTGACAAGATTTGGTAATAGATTGGATGTGAAGAATAAGAAAAGGAGAGCAGTCAGGACAAGTTTAAGCTGGGTTTGTTTATTTGTTCATTTGTTTGTTTGTTTTACCAATTTTGCTGTTCAGCATTAACCAAAATGGGGAAGATCTAGGTGGAGAAAGTTTGGGAAGGAAGATAGTTAAGGTGAACCTTTCAGAACCTTTTAAGTTTTAGCATACACACAGCTTTCTGTTACAGGATGAATCTGCAGAGATGTGGCCATGTCTTTGGAACTTTAGTTAGCCTGTAACAGCCAACAGCCAAGAGACAACATTATTCATTGTGTATTATGTCATCAAAGAGTCCTGCATCTACCCATCAATGATATAACTTAAAGTTCACTCTGTGAATGAAAAAGGGGCTCTGTAATAAATCTGGCAAGTTTAGTGATCGAAGGTAACTTCACAGTGTGATCTGATCATAAATTCCTAACTGGACAGGCCATAGTAGGTAGTGACACCCAAGGCCTATACAAAGTTTATTTTTGCCTCAAATAAACCCTGTCTATTGTTCTTATGCATCTAGGTTAATACATCTTTGAAATGCCAGAGTAATCCCCTTTTTAGATCCTTTGGGAGGTGTAACCATCCTCAAGGGAGCACATAATATTAACTATCCTGTAATCCAATCATAGAGATTTCCCCATCTTGCTTTCTCCCACCTTCAAGTAATCTTCCTTATGTTCTCACTTTAATTCCAAATGTATAAAAAGAACTGCAAAATTGTCATTCTTGAGAGCATTTTCTCAGTCTGTTGAGCTCTTGCTTCCAGGCATGTCCTCTGTTTGGCTCAAATAAACCCTTATATAAATTCTCTACAGGTTTGGGTGTTCTTATGTCAATACCTCTGTTCCAACTGTTTCCCTATGGTGAATGCAAAAGGCTAATTGTCAAGCAAACCTGATGTGGATACCTTTATATTTTTTTATGTTGTGACTCTTACTAACTAAGAACTTACGAAGTTCTTTTTTCTGCATATGTAAGGTAACTTTGTTCTCCATAATGTTCATATGTACTGTATATAGAAGGGAATGTATGGGAGCTTTTTCTCCTTACTTCTACCCCAACTCCCCTCCACCTCTCTTCCAAAAAGGTGAATAACTAAGATGACGTACACTACATTCAAGATCATAGAGGATACTTTAGTGTTTGGAGGCACAAAAACAATATCTGTGAAGTTAAAAAAAAAAAAAAAAATCCTGTTTTTATTTTTGCTTTTCAGAATATCACTACTCTCTGGATAGTAGAGAGTGTGCTGAGGTAAGAAGCAGTCTGGATAAGTCAAGAGATCTGGATTCTGGTGCTACCTTACTTTGCACAAAGTTATTTCTCATCTTGGGTCACATATACAAACGGAGGGGAAAAAACAAACAAACTCAATTTTAAGATCCTTCAGCCTGAGAATAGGCTCGAGTTTGATGACTCCCAAAGGTAATCGATGCATTTCAACAAGGGACTCATGGAGCGGGACACCCCCATGTGTGTTGGATAAAACATTGTGTTTTGGTGGCAACATAGGAAACATTTTAGGAACTAGCTGTACTTATTTTGCTTTCCTCAAATTAAATCACAGTATTTTCCACCTAATTCACTCACTACTATGGCTGGTTCCCGTTCTCTTTCTTTTAGATGCTTGTTCTTGGCAAAAACCAGGTGATGATTTTTGTCTTTCCTATTCCAGAGTCCTGACAACAGCCAGAGACTTTCCAGAGAAGGTTACACCACCTACTCTCACTCCTAGAGAAACTGTTTCAGAAATATTCCTTGGTCAAAAATAGTGTCCTTGTTACCTATCTGGAGCAATTCAATTTCTTACCTCCCCTTCTCAAAAAACAAAATCAAACCAACAAAACTAATCCTGCTCTCGGAAAGAAATCTGGTGAATTTATTCACCATTAAGCATCACAGAATCACCAAGAACGACTAAGCAGGGAGTCCTGTCTCCTAGGTGTGTTTGGGAATCAACTGCTCCCCCTACTGAGAAGAAGCCTGAACTGTGGCTCAGGCACACAGAGATGGCAAATGGGTTAGTAAAAATGTTGGCTACTGGGATATTGTGCTGGAGTACGTCAAATATCAAATCAAAGCAATAATGACTTATATCATACTTTTTATGTTTCAAAACTTTGATATTTATATTATTTCACTTAATAGCCCCCAAACTGTATGAAAGAGAAGGACGGGCAGATAGTGGCTCCCTTTTACAGATGAAGAAACTGAGAAACCCATCCATGAGTACTCCATTTGGTTAGGGTATATGAAGCCACCTGTGCTAACAAACCCCTGGCTTAACAAATAAAATTTTCACACTCACTCAGAATTCAGTATATATCTTTGCAATTAGGAAGAAGCATTCCATGTGGCCATTCAGGGATCCAATATCCTCTGTCTTGTGGTTACACCCTTCTCCACATGTCTTTTTCATTCAACCAACAGATTGGGGAAAAGAGTTCATTTTTATGGGCCAGGCATGGAAGTGACAAATATAATTTCCACTCTCATTTCATTGGCCAACATGGCCACATTTCATAGCAAAGGAGTCTGCAAATGTGATCCAGCTTGTGCCCAGTAGGAAAATGAGATTGGTTATGAGAGCACATAGCAGTCTCTGCCACAATCAGTGACAGATCATAAGCACCATTTGGATGCTCTTTACATTGGACTACCTCACTTTTGCTGCTAGTCATTCCTAGCTCCAATTTTAAATTCAGCTAGACTAACTCTTCAGCATAGGGAATATCCCTAGAAGACAGGGCATATTCATAAATTGCATTTATTAACCATCCACCAAGTCATTTTAAAAGTCACAGCTTCTCTCAAGAGGATTTCAGAAATAGTCAGATAACAGAGCAGCAAAATGAGCTTTGACCAAATCTGAAAATTTGAATTCTGACAGGCACACCTCAATGCCATGAGTTTGTCATTATTGTATTAAATTTTGTGATAATGATTTAACACAAATTCTAGCAAGGTATTTTGTTCGGTTCTGTGATTTGTAGATAGGAGCCCTAGTAAACAAGAGGGGAAAAAAGGCCCCATTTGCCATTTCAATCCCAATACCCACTTGCTATGGGAATGTGCAGGGACGCTACGAATGCAGCCCCCCAGAGCACCTGATTCACTGCATTTCTCACTTTTCCCAGGTTTCCAAGTTTGCTGCACTCCTCCCAAGCTGGAGTATTTCCTCCCTGTGCTTTCTCATTTGCTTTCCATTTTCAGGTCTCATGCAGGTGTGTGTAATTTTACCCAAGGCTTTCTCTAAACAGAACTTTCTCCTAATTTGTGACTTGGCCAACTTTGTGTTTCCTTTTCACTCGCTTATAAAGAGCTCTGGGACTCAAAGAATGAAAGTAGGGTATTCAGATGAGAAGTAGGATAGCAAGCTAGGGAAGGGGTAGAGGAACTCACATATACAGAGGGTGCCAAAAAATGTATACACATTTTAAGAAAGGGAAAAACTGTATTAAAATTACGCTGATGGTAACCACTTTGAGCATCTCTTGTAATTGCAGAAGTCAAACATGACTTGTATTCATCTTCTGTTATCGGTATATATTGAGTATTACAATTTTAATAGTTTCTTTCCTTTCTTAAAATGTGTATACATTTTTGGCACCCCTCTGTATATATTTTTAAAGTATATTTCAGGAGGAACCATCTTATTTTTACCATAGGGAGGATCATTTTAGTTTTCACTAGCCTTGGGCAGCTGGGCAAGTGATTATCTATAAAGTCAGAAAAGATTTAAGGCACTTGGCCTTTTCTTTTTCTTACTGCAGAGCTCCAAGTCCTGCTCTGGCATTTATTCTCTGTTATAAAGGTAAAGGAGGAGAGGACATTTCCCTGTACCACTCTGTGCAAAACAAAGGGAGTCTTCTTCTGCTCTTGGGATTCTGCTTCTTAAGGGGCCTGTCAGGCTTTCAGTTTGACTGACTTAAATGATAACATTACTATTTTCTTTTATTATTAGAAACAACAACATTCTCAAATCTTTTCATTATTTTTTCATAAGTTTAGGATTTAGTTTTCTTTGTGCTGCAACCTCTGATGTTAAAATAACATTTACCCTGAAGCTTTCATCAAGTTTTCAGAACATCTCTACTGTCTTTAACCCATTGCCAGTGACATCTCCTCTGGCTTACCATGTTGAGGCTGGAGCAAGAAAAGCATTGGTACTTCTAGGTGGGGTGCAATTTTACCATTTATGCTCTCACCCCATTTAGGAAGAACAATCTACTGGACACTGGAAGGTTACAGAAGCAACCTTGACACCTTGATGCTAGAAGTGAAATGTTTTTCTACTTGCTGATCTTTTTGTAACTGGCTAGATTTATGTAACAGACAAATTTTGTCTTTGTTCTTCATCCCCAGTCAGGTTAAGGGCCCATAGGATTGTCTTTGAGTTGTTCACAGTTCTCCCCACAACCCATTTCTCACTTTCTTCAAACTCAGCCTCTCCTGTCCCTAATGTGTCAATTTCCATGCATTCGTAGGCATTTATTGAGTCCCCACTATATTTCAGACATGTTTCTTTGTATTAGGGATATAAAGATGATCCTGAAGTCTAGAAAGAGGAAGGACAAACTCTGATGTAATTACTCTGATGCAAGGTATCAAGAACTAACTTCAAGTTGCAATGAAAGCACGGAGTCCAGTACAAATAATTCTGCCTGGTAGCCTGGAGTAGGCATTCCAGAGTGGAGATGGCTGCGCAGGGCACTTAAAGATGAATTGGAAGAGCATAAAAAGACATCTGAATTAAGGGAACAGCATGTAGAAGGGTATATAGGAAGGGAATAAAGCACTCAAGGGAAAAATCTAAAACTCTGTCTTCTAACAAACCCCACTCAACAAAACATTTTCTTTAATACAGACCAGTGGTTCTTAATATTATTTTACAGCATGGACATATCTGAGAAATATGATGGCTAGCTCTGGTAAAAGTAACTCTGTGATTTGTAGCATATCAGGGTGTGTATGTACCTTTGCAGTAAGAAGAATTAGTGGGTATAGTTTAGAAAAATCCCCAGGAGTTATTTTGACATACTCTGGTTAAAAATCATAGGCATGAATGTTCCCAGACTAGGGTGAACAATATGTCTAACCTTTTCTTGGTAAATTTATAATTAACAAAAAATAAATTGTGATAAAATAGAACTTAAAATAGTAAAAGTAGAGAGAAATAGAACAGGTATCTTTCTCATACTGTTTAAAATGCAGTATAAATAAATAATAGCTCTATTAGTAATCACTATGGAGAATTATTTTTTAATAAAGATTTATCTCCAAAATTAATACTTTTGAATAGCACCCTTTAAAAAAACTGTAGCATGAACAATGAGAATTGGAAATCTTTTAAGGTAAATTATGATATTCCTAATAAAGTAATGATGAAGGCAGAAACAATATTCCAGAGGACTCAGCTTAGTATTATTCTCAATAGAAATGAAAATTTTCTCTCATTTGCTTCAACTCTGTATTAAAAAAAAAACAACAACAAAAAATACACACACACAACTTCCCCAGGAGATTCATTACCATATGAAAGAGTTGGGCAGGGGGAATAGTTCGAGTAGGATAGATGAAGATGTTCCAAAATACGAAGGTCTCTGGAACAGTCCTTTTTTATGTTGTTTCATGATACGATGAGTGTGGGAGCTACAAAGTGATCCAACGGTAAATTTAGAGCTAATAAAAAGGAGACACTTCACAGGACATGCAGCTTGCTTGTGGGAATCAGTGACAGGGAAGGTCAAGGAATTAAATACTGGAGTTGGATTTATACTACAGCTGACTATTTTTATGGCCAATGCAACATTTATTGGTATGCTAAGATAAGTCTTGTGCTTCATGGTAAAGAAGCAAAGATTACCTCTCAAGAGTTAGAAAAGGATCTCTCCCAGAACACCACAGCACACACACTTGCACAATCATTTAGTTTTCTCTCCTTTCTGGAGGTTATTAGAAGTTCAGTTAATATTTGATAAACCCATGGGCTCTTAAGAAAACACGAACATCACTCTGAAGTCACATTTTCTGGGGTGCATTGTCCAAAGATTTTTCAGTTTTAAATAATTTCTCACAAGGCAGAACTTAATCCTTAATTCTGTACCTAATTCTTTGCATAGTTAAATGCCAATATCCTAAATTCTCTCATTTTCTTCTTTAAATTTGGTGTCATACATTTTAGAGGTGAGTGGATGTTTAGATTAAGCTAAGATTTATAATCTATTGTCCTTGAAGTATATCCTGAAGTCTAGTTCTCAGTTATTAATGATCATCTTAGAGGGTAGTGTCATTGTGATATCAAGTCGACAATCTGCAATACCAATAGGTCAGTATTTGGGGAAGACGCAATCAATTTATGGTTTGAATTTTCACAATGAATGCAGAAAGTATCATCACATGCTTAGTTACTGGTTAGTTATTTTCACTTTTGATTCAGAGTTTGAGTGAACTGGATTAGAGGCAGTTGAAGGTTGAAGAAGTGTAGTAAGGCAGCCACTAATGAGCAGCTTAATGTCATGGGAAAAAATAACAGGTTCAAATTCTGGCTCTGCCATTAGTCTCCATGTGACCTTGGCCAACCATTCACCTTTGCTTGATCTCAGTATCTTTCTCTATGATGTGGGGATATTAAAAGTTAACTTGTAATGTGGTGGTGAAGATTAGACTTAATAAATGGTTCTCAATAGGGATAATTTTGTTCCCCAGGGAGGATTTGATAATGTCTGAAGACATTTTGGGTTGTCACTACTAGGGGAGAAGATACTACTGGCATTTAATGGGTAGAAGCCAGGGATGATACTAACATACTACAGTTCACAGGACAGCCTCCCATCCAACCCCAACAAAGAATTATCTAGTCTAAAATGTCAATAGTGCTGAGTTTGAGAAACCTTGGATTTAATTTATATAGAGTGACTAGAATTATACCTGAAAGAAATAAAGAACATTAATTAACTCTTATAGACTGAATTGCTCCCCCAAATTTATATATTGAAGCTCTAGCCCCAGGAGCCCAGACTGCAACTGTGGTTAGAGATAAGGTCTTTAAAGAAGCAATTAAAATAAGGTCTTTAGGGTTGACCTTAATCCAACATGGCAGGAGATTACGACACAAAGAGAGACACCAGGTTTACTTTCTCCAACAGAAAAGACCATGTGAAGGCACAGTGAAAAGGTGGCCATCTACAAGCCATGAAAACAGGCCTCAGAAGAAACCAAACCTGTTCACACCTTGCTTGATCTTGGACTTCTAGCATCTAGAATGGTGAGAAAATAAATTTCTGTTGTTTAAGCCATGCAGTCTGTGGAATTTTGTTGTGGTAGCACTAACAGACTCATACAGTAACAGCTATTATCATTATTATGAAAAAATATGTATTTGATTTTTAAAAAATACCTTAAAACTCAGAACTATTATACCAGCTCTGACATTCTAATAGTTTGCAGCCATATTAGAAAAAGAGTAACTTAAGATGGTAAGAGCAAATAAGAAAATGGAAAAGCTTAGCCCATGGATGTGGCAAAGTTCAGCTTTAGAAGGGATCAGCAGTAAGACTTTACCAAAATAGAGTTTACACAGGTAATGTTTTTTGAGTATTTACTTATATCACTTGGACCCAAACTGACCAAGACCTGACAACACGAACCTGTACGTCTCTGTTGATGTCACAGATTCCTAAGAGAGATCTGCACCAGGCACAAATGTATATTCTAATTCAAAACTGATTTTCTGAATCCAAGCACTCTTTAGAAGCCCAAACCTGATGTGCTTGACTGGGCATCTGCTGGCTATGAGGATTCTTTGCTATTCTAAAACCTCTCACCAAGAACAGAGCTCTTCATGCTCTTATCCCCTAGCTCACACCTTCATCTGAAATGCTAAGGACATAAGTCCTTTGAGGATGAGAAGACGCCAGAAAAGACATCAAGGCAAGAGTGTCCCTCCTGAAGCCTAGAGGAGAAATTGCCCAACAATTGTTCCCCTAAACATTCCCCTCAGGCTTTCTCTTGACTCGGTCCTTCCAAAAGGAAGCTGATTTCAGATACAAGGTATTAGCAGGGAGAGACATTCTATGTCACTAACAATTAGTGAACATTCAGTGATATTTTTATAAGGAGGAAGCATTGCTGCTGTCTCCATGCGCTTGTACTCAATTAGAAGGAAATGATAATTACATTAATCCACAGTTCAATAGGAGAACATAAAACTTGTGGAGGTCTCACTTTCATTTTACTGGAGACAATGAGTAGAGATCATTAAGGACAATACCAAGGTTAACCATATGGCAATTTATGAGAATTTAAAAAGGCATCTCTTTTGGTAGGCACATGGATCGTTTATATTTTTATTAAAAGCTGATTCTTATAAAAGTTTGGAAAAGATAGTACTGTATTCTGGCAGGCAGAGCCCAGCATGGTAGAAGTCCCCTTGTCCAAGTGTCCTTGTGCAATAAATAGGAATGCTGAGATAGTTTGTATTCAAAACTGCCTAAAACTCTAGCACTCTTGATTTATTAGTGAAGAAAATGGGGGCTGGAGAAGTAAAATGATACACCAACTTCAAACAACGAGTTAGTCATGTAGAGGCCTCAGGATGCAAATGATCTGATTTCCAGGACATAGTGATTTCCATCCATTCTACCACATGCAAGGCACTCACCCTAGAAGATCTTCCTGGAGGCTAGTCAAGACATGAGAAAGCAATAAAATTACACATCTATTCTAGAACATTCATTATCTCTTTGTTTCATCCTCCTAAATATACCTACTTGTCTCTTGGATGCTCTGTTCCCACTACCCCAGACTCTAGTGTAGCCACAAAGATTGAATAACCAAGAAATATTTTCAACATGAAATAAATCTATGGTAGATTGCTATTTAGGCTTTACTTAAAAAGATGAAAATGTTCAGTTTCCATCTTTACCACATGTAGCAACTCTCAAAATTTCTTTTAATAAGAGAACACTGGAATAAATTAAATAGGTGCAGTAATAAAGTCAAAAGAAATTTTGAGGAGATGGAGGAATAAAGATGCTAGAATTTGATAACAGAATTTAACAGAACTTGATAACTATGAAATAAATACATCAAATGAGAGAAAAAAAATAAATATTTGGGGTCATACAAATCCTTGTACAAGACTAAGCTTACTTGCATATTATTTATGATGTTGGAGAGGCTACTTAGTCTCTCTAAACCTTAGTTTCTTCAACTCTAAAATGGGAAAATGATATTTAACTTACTGGGTTCTTGTAAAAAATTGGTACAAATGTATGTAAATTACCTAGCATGTCATATGTACTATTGAGTAGTGAGGTAGATTGCAAAAATATCCCCTCTTTGTATCCACATCCTTCGTGAGATAATGTTGCATCTATTAAACCATGGAGGCTAATACTGAATTGAACCTCTGCCTTTGGGTTAATAGATACTGCACTAGTTCTGAGTTAAGACCTCTATTTGCTTTCTTGGACCTCTGTGATCACATGGGTAACAAGGCTAGCCTAGGCTAGCTTCTGGAAGATGAGAGAAACATAGTGTAGTTACCACCATCACTTCACCTAATAGGCAGACAACCTTAATAGCAGTGCTGCCTAGCTGACATGTACATTTCTTTTAAATCAAAATTTTTTATTATATTTGTGAGATGTATTTCCTGATATGAATCTGACTGCATAGGGAGCTCCATCAAGGCCAAAAGAACCACGAGAGAAAACAGTTTAAATTTCCAACCTACGTGAATGTTAACTAAATAAATGCATGTTGGTTTAATCCATTATGCTTTTGGGATTGTGTTGAAATATAATGATACTGAAGCAGTATTTTCATTAGAATGTTTAAATTATCAAGGACATACCTTAAGTTTAAGCAACTCCGGGTATCATAATTTTCTCTCACACAAAGGAGATCTGCAGAATTTTCTTTCTCAGAGTATGGAAGCATCCTTTCACAAAATCTTTAATCTGGCTCTGAAAGCACCAGTTTTGTCCAAAATGTCAGGAAGTAACTTCAGTAAATGACTACAGCAAAGAGCAGGTAGAAATGATAGCAAAATAGACTTTAAGTTCATGTATCTTTTTGCAAAAATAGCTCTTTTAAGAAAAGGTTTGTGAAGGGTTTGAAGGCATTAGGGAATTATTATAGAATGATTTGATGATAGTCTCCAGCTTTCAGTTATTAATTCCATATTCATATTCCCTCTAACACATACACACATACACACACAAACATACACACACACACACACACACACACACACACACACACACACACACACACAGTCACTCTTTCCCTTTGCAACAGCGTTTTCAAGGGTAGTCTACTGTACTATTTACCATTCTTCTACAGAAAGCATCAGCCTCAGGCCACCCATTGTCCCAAAATGTTTTATGTTTAGTTCTAATGCCAAAAACAAGTTCATTTATCCTACCTGACACTGACCTCTTGCATCTTCAGATGAGTTCTGACAGACTACAGTTTGGCCCCTGTCTCATATTGAAGCTCCATGAGGAAGCTGTGCTGTTGTCCCCATGCCAGATGTCTGCCTAATGGGCAAACTGGGTATGGTTTGCAAACAGACAGAAGGTGGAGACACTTGAAAGCAGTTTGCTTTGGCTCTTGCTGGGAAACAAGGGTCCAGCCATCACAGAGGATTGAAAAATCAGGTCACGTGTCATGGGAAGTTGAATAGAAGCAACTCTTGCTCTTTATATATCTGTTTATAGATTTTCTTTTCGTTCTGTAGAAATACATTTCAAGAGCAGCAGGCAAGAGAAAGTTTGACAGAAGAGAAAGTTTCTTATCTCTTTTCAGTGAATTACTCCTGGACACATCTTTGGCTGGATGCTGGACCAAAGATACCTGCTAGTTTCATCTTAGGTTTTGAGAAAGAAATTGAGTTATGAAAAAGACTGTGGTATTATATCCCATCTCAAACTCAAATCCAAGTAGTCTACATAAGAGAGATCAAAGAGAACAATTTTCCCCAAAACATTACATAGTGACAAGATTTCAGTAAAAATTAAATTGTATTTATTTTGAGGGGCAAATATAAAAGCTCAGAGAATTAAAGCATTTTAGATATTGAATAGGCCTTAAAGATGCCAGCATTTTACAGATAAAGAAACTGAGGTCCAAATAGCTGAAGCTGCCAAGCAAGTACCTTCCCCCAGAAAAGTAGGTAAATTTAGATATCTGGTGTTGGACAGTTAATTATGCAAATTGGAACATAGCAGATTAATTTCTCAAGTATTTTCTTAGAGAAATTGGCAAATGCACTTCCTAAGTTGTAGAAATAACAGTTTAATTTTCTCCCCTCACCAACTTTTTCATTTCTGTCAACAACTAAATATTCTGAATATTCACTATCTAATTCCAAATTAATAATTTATTGCAGAAAACAACCCTTCACCCCATAAAGTAAATTCTGTGTGTGTGTGTGTGTGTGTGTGTGTGTGTGTCTAACTAATCGCTGCCCTCAAGCTCCAAAGTTTAAATTCTTCAATGATTGGAAATATTAACTCATCTATAACTTCCAATAGTATTATTTCTTTAAATGGTACAAAATGCTATGCATGGTAGTTTTCTTCTAAACCCACACAATAAGCACAGAATGGCTAAAGATTAGGATTTTTCTAGAACTGATCCTTACAGTAATCTACAAGGCCCTGTGTGATCTGGCCTTTGCCAACATCTCCAACCCTAACCCTCGTCACTGTGCTCTAGCTACCCCGGCCTTATTTCAGTTTCTGAGTCCATGAGACTCAAGATTCAGGGCTTTCACATTTGCCTCCCCAGACCTAGGAAGCTCTTCCCCATCCACATTAGGAAACTGGCTTTTTGTTATTCTTCAGGTGTTAGTTTGTTATGTGTCCTCCTCAGAGCAGCTTTCTCAGATACTCATATCTAAATCTTCCTTGCCTAATATCTTCTGATAGTAATATTTTACTTTACTTTTTAGCCCTTAAAATAGTGGTTCTCAATTGGGAGTCAATTTGTCCTCCAGAATATGTTTGGCAATGTCTGCAGATATTTCTGGGGTCAGGAGAGGACTTGCTACTGGCATGAGGCCACGGATACTACTCAACATCCTACAATGCACAGGACAGCTCCAACAACAAGGTTTATATGGCCCAAAGTATCAATAGTGCCAACGTTGAGAAACCCTGACTGTTGGAGGAGGTTATCAAAAGGGTATGACCACTGGTTGACCCTCGAGCTAGACCTGGGCAATTGGCGGCTCCTCACCCCCTTCCCTATCCTTGAAGCATATGTTTCACTGACTGTTCCCACAGTGGGAGCCATTTTCAGGGATGCAACCTTGAGAGAGCAATGTGTTATTGAGACCATCTGGACAGTGCATGTGACAGAACCACTCTAAATAAACTTTTAAGATTTAAGGGCAAGTGCAGAGATCTACTCATCTTGCAGCTACTGAGGACAAGCCTTTCATTAAGTTTCCTTGCTTATTATACCTGCCATCTACCAATCTGGAGTGGTCTGCTTCTTTCTTCAGTATTTCCTCACACTCCATGTACGGGGCCAGTTTCAGATTTCACCCAGGAAGCTCTCAAGGTTTGCAAATCAACAACTGTCCACATAGCCAAGAGACTGAAGAAATGGGATGTGAGGAAGAGGCAAATGTGGATGGAATCTCGGGTTGACCATCAACCTCCACATGGGGAGGGGTGGCCGGACAATTAAGTTCGCAAACTCATCCTAGAAAAACTGCTATATACTTTATTGCTGAATATTACTATGGTCACCTTCGAAGTACTCCCCTTGGGAAGCTAGGTACTGACTCCAGTGCCTAGTCCACCCTTCAAAGCAATTTTGAAACTCTTTTTCTGGAATGGTCATCAGAGCTATCGTTATATTACCCTTGATATCCTGAATGTCATCCAAATGTCTTCCTTTCGATATTTCCTTTGTCTTCGGGTAAAAAAAAGAAGTCATTGGTGGCCAGATCAAATGAGTAGGGAGTGTGTTCCAATTATTTCAGCCATTTATTTGTTTACTAGCTCAAAATTCCCTCACAGATAGTGTTGTCTGAGCTGGTGCATTGTCGTGATACAAGAGCCACGAATTGTTGGTGAAAAGTTCAGGTCATCCTACTTTTTCACGCAGCCTTTTCAGCACTTCCAAATAGTAAACTTGGTTAACTGTTTGTCCAGTTGGTCCAAATTCATAATGAATAATTCCTCTGGCATCAGAAAAGGTTAGCAACATCGTTGCAACAACTTCATGAACTTAATTGTCAGACCTTCGTAAATCTGTATTTTAAATGATTTTTTAAATAATTTCCATAATTCTGGCAACTTTTCATGAGCCCTCATCACATTGCCATTGTTTTTCTCTTATAAACTTTACAGAGGGAATGTGAAGAAAATGTAGATTGTCAACTTCATCAATTTTTGTTGTTCCCTGTACTTGCATTATCATCTTTAATCAGCAGTGTTTTCATTCAGGTATATATTAAGTCAGTTGTACCTTATTGAGGGTTAGTTTAGTTAAAGCTAGACAATATAATTTATAAATCCACTTAAGTGGGCAAATGTAAACTGTACAATATTGCAACCCTCTGAAAGCAAATGAGGATGCCATTGTTAAACCATCTGTGTGGCAGACTCCTCCTACTTCTTCTGGGCACTTGATACACTACATATGACATGTGATCCCATGAAAGTAGGGAAAAAACAAGAACGACTCTATACATAATTTCTTACCTTTCTCTGAATAAAAATATATACTAAGAAAAGTTCTAATAGTTTCTTCCTACATTGCAGGAAATCATCTTCTAAAATCCAGGAAGTATGCACACCTGTCTTCGGGCATCATTAACTTAGAAGACAGGCAAGATGACCAGAGTGCCCTTTGACTAAGAGTGGAGACCCTCAGGGAGTCGCGCTGGGATAAAGCACAGCCCTGGGTTGATGTGGAATGCTTTATAACATGATGTATATCTATTTTCAGCTCTTTGAGTGTACAGAAAATTACCCATGTCTTTCTGAGACTGTAAAACCTGGGACAAAAGGAGCTTAATTCATACCCCTTAAATAAATGAATAAATAAATGACTACACAGAAAGAAAACGTACTGTGAAACAGCCTTATCGATGATAGAAAAAGGAACAAAACTATCTCATGCAAGGGAAATAAAACCCAGCATCATGAACACCAGACTTTAGATACAAGCAGAGTATCGGTAGTCAGCAACTTTTAAGGCTCGGGAAGTATATACCCTCAAAGAGAAAATATACAGATCAGTGTAGGAAGAGATAAGAAAAAAGCCTTATAACTTTTCTTCTGCTTGTTATGATTTGTATCTACCTAATTATATGGCTTCCATAGACCATCTCACATAGAAAATGAGGAAAAAGTTTAAAAAGTATTAACATCTTTATGAACTGCAAGAACTATGATTTCACAAAACAAAAGCAAACAAAAAATCATAATAGACGTATTTCCAATGAATTCTGGCCCCAGAATATTTTTACTTTTATAATTTCAACTGTATTATTACTTAAGATGAGACAAGGAACCAGTAATTAAGTTGTTGCTCACCTTAAGAGTAAATAAACCAATGAACATTCAAACCCTGCTTCTGAGTTTAGATATCTTGCGAAAGTGAGCCAGGCACAATTATTTTGGATGGATGAGGCGGGGCCAGGGACACTAAAAGAACTGTCTCAAGTCATAAAATGGAGCTACTATGATTGGCATAAACACATTCTCCCTTTTCACAGAGCACCTTGAGATTCTGACCTTTAGAAGTTCCACCAAAAATCTAGCACAAACATGCTATAGTCAAGAGGGGTTACTAATCTTCAATCTATAATGAACCACATCTATTTTACAGGAAAAATGATCTTATAAGCAACCTGTCCTAGGGTCAGCACAGGAGAAAAAGGATTATGCATTTGGTGCCACTTCACCATTGCCCATTGCTACCCTCAAATAAACTTATTTTCTTTGATGTAAGAACCTGGTGTAAAGAGCGCTCAATGTGACAGGCCAATGTTGATGAGAGTAAGAGGAATGAAGTAAGCAATTCCTCTGTCTTCTCACTAATCCAAGTCCATTTAGGGCATTAAATCAACTGCTAAGTATATCAACATTTTAGGGTCCCTAATAATGCTTTTTTTCTCCTTTGTTTGCAAGTACTTAATTTTTGCCTTCTGCTCAAGTCTCAGGATAAGGATCTCCTTTATATATTTTACGCCAGAATTTCCTAAATCTACAGGACCCACCATATGAAGGCACGATAGCAGTGCCCATTCAGGGGCTGCTGCACAACATCCTGACAGAGGAGCTTGTCATTCGTACCAGGACAGACCTGTCAGGGAACTGGTCACGTCCCTCTGATCCTGTACTTATAAAAATATCTCATTATCTGTGTGTGTTTCATGATCTGATAAAAAATTGTGAGTCCAGTTGGTAACACCTGTGTTATGCACAAAAGATTTAGGGTCTTAATCAATGAAGTCTTCCACAGATGCTTTGAAATTCCATACTCAGTAGGTGATTCCTCTTATCTTCCACAAATAGAAATTGTCAAACACAAGATCATTAAAATATATGAAATATTTTATTCAGTGAACTACCACCTGGAGGAATCAGAATGTGTGTTTGGGGAAGGGGGCAGGGAGATTATAAGGTAGAAATTCTTAAATATAAGAAAATGATAGCAATTTCTGTCTTAACCTCTTCAGCTCTGGTTGCTAAGTTACCATGACACACTACTGTGTGTGCTTTTCAGTTTTTGGTCTTGTGCCTGACAGTTTGATTAATTCTCTGGAGTGCAAAATCTGCACATTGAATATTTAAAAATTACACATGCATGCATGCACACACACACACACACACACACACACACACACACACATTCACCCAACATCCCATAATTGCTTCTGACTTATAAAATCTGTTTTATAATTAAATTGACATATGTAGGTGGAAACCTAAAATGATGCTTCATTTTGGGGAAAGAAAATCCTCTACTATGTGATGTTTCTTGAAATTTTCCTTTATACTACAGTTCACGCTTCCCTAATAGCAGGCATTCCTACCCCCACCCCCCTTAATGAGTACATTTAACCCTTGACTTAATGCCTAAGAAAAATAAGACAAGTGTTATTTAGCAGTTAGCATTGCTTTTTCTTCTTCTGTATGTCTTACTTGCTGTGTGATTGAGTTCAAAGGTGTCCATAAAATTACTGTAAACTGGCTGACTAGTAGGCTATGAGTTGTCAGATGTATCTATAAGAAAATATGTCAGTGTCAGCTAGCTAGACCAGTCATGGCTCAAAATCCCAAGGCACTGCATTGAAGATAATGTAAAAAAATAATTTTTAAAAAAGTGTACTAAAAATGGCTTACAAGCCATGCTGCTGTCTTACTCTTCAACATTTTGGTGCAGTGGTTCTGTAGTCAAAAGACATATTGCATTCCTTTCCCAGTCTGTGTGTGTACTTCCTTATTTTTAGATTTTTAAAACAAAAGTGACAACTTAAAACCCTTATTGCTAAAACAAAATGAGTTTTTATAACACAGATAAGAAAGGATTCATAGTAGTAAGTATACAGTATGTGAATAAATGCAGGCAAAGTTATCCTAGACACTAAACACAATTTATGTTTTACTATCACTGCTGCATTGTTATCCCAAATCTGGCATCTGACCTCCAGACCTAGAGAGGTTAGAATCCAGGTCTCTGCTGAGCTGGTAGTAAGGAAAAATCTGATCAGTTTATTATTTTACTTTGTTTTTTTATTTATTTTCTTTTTTTGCACTACAGAATTATGACTTGGTCACACTTCTGACGATGGAGGGGTTGGTAAAGTCTGGATTTGTTCTACAAACTATAAATTTATCTGCACTCATTCTTTTTCCTCATTCTTCCTGTTACAGTAGCTAAAGGTTCCCTTCTACAATCAAAATTCAATCCCTTGGTTGTGTTCTGGATCCCATTTCTTCTCAACTTCCCGGGAATACTACTCTAACAGATAGTCTCTCTTTGGATTGCATCATTAGTCTCTTTCACTTCTTGATAGAAGTGAAATCATTATGATCAGTAGATAAACATGCTCTAGATTCTCCAATCTTTTAAAAACCTTCTTTGACATCCTGTCCTCATTGTGACATTGTCCCATTCATATGCCCCCTTCTGAGACAAAGATCTTGAAACAGTTGTCTACACATGCTTTCTCTACCTTTCCAGTGTAATTCACTATTTTATCCCCCTTTATTTTAAATTAATTTTTTTAGATTTGACATATTTTTCCTAACTCTCTTTCCTCCTCCTCCAACTACCTGCATTCAAATAAAATTGCACTTGTCAAGAAAGCTAATTACCTTTGTCATTACAATTCTGAAGACATATTATCTTCCTCAACCTCTTAGCAGCGCCAATACAAGTGACTACAACTCCTTTCTTAAAACTGTTTTCTCTTGGATTTCATATTACTGCTCTATGCTAACTTTCTTTTTACTTCAGTGTTCTCTTCTTTTTAGTCTCCTTTGCTGGCTCCTCCTTTTCTACCCAACTTCTAAATGTTGGAGTTGCCAAAGACATTTTTTACTTATCTACTCTCTCTTTTATAGTGATATATTTCATTCACGTGTCTTTAAATAATATATATATATATATATATATATATATATATATATATATATATGTACACACACACATATATATGTATACTTATATATATATATATGCGCATATATATATATATATATATATATGCTTATGACTCAAAGATTTCCCAAAAGTATTATATCCAAACTTGAACTCCTGATTTCTCTTTCCTCTATAATTTTTTTCCTCTCCCAAACTTCTACATCTTAGTATAAGTTATTGTTATCTGTTCAATTGCTCAAGCAAGAACCCTAAAGGCACCATGTTTTGCTTCTGTACTTTATGTTCTAAGTTCAAACTAGTGGCAAACCCTATTGATTCTACTTCTGTAACATACTTCAAATGTGTCCACTTCTGGTGTGGATATTGTAATCATCTAAATGGTCTTCTTGTTTCCACTCTTGTCCTAGATCCTCTCCATTCTCCATTCCAGAATCATATTTTTGAAATATATTATATTACTTTATATTAAAATGTCATACTATTCCTTATTTAAAAATCCTTCCATGGCTTCACACAGTATTCAGAATCTATCACATATTCTTTACCTTCAAAATCTATATGTTTTAGTTTATGCCCACCTCTCCAAATCTCATGTTATGGTTCCATTCCCATTACCCTCCAATCACTTTCCCAATTTCTGCCTCAGGGCATTCCCACTTGCCATTACGCTTAGGATGACACAGATTATCATCATAACACTACTTCACAAAACTGGTTTCTTCTCATTCTTCTCAACTTAAATAGAAAAGGAATCTCTAGCCACCTTATTTAAAGTATTCCCCTCTAGGGCTGCTGACACATGGCTCCTGGGCACCTGGCACTGTCTTGATCGTGAGGTAGGTAAACACTACTTGCATCCTCTAATGGCCACATCAAAATTACATCTAAACTACAGAACAACCATCACTGAGAATCACCTGAAGTCTAGCTGAACGAAAGTCCTATAATTAAGGACATACAGAAGAAGCCACATCGAGATTTGTAGGAGGGGCAGAGACATGAAAAGGGCTGCTCCCATACCCGGTGTGGTAATTAAAAATTGGAAGGAATATCTTGGCTATGGAGGTTCCCCCAAGGAATGAGGGGCCCTAGCCCCACCCCAGGTGCCCTAGCCCAAGGTTCCAGACCGGGAAGAGAAACCACAACTTCTAGCTGTGCAAACCAACAGAAATTGTGGCTGAGTGAGATGGGGGGCTGTTGGAGTCCCAGACATTCCTCTTAAAGTGTCCGCACACAGATTCACTTGCTGATGGATTTACTCGTTCTGAGCTCCAGTTTTGGGGTAGCAGCAAAAAATGTGCCAGGGACATATGAATAGGATCTGGCTTCAGGGCAAGGGCTGGAGAGGCAGCTTTCTCCCAGACAAAAGTACTGGCAGAAGCCATTGTTTCTTTGTTGAGCCTGGACACCTCCAGTGTGCACACTTAGTTAGGTGGACACCATATCTGAGTCTCCATCAACCTGGCTAACACCTTTTGACCTGCCCTGATGATTCCATGAGACCCTGCCCCACCCAACTTGAAAGACCCCCCTCCCAAGGAACTTCTAGTGGTTTTTCCATACAAACGGCCTGTCGTGGCTCATACTGTGGACTTTACTAAAATCTCTCAAATCCCAAACAAGCAGCATCTGCTCTTGGCATGCCCTGTATCTCTTGCTAATTAGCTCCAAGCCTAGCACTAGTGGCAGCTGGCCTTATTTCACAGTTTAGCCTCTCCCAGACAGGTGACAGCCATCTGTGTATTGCTTTGTGGCTCATTCCAAATGGCCCCAGGCAGGACATAGGCTGCAGCTGAATTTTGCTTGTAGCAGGGCCATTTTTAGGAAGCTCCGGGGCCAGCACTCCCAGTGGCCAACTTCAGACCAAGCCCCAGTACCACCCAACTGCCTCTGTAGATGACATATCCATTGGGCAGACTAGGCAGGCATCAGAGCTCTGCTAAAGTGAATCCTTCTCTGTAGGGTCATCCTCTGCACAACAGTTCCTCTACTATAGTCATGGCCAGTTCTTACACTCAATCAGCCCAAGGGTCAATCCCTCCTATTGACATGAAAACAGCAACCGAGGAGGACACACACAACCCATACAAGGGTCACACCTGGAGCACCTGGCTCAGGGGACTAGGGAAACTGTGCCACTGTGCCCCTTGGTATAAGACTACTCTACCAAGATCAGGAGGTATAGCATCTCTTCTTAATACATAGAAACAAACACAAGGAGGCAGCCAAAATGGGGAGACAAAGAAACATGTCCCAAATGAAAGAACAGAACAAAGCTCCAGAAAAAGAACTAACTAAAATGGCCACAAGCAATCTACCAGACAGAGAGTTCAAAACACTGGTTATAATGATCTTAGTGATCTCAGGGAGAACTTCAAAAAAGACATAGAAAACATAAAAATGGAGATAGAAAACATAAAAAAGAACCAGTGAAAAATGAAGAATACAATAACTGAAGTAAAAAATACATTAGAGGGAATCAACAGTAGATTGGGTGAAACAGGAGATCGAATTCAGTGGTTTAGAAGGTAAGGTAGCAGAAAACACCTGGTCAGAACAGCAAAAAGAAAAAAGAATCTAAAAAAATTAAGAAAGTATAAGGAGCCTCTGGGACAACAACAAATTTAATCATAGTAATAAATGATTAATCACTATCTGTTTTTTTATAAATAAGGGTTTAGCAAAGTTTCTTCTTTTGCTTCACAATCAATTATAGTAATGTGATATAAAAATTTTAGTGGGGTAGCCAAAATTTTCTAAACCTCTGTTAAGTTTCTTTCATTTCTGAGCTATTACAAACATATGTATTGCTATTTGTAGTATTCCTATTGTTCTGTGTTCTACAATAACAAGAATTCAGGTGCATTCTGTTTTGTATGATTACTATACAAAAATAAAAATATGTGGTGTTTTTATAATTTTATATATTGCATTACTGAGCATATTCCTATTTTGACTAGATATTGATGGGAACTAAGTTCTCTGCTTATAATTTTACTTGTCTAACAATAGAAAGAATTTTTATGTAGATGAGCTTGTAGCTCTTTATTTGCAAATCTTGTTCTCCCTCCAGTACTCACAGATTTCTGTGCCAGGTGTTGTAGGACATATTTACATTGTGATACAGCTTCTATTTTTGCATCTTAATGTCACAGTGGTTGAGTCAGCAAAGTGGCCAGAAATAAAATTCCCTAAGCCATTTTTTATAGAATAGCTAGCAGTAAATTAACTTTACTAAGACATACTATTAAAAAACACAAACATCTCCCATAAACCCAATGAATGCCCAGTTCAACTTGCTCTTAGTCATATCCCACAAAATACCCACAGCCACTTCAATTCTACCCATCATAAGAGAAAATGTAATGGAGGGGAATGACAGTGGAAAGAGACATTTGTCTTACTTTTGCAGATTTACAAACACACATGACCTTGTGCACATATTTCTTGAAGTCCTGCCAGAGTCTTGAAAGGAGCTTTTACAAGCGAGTGTCCCCACAGCTTAAGATTCGCGAGTTCACAGTAAATCCATCTTTGCCGTTATTTTTCTGTCTGAACTAGCATTGCAATTAGGCTTTTCTACATATTGACACCTGTTGGCTAAGGGAAGTTCATCTTCAACAAGAGGTCAATTGCTTTCCTTAAATGGAAATCAAAAGTAACTTTCGGGTTGTTTAGCTTCTCAAATAAGTTATTTTTCAAACTGTTCAACATATACAACAGAAACAAGAATAGGATTAAGGACTTCAGGACCTAGATTCAGCTACCTTTCTTTTGTTTTCCATCTTGCTGGCTACTTGGCAAAACCAATATGCATACTTGAAGAAAGATCTTACCTTTATGTGTGGTTTTGACAAAGATGATTCCCTGGACATCCAACCAGTGTTTGAATAATTTTGACTTGAGATAAGAAGTATGGTTTACCTAAGACAGGGAGAAATAATAGCAGCAAAAAATTAGAAGTAATTTTCATGACAATTACTACCATTTCTTGAGAAACAAGGCAATATATTAGAGATGTTATATATATCAGTTTGAGTCCTTTCAGGAAGACATGGCACATTCAACCAGTATAATTCCAATGAGTTTAAAGGAATTATTTAAGTGAGGACATGTTTAAGAGAAGACAACAAAAAATGGTGGAGTACCCTGCGACTATCAATGTTGGAGAGCTCTTAGCATCCATAGACCTAGAGGGGCTTAAAATATGGATCAAGCTGAAGCTAGAGCTAGAGCTAGAGCTCTTCCCAGGTGGTGTTCTTCTAGAAGAGCTCTGGAATTCTCTAGAGGAATGCAGCTGCTGGCCAAACTGTCGTCTGGTAGTGAGGAAGATGGGGAATAAATATCCCAAACACACTTTCCTGCCCTGCATTCTAGTCTCTCTTCTTTCTGAATATACTGGAAACCAGATAGCAGGAGAGCTGTTCATAGAGCAGGGTATATGTCAAAATGTGTAGAGTGGGTCTGGAAACGCAAATAAATATTAACACAAATATATTGGATTGAGGTATATGGAATTGCCAACATTTGACTGAGTTTAACCTGCAACAACTTATATAGTTCAATCTACTATTATTACATTAAAACTTCACAAAAAAACTTGCAAGGTTTATACTATGATCCTTACTTTATAGTGACAATTCTGAGTCTCAGAGAAGTTGAGTTAATGATGAGAGGAAAATTCCAAAGAAGAAATTTCCAAACATTATCTAAAAATACAGACTATGCTATCACCTAACTTATTTTTACAGAGAGTAAGAGTTTCAGGGCTCTTTCAAATTTTATCTTATTTAAAACACAAAAAAGTAAAATGGTATGGCAATTCCTCAAAAGATTAAACATAGAATGACCTTATAATCCAGCAAATCCATTTATGGGTATACATATATCGAAAAAAGTGAAATCAGGGACTTGGATAGAATAGCTAAAAGGTGAAAGTAATCCAAGGTTTCATGAGCAGATGAATGGATAAATAACAAGTGGTATGTAAATACATAATATGATTTGACAAATGCTACAACATGGTGAACCTGGAAGACATTAAACTAAGTGAAATAAGCCAGTCACAAAAAGACAAATATTGTATTGTGCCTCTAAGTGAGGTTGCTGGAGTAGTCCAATTTATGGAAACAGAGAATAGAATGGTGATTTCTATGAGCTGGGGTGTCAGTCAGTGGGGAGTTATTACTTAATGGGTACAGTTTCAGATGGGGAAGATGGAAAGTTCTGAAGATAGATGATGCTGATGTTTGCACAATAACGTGAATGTATTTAATGACACAGATCTGTACAGTTAAAAACGGTAAAAATTTTTAAAGCATATTTTACCACAATAAAAAAAAGTACTAAAAATTACAAAAGTCTAGTTAAATTGATAGAGCAGTTATTATTAATATTGTTAATAACTTCAAAATATATGGAAATGCCAACCCACAGAGAGATTAAACATCTTGTGCAATATCTTGCACAATATCATGCAGTTAATGAGTATAGGGAGTAAGCTTCAACCCCATGTCTTCTGACTGAAAATCTAGTACTTCTTTCCTAGAAATACAAAATATTTTACAAACTCACCCCAGGACCCAATATAATCCTAGGTTTATCATTTCTAAGGTAACTGAATAAGGCAACTGATGGTTTGGTGAAGAAAATCACATCTATTTCCGTGAATAAGTAATGTGTTTACCAAGAACTTGCTAATTGATAAAATCCATAATTCTCAAAGATAACTAATAATGATCTGATTGATCTGATGTATAGTACTTGTTTCTCATTATAATGTGTTGTTAGTTTTCTGGTGTGATCTTCAGAGTGTTTGTTCCCAGTGTTGAGATCTGCAATTCTGAATGTGTCATCCATTATTGCCAAAAGTACAAAAACATAGAGGAACGGTGATGTTTTTGTTGCTTTTCAGCTTTATCTTCTGTTGAAAAGGGTGAATGGGGTTTGAAAAATGTGTGTGTGTGTGTGTGTGTGTGTGTGTGTGTGGAGAGAGAGACAGAGAGAGAGAAGGAAAGAAATGAGGAACGGTGAATACATTGAATCGGTTTTGGCTTGAGAGTTTCCTCAAAACAACATAGGCTTTAGACTGCACTTGACTTAAGATGCTGACAAATGTTCACAGCAATAAAGAAAAATAAGAAAATAGATTATGTTTCTCCTTCTATTATAAAGGAACATAATTTCTGAGTTTAACTGTAAATGTATGCGTGGTTAATCAAAATTAGAGCTAGGAGCTATTGGGTGGGTTACTGAGTGAGTCTCCATGATTCAGATACCTGTTTAAAAAACCTCAAGCTTTTATTTGGCAAGGACACAATAGAGCAGAACATAAGATAAAATATTCTGACTGAAATACAGAACTATCCTTGTTAGGGATCAAATTTACACATATACCAAAATTACTAAATATTTTTCCTTAATGCAGACAATTTGTGTATGAACTCTAACTCTGAAATCGCCCAAACTAATTAGGCAAAATAGACAAAAAAAGGAAACCAATTCAAGTCATCAGTTAGCAATAGGGACATCATTGGGAAAGGCTATCCATTAAGACTATAGGCTTATTACTGTAGACTATATTACTTGAAGTAATATGTCTAATGTCCCTTTAGGGTCCTCAGTTTCTTAGGCCCTCTGGAGTAAAATAGGACCTAAAGATCAGACAGTTTCCTGATTATATTCAAAGTCAGACTTCTGATGTTGATATGGTTTGCTTACAGTTACTCTTAAGGTCAGGGATCTGGTTATTTTCTCCCTCTAATCCCAGTTCCAAATAGATACTCAATAAATATTTGGAAGGAATAGAAGAAAGAATAAGAACTTAACTCTAAAGCTGAGAGACTTGTTAGTGTAAAAGAGAAAAATCTATGCCGGTCCAGGTAACTCAGAGCAATAAACAGTACAAGCAAAGAGGAAGGGGGCATATGTAGAGACTTAGAACAAATATTGGGGAAATTAAGGTTCAGGAACATAATCTGGCCACTGGTTTCAGGAGTTCAAGGAACCAATTTCATTATAACTCGGGAACATGCCAAGAATCCAGTTATTGGGAACCTTATTACCAAGGTCAAGAAGACTGGATAGTAAGACTAACCTTGAAGTTGAGCTAGTGAGTTACTGCCACACTTCAGCAATTCATGTATGTCCCTCGTTTAAGGTGAAGGTTAGTCCTGAGTCTGGGACTTTAGACACGATTTCACTAAGCACATTGAGGTTATTCTTGTCAAACTGGAGAGTTGGATGGAAACTATAAAGACCAGAGAAGACAAAGTAACCCAATTGCAGATGATCTAAGTAGGCTGCAGTTTGATTTGTGATTTTTAAATTTCCAGATTTCCAAGTGTGAGCCCCATCTTTTTAGAGTGCTTGTTTCAGATTTTAGCTGTGAAGCAGGAGAGAGTTTTCAGCTTTAGGGAGCCATATTTGGAGACTCAGGAGCACACTCTTTAGGAACAAAAGGAAAAATATCTTTCAATAGTAACTTAAAAAATTGAACATGTCTGGATGCCTATTTCCTTGAGTGACTCTTAATTTTCCCTGGCTTCTCTGAAGTGCTTATTTAGTTCTACCCCAAATGCCTATTCTCACATATTCCAGCTTGGCTTTTCATGTTTCAACAGTTAACATAAGCCACTGAACTTGTGGGTATTTATCCAGAGCCGGTATGTGAACATTTGGAGGTTTGCTCACAAGTCCCTTTCACTGAAATCTTCTTTTCTGGGCACTGATTTGGGCTGTACGCACAAAGTACAAATTGGCTCTTGGGACAGAGATGCCAGGCTGAAGCTGATGAAAGATTTACTGCAGAGTGTTTAGAATCGCTGAGTTTTGTTATGGAATTATTATAGCCTTTCCCACTGAGATGCAATGATTTATAACCTAACGTTAGACATGAGTGTTTAACTGTGTTCCATTAATTGATTGAACAATTTATTTTCTGCTTTGTGCTCACACCTGCTCGTGATCAAAGCTGGTTCATGTTCTGCTCTTGGCTATTGCATGATGCTGTATTAATGGTTTATTGGTTCCACTGTGCCTATAACACAGTAGAGTTTATGATGTTTAATAAAATGACATGTCTAAATAGTCTCTTGGCTTTGAATTGTCTTTTTATCAAATTAATATCATGATGTGTGTTTTCCTTGTACTTCAGAATTGCAAATTTCTGCAAAGTCTGCCAGGTAACACTGTAAATATTCTAACAGTATTCTTGCAATACATGAGAGGGGAGAAAGTACTTTCTTGCTAATTGGTGTTCTTTGTCATTTACTTCTGTCACTTAGGGGACTCCAGTAGGAATCTCTTGGGAGGGTGGACCTGGATGAATACGGACAAGTTTAGGCAAATTCTATACCCCCTTTTCCTTGAAATCAGGTATTTTTTAGGAGAAAATGAAGAGAGCTTCACCCTGAGGAGTACACGGGGGAAAGGTGAAGACTTCTTTCTGAAACAAAGGAGGTCAGAAAACCTATGAAAGCAAACAAAAAAATTAAACTCCTATGGTAGCTGTGTTAGGTTAGCCTGTTTTTCTAAGGAAATCTTGGTGACTTGTAACGTCTTCTCTTAGGTTTATTATTAGAGCCACGTGGGAGGTAGGGATCTCCATTTATTGAGTATATACACTTTATCATTATGCTATTCTGCCTCTAGTAATAGCAAACATTTATTGGTCTTTCTACAGACCACGTACCATATTTAGAATTAACAGCACGAAGCCTGAAGTCAGGCTACTTGGGGAAAATTCCGACTCAACAAATCTGAGGCATGCTAAGCCTCAGATTCCTCTGTAAATTTGGTAAACTATTATCTGGTCTAGGTTGTTGAAGTTTAAGTGAGCTAAAGTTAATAAAGTTCTTTGCATAGTACTTGACATTTAATAAACACTCTACAAATGTTAATAGTTATAATAACAATAAGTTGTAGGTATTTTAACTCCGTTTTCTAGATGAAAGGCAAAGTACCTGGTACACAGAAGGAAGGGAGACAGAAGAGATAAATATATAGCTATGGAGTTTCCTTGGTGGTGACTAACTAGGTCAGATTAATTTTTCAGTTTAATATATTGCCTTGCTTTTAGTAAATACTCAATAATTGGTAGTAATTTTCAGGAAACTTACTTCTTAATTTTTTTTGCTACTATTATTTTCCTCTGTCCTTGGTTTACATGAGGTCATCAAGCTAGGTTATGTGACCAAAGGTTACATTCCCAAACTCAACAAAACCTCTTGAGGGAGAAAGCAAGGAGACTAGGTTATCACGGGTGAAAAAACAAAACATGCAAAACACAGACTCTGCTAATGAAAATTATGTTCATCTACAAAGAACTTCATGATTTTTAATTGTATGACTAGAATGTCAAAACAAACCAACCCAAAATGTCAAACACATGTTTTTCCTCCTTCCTGGAGTGTTCTTATTCTGGCTTTCCAAATGACTGGCCCTTATTTATCCTCAATTTAAATGTCATTTTATCAAAGTGGTCTTATCTGACTTTCTTTTCAAAGTTACTTCTTCCTTTCATGGTCTCAGCTAGTCCACATGGCATCTTTGTGATAACTGGACAAAAGCAGTCCTTCCTCAAGTCTCTACTTACATTGTCAGAAAATGATGTTCACAAACCAACTTATTTGAACAAGACACTTTACTGCCATCTGCCGGAAAATTTTTGCAATAAATATACAAATCTGCAATGTGACATGAATAGCGCCTCTTAGAGTTGTGTTGGGTAAAACATGCATGATTGTACACATCATTCCTACAATGCTGTATCCTTTATAACAGCATCCAGTTTGTTTCATTCACAGTACTTACTGCATGTTGAAATTGTTATGTCTTACTCCTCCACAGTTGAGAAACACCAGGAAGGCACGGACCATGTATATCTTATTCACTGCAATATCGTCAGTAGACAAAACAGTGTCTATTTCATTGTAGGTATTCAAAATATACTGATAAATGAATGAATAAATGCTTATATCTATTTTATTTATTAGTCCAACTATCTATTCATATAGCTAAACGCACTATATAGCAGGAAATCTGATTTAAATTTTGATTGGCTATAAATGTGGATAACATAGGATCTTGAATGTAGTAGAAAATTAGTAAATATGTATTCACCAAAATTGAAAGCCTTGTTCCAGAATCTGCAAGGATTATGAGTAATATAAAATGTGGGTCTTGCCGTTATGACATTAATATCTAGTGTGAATGATCACAACAACAACTTAATTCTCTTTGGTTTTGAGAATAAGAATGGGGATATTGGAGATTAAATATAGAGTCATTTTGAAGCTTTGCTTTGATTGGGGTATGGTTTTGGAAGTCAGAGTTAAAGTGTTTTCAGCCTACACTTTGGCTATAGACAAACATTCTCACCTTTTGGAGTCTCAGTTTATGTATTTATAAAATAAGATATTTGGATGAGAAATCTCAGTGTATTTAGATTAAGTGCTAGTACAGTATCTAGACATTCCGCTGATTTGAGGACCCTGTTCAAGATGATCTCTTTGAAGAGTCTATGAATATGACACCTTATTGGGACTCAGTTTTTGCATCTATTAAAAGGGAAGTAATGCAATCTTGTTCTCTATCTTGTTGTGAATTTGGTAGATATACGTGATGACATGCTGACGCATGCTAAGCAATGCTGAGCTTCTCTGGCTAATTTAACTAGCATAATAATTTCCAGATTCACAATCTGTCAATTGTGTCAAATAAGAGTATTGGCCTCCTACTCCTTGTGACATTAATGAAATAATCAACTCATGCTTGTGTGAGTAAAATGTGATTGTAAATTTGTAATCGGAAACATGAAGAGTTGTATTAGTCAGGATCTATTCATCAAACAGTATTTAGAGATTTGTAATAGAAAGTACAAAATGTAGGGAATTGGTTATATTCCATACAGGATAGAATAGAAGAACTGAGAAACCAAAAACTGGCAGCAAGGTCGTTCAGAAGGAAGTCAGGGAACAGAGTTAGGAGGTAGCTTTATAGGAGCCAAGAATGAGGAGGTCACAACCATGATGATTATGTCAGTGAGTAGTGAAAACAATAAAGGAGATGCAGCTCCTTTCTTGTTTTTCTTTCCCTACAAGCTTATTGAGATATAATTGACATACAATGCTATATGGTGAAGTGATTACCGTAATAGGGTTAGTTAACATCTCTGTCGCCTCACAATTACATGTGTGTGATAATTCTTTCACTGCATTAATTGAGTGCAAGCTTTTTTTTTAAATGTGTCAAAAATGCACAAAAAATAAAAACTTGATATTTTGACTATTTTATGCATTTAACAACATTTTGAGCTGCTTTGTACATAAATGACATTATTTTTATTTTAAACCTTTGTTATATGGCAATAAATTTACCATCATATTGAATTTTAGCAAAAAATACTCAAAACATACTAAGAGGCATCAATTAGATTTAAGTACAGATAAATTAGAACATAATGGCATTGATGACATAAAATATTCATTACAAAATGTTACACAATATAGCATACAAAACATCTTTATTGTTGATAGTGCAAGCCACAGGAAAACATATCTGAATGTCGCAGCAAAAGAGTTAAGAACATTTAAGATCACCAGCTAGAGCAACTTTCGAGTATATAATACAGTATTATTAACTAGATTTATGATGTTTTCTACACTAGATCCCCATATAACTGGAAGTTTGTACCCTTTGATCAACAGCTCCCCATTTCCTCCAATCACAAGGGCCTGGAAATCACCATTTTACTTTGTTTCTGTGCGTTCAGCTTTTTTAGGTTCCACGTATAGGAGAGATCATATAGTATTTGTCTTTCTGTGTCTGACTTCTTTCACTTAGAAAATGCTGCCAAGTTTCATCCATGTTTTCACAAATGGTAGGATTTCCTTCTTTCTCATGGCTGAAATAATATTCCATTGTGTGTGTGTGTATATATATATATATATATATATATATATATATACATATATATATATATATATATATATATATATATATATATATATTACATACTTTGGCTATTCTGAATAATGCTGTAATAAACATGGGAGTAAAGATATTTTTTTGAGATCCTGATTTCATTTTCTTTGGATATATACACGCAAAAGTGAGATTGCTATATCATATGGTAGTTCTATTTTTAATTTTTTGATGAACCTCCATACTGTTTTCCATAGCGCTGCACCAATTTATATTCCCACCAACAGTGTACAGGTGGTCTTTTCTCCACATCCTTGCCAACGCTTAACTCTTGTCTTTTTGGTGATAACTATTCTAACTGGTGTGAAGTGATATCTCATGATTTTGAATGGTATTTTCCTGATGATTAGTGATACTGAGCATCCTTTCACATACCTATTTGTGATTTTTATGTCTTATTTGGTAAAATGTCTACTCATATCCTCTGCTCATGTTTTAATAGGATTACTTGGTTTTTATTATTGCGTTGTATGGTTCTTTATATGTTTTAAATATTAACCTTTTATCAGATATAAGGTTTGCAAATATTTTCTCCCAAGTCTATAGGTTGCTTTTTCATTTTGCTCATGGCTTCCTTTGCTGGGAAGAGGTTTTTAGTGTGATTCAGTCTCATTTATTTTTGCTTTTGTTGCTTGTGCTTTTGGTTTCACATCCAATAAATTTTTGCCAGGTCCAACATCAAAGAGATTTTTTTGCCTGTGTTTTCTACTAGAAATTTTATGGTTTCAGGTCTTATGTTTAGGTTTTTAATCCATTTTGAGTTCATTTTTGTGAGTAATGTAAGATAGGCGTCCAATTTCATTCTTCTGCATGTAGTCATCCCAACAGCATTTATTAAATAGACTATTTTTCCCTCACTTGGTTTTCTTGGCTCCCTTGTCAAGTATTATAAGACCATATCTGTGCTCTGGATTCTGAAGATTCCTCAGATCTTCTATGAATATGCTTGCTCCCCACTTCTTGCTCCCTCCATGGCAGATTTCTTAATCTTTCCTTCAATCCTGCAATGCATCAGACTAGGTGCTGACAGACTCCCTTATGCTCTCCCTAAGGCAATGCTAAATGCTCAAATTTGAAGTCACTGCCTGGACTGCAGATTTGGGCCAGCTTTCTGATTGTGCTCACTTTCCTTCTGCCAAAGCTTGCCTTTGCCATTATTGGAAGGATGTACGGGGGCCAGAGTGGAGGGGTGTGTGGGTGAGGCTCACAGCTCACAGAGTTCTGGGGATGTCTACCAACCTGAGGGGGATCTATAGGTGAGATGCCTTTGCAGCTTGGGGGCAGGCCTCTGTCAATAAAAAGTCATCCAGCCAAAGAAAAAGCTTGTAAGAGTTTATTTGAGCCAAACTGATGACAATATCCAGAAAGAAAAATCTCAGTGGATTGAAAAAATGCTCCAGAAAGTGGCTGTTTTGCAACTTATTTTATACATCAGAAGCAGAGGAGGAGGGTTACATGAAATCCATTGGTGGTAGATTGAGGGGGTTGGAGAAAGCAAAGTGGGGAACTCTCTGGGATTGGATAAAAAGTAAATTGGAGAGACAGATACTTCTTTTACATTGATTGGTACAGAATAGTTAATAGCATTTTATAGCACATAGAGATGGTAATCAGGGAACAGGAACAATAATGAGGGATTCTGTAGTTTTCTGCTGTGGTGTGATGGGTTGTGCCCTGGGGGGTATGGAAAAAGGGATTACTCTGACATTCCAAGGGTCTGTTATATTAGATGCAAAACAAATAATAGACAGGCTCACTTAAGATAAAGATTGACCTTTGTCAAGGATGCTACAGGCCAAGGATGTGACTACCAGCCACAGCCTGCTTTTAGTTGGGTATTTTTATATTAAGAGAGTCCTCTGCGGTTAATTTCAGTCTCTGAGTTTGTAAAACCTGCCATGCAGGCCTCCCCAGAGCTTGTCAGGTTTAGTGTGTGGCCCCTTTTTTTGTCCACACCTCCCTGTGGAGTCTGTGTGCCATCCGTAGGATCCACATCCCTTTGATATTATCTGGGCTCTGGCTGTTGTCCTCCCATCTGCTCAGCATCCCCCAGTTGTGCAGCTCTTGACTCAGTACTCTGGATGGAGTGAGAGAGAAATGGGCCGCTTTGGCAGAGTCTCACACAGCTGGGAAGCTGGGCACTCACTGACATTTTCTCACTTTCCCCCACAGGAGAAATCATCTGCCTAGAAGGGCTTTCTTAGCACTGAATTGTGATGCCTTGAGGGACAGGTTATGAGGTTAAAGTCACACTATTCGTTTTACCCTCTCCAAAGAGTTTTGTTCGTTCGTTTGTTTGTTTGAACCATGTGCTGGAATTTCTCCACTGGACCCCTGGATTTCTAAAAAGGTTCTCATTTATAACTGATTATCTGACTTAGTGTTCTCCAGGGGCTCCCAGAATGTGGCCGTGAGGTGATGAAGCCAGTTCATGGGCCACGTAAGGATCCACAGCTGGGACGGAGGCCTGTATGCATATTACTTAATGCCTGGGTAGGTAAGAGTCCTCCTGGGTGACTTGGCAAATGGTGCTGCATCAAATAGCTTCCACAAAAGCACTCTGTCCATAAATGCATGCTAATTGTTGTTGCTGAGAGAAAAATACAAGGAAACATTTTATTCTGTCATCTTGCTGATGTCACTTGCAGCTGCATCTAAAGATGTTGCCTAAAAGAGAAAAGGGAGGGGAGGAAAAACCTTGATATTCTCTTCTTTTCACATGTCAGTCTTTTACTAGGACTTTCAACGGACTAAAAACAGTTGGAAAGAGGCTTTCTGCACTTTTTTTTCCCTTTTTTTTTTGCAGCGTAAAGCAGAGGAGGCACAAACATGGATCTGAGGGAAAACAGGCCTGGGACAGGCATAAACATCTCTCATCCATTACCTAATAAAGAAACATCCCAGCATGTAGGAGCACCATAGAGATTGCATTTTGTCTCAAATAGAGCAAAGTGTGTTTTCCTAATTTATCATTTTATTGCAATTAAATTTGACACCAAAGCTAGACAATCAAAATATATAAACCTTGATATATGACCCATTTTGACTCTACAGTGATCAAAATTGCTGAATGCTTGTACTTTTAACTCAATCAATTGCTACATGGCCAATTGCTAAGAGGGTTAAAAATGTGAAATTGATCATGCTACAGACAGTTTGTACCATCATAGAGACCTGGCGTAAATTGTGATAAGTGGTAACAATCTGAAAGATAGAAAAAAATTCAAAATGACTTTGAAAATACTAGAAAAAAGTTCCATGGTGAAAAATACAATGCTGAAATGTGCACCAAAAAAAATGAGGCCAGAATTGGAGGTATTTTAAGACTAACAAATATGTATATTTGTTAGTCTTAAAATACCTCATATATATATATATATATGGGGAGGGGGTATTTGTCTCACCTGGAAGGAAATTGAAATAAATAGCAATGTGTAGTTTTATGAACTATTATTTTTTTGATTATAAAGTAAAATGAGGGTTAAAACAAATAGCTCTGGAATGCTACATTACTTGGCTTCATCTTCAGTTGATGAAATTTTATCCAGCTTTCAGGGTCTATTTCAATACCATTCTCCCATGGGCTTTCTTTCTTCTCATCCTCAATTAAATACTACCCTATAGTAATTTATTTGTATTAACATATGACATTTATTATATCGACCTTTTAATAATATTATTATGAGTTTGTAATCTCTTTTATATTATAAACTCTTTGAGTAAAGAGATTTTGGTCAATTCATTTTTACATCTATCACAACGTTTGTACAGTAAGTTCTCCATACGTTTTTGTTGGATTGTCTAATTCACTATAAGACTGTATGTTCATTATTCATTAATTTCACAGGCATTTAAACATTTACAGGTGCTTTCAATACTAGGTATTCATATATGAAGCTTTGGAATGACTTTTAGTTTACAGTTCTTTAGTAATTTAGGCTACTTTATATTTATTTATTTAATATATACATAGAGGAGCCCATAGCTTAAATATTTAGCTTTCAGGTTGAATTTTTACAAACTGAATATAGCTACATGACCAGCACTTAGATATAAAAATATAATTTTACCAATACCACAGAATCTATTTTCTCTCTCTTGCAGTCACTACCTGCCTGTCCCAGGATAACTAGCATCCTGACTTCTACAGTTGACTAGCTTTCTTTGCTCAACATTAAGTTTTTAACATTTTTCTATATAGTCAGTATTGCTGTAAATTATTCACTTATAATATTATATAGTATTTATGATGTGATTATCATAATATCTTTGTTCATTAAACTGCTAATGGGAATTTTGATAATTTCCAGTTTAGGGCTATTACTATGTTTCCCTGAAACTAAGACCTAGCCGGACCATCAGCTCTAATGCGTCTTTTGGAGCAAAAATTAATATAAGACCCGGTCTTATTTTCATAAAAGACTGGGTATAATATATAATATAATATAATATAATATAATATAATATAATATAATATAATATAATATAATACTGGGTCTTATATAAGACTGGGTCTTATATTAATTTTTGCTCCAAAGACACATTAGAGCTGATGGTCCTAACAGGTCTTATTTCGGGGAAACACAGTATGGTTACTGCTGCTGTGAATATTCTAGTACATGTATACATGCATATGTATATTTGTGAAATGTGTTACTAGAAGTAGAATTATTTTTGCATATGCTATGCATATGTTACTGGACTCTGTTGTGTTCCATTGGACAATTTGTCTACCCTTGCATAAGAGTTTTATAAGAAATTTTGATATAAAGCAATTATCAAGCCCAAAAGCAATTCAGCTTTTTGGTTCTTTAAGATTGTCCTAATATTCCTGGGCCTTTGCATCGCCACATAAATTTTAGAATCAGCTTTTCAAGTTCAACCAAAACCCTCCTTTTTTAAAAAGCAGAATTATGTTAATTTCAGTGATTAATTGTCAGAAAATTAATATCTTTAGAATACTGAGTCATCAGTTTGTTAATGTGATATGTTTTTATATTTCTTTAGGTCTATTAAAATTTATCTCAAAAATATGTTGTAATCTTTAGTTTCTAAGTTCTGTATATCTTTCAGGAGATATTTTCCCAAGCATCTAAAGGTATATTTAATGATTTTTTTTCCCTAGGCATTTACGGTATATTTAATTTAAAAAATTATTTTGCTCGTATATAGAAATAAAATTGATTTTTATATATTGATCTAGTATCTTATGACCTTGCTAAATTCACCTATCAGTTATACTGTATTTTTGGAAGTTTTTTTATGTATTGGCAGATTTTATATACATAATCACATAATCTGCCACTAATGATAGCGTTATCTCTTCCTTTCTAATCTTTAGCCTTTTGGTTCTTATTCTTTTATTGCACTGTTTAGGACAGAGTGGTCTATGATGAGCATCCTTGTCTTGTTTGTATCTCAGGAGAAAAGTCTCCTATAGTTCATTATTGAGCATGACATTTGTTATAGATTTTTTTTTTAAAGATATCCTTTAATTCTAGTTTGTGAAATTTTTCTTTTTTTTTTCTTTTTAAATCATAGTATGTTCTGAATTTTGTTAATTCTTTCTACATTTATCTGGATGACCATATCTCATTTGTTCTGTTAATGAAGTAAATTAAACAGATTAATTTTTGAATTTTCAAATAATCTTGCACTTCTGAACACCCAAGTTGATTGCAATATACTATCTTTTTAAAAATATATTTATATGTTATTGGATTTGATATGCTAACATTTGTCAAAGATTTTTGCATCTGTGATTATATGAGATATTGGTTTATAATTTTCCTGTTTTGTAAATGTTCTATGAAAATTTTTTAAATTGAGATTATGTTAGTTATACTATATTTTATAGAGTAGAGTTATACTATAGTTATATAGAGGCCAAGTATTCACTCTTTTTCTATTTTTCTGGAAGAGTTTGTACAAATTTGGTATATTTTATTCCTTAACTATTCAGAAGAATTTACCAGAGAAACTACCCATACAAAACCAAAATTTAGCAAGTGTCTCATAGGGAAAACTAGCCAGGCATTTTTGTTTCCTCAAATTTCTAAATTTAATCCACCACCACAAAAACTCCCCCAAATTTTACTGTGTTTTCATTCCCCCAAGAGAGACACTCAGCAAGTGCTATCATCAACCCATGCCCAGAAGTAGAAAACGCTCTTAGATGAAGATAGAGGCTGGATACGAACAGGTCATTGTTCTACCCTTTTGGAACTTTAGACCATCTGATCCTCATTGCTTTCATAACTCTTTGCTACCTTAAAATACTTGGATTTTAGTAATATATCTGATTTTTTCTGGTTGTTATTACAAAGCACTGGCCTCCCATTATGTACGGTATTCTACCTGTGTGCAAAGGTATAGGCTACCTTAATTTTTCAAACAGATGGCATAGTCTTTTGCTTGTCTGGAATCAAGGTACTAGAAGGCTTAAGAGTTCTTTATGTCTTTTTAATGTTTATCAATGTCACCTGTTCATTGATTTTTTTTTTTTCTTTTTCTTAATTCAGAAAATATAATCTGCTGACTTTAGGTGTATGATGGTCGTTGTGCTCTTATAAATTCCCAAACTTGGTTGAAATCAGAATTGACATAGTTCTTATTTAAAACACAGATTAAAAACCCTCAGACCTGGAAATTCTCCCAAATGATTGGGTTGCCGGCTAGGAATCTGTAATTTTAATATACTTCCCAAGAAATTCTGATATAGCCCATCTACACAAAGACATTTGGAAACCACTGAACTAGGCATGACGTGATTAAAAAGTAATGTTCTGAGTCACTATTTTTATGATGAAATGCAGGAAATTTCATGGACTGTAAATAGAGGGGAGATCAATTTTTAGCTCCCACTCCTAGTAGGTATGGAAATACAGATCTCTGAAAGAAGTTTAAAACCACTACCCAGCATTACAGTACATAAAATAAAGTAGAGATGATAGAAAAAACATGAAGGCTAGAACTAAAAAATTATCATCCTATAGGCAGAGCACTTTCTCTCACCTGAGGCTGTGGTAAAAACAGGAGGCTGAAAATCCATTTCTAGGATTATTTAGAAAAGACCAAGAACTATAGGTGATTAGTTAATAAGGATCTTGAAATAAGAAGGAAATACTTCTGAGCAGACCAGGTTATGTGGATTGAGAACAATGTGCATCACAGAGAAGTGGGCCCACACTGAACCAAAATTGTTCTTGTAGCCCCACTATTGGATATTGCTATAACAAGTATTTTAGTGAAAAGGAACTAGAATTTTATGTGCAAACCTTAACTGTTTTTTGTAAGTAATTATATAAAAAATATCTATTTATGTGAGATCCCATTTTAAGATATGTTTATTTTCAATAAATAATATTATTGTCTTTATAGTTCCTAATTTTAAATCTTTTAAAGTATTTTTAAAAATACACTTTTACTTGGTGATGGACCCTACCTATTGAAATCAAGAGTTTGACAACCAGAAATGGAAAAAGAGGTAAATCTAGGCGATCTTTACCAAATTCTCTCCAAATGAAGCCTTACTTACATATGCCACACATTAGGTAACACACTGGATATGCAGTCACCAATTCAAAGGGCTCAGGATGAAAACAAACATACTTGCTATAGTGCAACAAGTGTGACTATGTACACATAAGATATTCAGTGAATGCAGAAAAATGAGTGCCTAATTCTGTTTGTTGGAGGAAGTAGAGCCAAGGAAATTCCACCAAGGAGATGATCTTTAAAAGTTAAGTATGAGCAACATAGGTGGATAAATGTGTATAAGGGGGTTCAGGCACAGGAGACAAGATAGTAGAAAATGACCACCTTTAATAATATGGTGTGCTCTGAAGAAGTTTGATAGTCTTTTGGACTGACGTACTCTGTTTCCCTAAAAATAAGATCTAACCAAACAATTGGCTCTAATAGCAAAACTTAATATAAGGTCCGGTATTATATTGTATTATATTTATTATATTATATTATATTATATTATATTATATTATATTATATTATATTATATTATATTATATTATAAAGACCCGGTCTTATATTTTAGTAAAATAAGACCGGGTCTTATATTAATTTTTGCTCCAAAAGACGCATTAGAGCTGATTGTCCGGCTAGGTCTTATTTTCGGGGAAACCCGGCAGGTATTAGTTAAGGTACTTGGGGAATGGGGTTGGGTAGTTTAAGAGATATTTGAGTTCAAGTGACATTTTAAACAATGCTAGTAAAGTTCAGACTTTATTCTGAAGATGAATTATAGTCATTGAAAGATTTGATTAAAAAGAGTGGCATGAACAACTATGTTTTAAGAACATCATTTGGACAGTGTATAACATGGCTTAGGAAAGGGATATCCTAAAGTCAGAATTACAATCATAATTACATTCTAAGAATGCAATTCTGAATATGTAGAAGAGGAGATGGGTTGTAGAGACTATATTAAAGATATAGTTTATAAAATTTGGTCATTGATTTGCTGAGTAGTAGTGAAAACAAAATAAAAAGTTGAGAATGACCCTAGGTTCTTATTACCATTATTGTGGAAATATCCATGACAGAAATTCCATGAGGAGAAACAGATTTGTATGGAAAAATATGAGCTCAGATATAGACTTGAAAGTTTGAGATTTCTACTGAGTGTCCATTAAGATGCAAAATAGGATGACAAAAACATCAGTTTTAAGCTTCTCATGGAAGATTTGGGTGCCAATAAAGATGGACTCATCAGCATATATATAATAGTTAAAAACACAAAAAGAACACGTAGGAATCATAAGTAAAATGAAAGAAGAAAGAGGTTCAAGGACTAAATGCTGGGGAATATTAATGTTTTGTGATGAACAGAAAAAGGAAGTACCATAGTAGAAACTTCTGGAAATTTATGATCATGGAAGTCGCAAAACTACATGAAGTGGATACTAAATAAAGGGATAATGGGGGCAAATAATGCTGAGGGATTAAGTAAGGTAAGTACAGTTTGGCAATTGGGAAACTGATTGCTTGTTATGGGAGAATATTTATTCTCCCATTCTTAATGGTGATAAGTGGCTGCCTAGAATTAACATCATATTTTTTAGCCTTCAGTGCTGCTAGCTGTGGCCAAAATGACTATGATCTCACCAAGAAGATGTAAGAACAATTGTTCTATCATCATTTCCAGGATATTCCCTTAAAAAGCAGCTGAAGCAGGCCTTTTGTCTTCTTTATCTTTGTTCCGTCCTTCTTTTCTCTGTTTGAAATGGAGACCTGATTACTGGAGATGGGGCAGCCATCTTGGGCTGCAGTATGGTCCCGTGGATGGTGGTCATGTAGCAGAGCCATATATCCAGGGAGCCTGTGTCCCCAAAGACTTCATAGAGCAGCTCTGCCATACTGTCCCTAGACTGCCCATGTTAAGAATACATCTTGAGTAAGAAATAAATTTCTATGTCACTTATGCCTTTTTATTTTATGTTTTAATGCAACTTGTTGAACCAGTCCTTACTGATGAATTTTGTTGGAGTACTTTTCATGAAATTATAGGCATTAGCCTTATCACGCTACGTTATTCAGTGCATGGTATATAAGTAAGTGAATGCAGTAAGTGACTTCTACTTTTTCAAGAAATTTGATAGTAAAACCATGGTCAAACTTCTTCACATTGTGAAGTCATTTTAAATGGTGCTTAAGTACTATAACAACAAGGGAAATTGCTCATGCTATCGCATTGTTAGAATAGGAGGATACAAAAATTGCATGTACTGCATGATACAATATGAAAGTACCCTATACACTGGGGTGGGGGGGAAAGACCTAAAAGAATACATCAACCTGTTATTTTTTATTTTTTTGTTTGTTTTTTGAAGAGACTATATATGATGTTTATTTATTTTTTATAGTATTTGTAACCCAGACTTTATTTAATAAAATTATGTTTTTTTATTTAAAATGAAATAGCTATTGAAGATGTTGGGAGAGAGAACACTGACAAAGGGAAAAATAAAGATTTTCTGGGGCTGAGGCTGACAATTGAGGCATGAATGTTTAGTATCACCAATCTACATATGGTGAAATTATCTCAAGTATAATTCTGCATCCCTGGAGTAGGAACAGAGAAGTCCAGAGGCTACAATGACCAGGTCCACAGTCTGGTAAAAGGGGAAAGGGATAAAGAAGTTGTGATTAATATAATGGACTGTTGGGATTTGAGTAGGCAAAGAAAAAAGTGAAGCTAGAAAACTGATTGACTTCTTTGGGGCTCTAGTCCTTCCGAGGCTGAAATCAAATATAATGTAGGTGAAGAGACTAGAGTTGAAAGGGTTGTAGTGATAAGAGAGTAGGTTTTCAAATTTAAGATTTCAAAGATGTATGAGCTCTGATGATTACATTTTGTGCCCATGACCCTGGACTGGGCTGCTGAAGCAGAGTGTGCTATGTTAAGGCCATTGGAGATCTATTAAGTTCATTAACTCAGTGAGTAGTCATAATGTTTTAATGAGGCTTGCAATTTATTTAAATTAATGAGAATCCAAACCATAGTATCACAAATATAAAGGGACACTTGAGAATAGGTGCAGTATCTAATAACTCTGTTTTCTAATAAATGATTGATGATTCATTATCAGTTATTGACTGAAAATGGAAATAGAACCTTCAATTCATGAAAAGCATTTTTTTTTTTTTAATTTGAGAATGTATTGCTAAAAGAAAACCCGAGGTGTATAACAAAGGAGATATGGAAACCTCACTTCAGAGAGTCCATTTGTACCTTCAGTCAGGTATAAATGCTTCTACTTAACATAAATGAAATTTATTTACTTGTCTACATGTGTTCTCTTAAACTGATTGTGAAATTCTTGACTTAAAAGACTGATTTTATATTGTCAGTATATTGCACAGTGTTTGGCACATTATGGATGTTCAACACATTTCTGTTATATGAATGTTTTTCCTGACATAGTGCTAAAAATAAATCTATGTTCCTGTAGCTTGCAACCTGAGAATCAGTCATTCACAACAAATAGATTTACATTTCCGATCATAGAATATGTTCAAGCATAAGTAGAGGGCTTATTAGTTGGGAATGGAAACAAAGGACACGCTGATATCAGGTTGATAACTAAATGGTTTTATATGCTCCTTCCTAGCTTATAGATTCTATGAGTCTGTAACAACTAGTTGTTAGCTTCTCTTTATGGGTTATTATGGATGGATCCCATCTCTTCTCACTGGAAAACATCAATTACCAATAGTACATCTTATTATACCATTATAGAACATTAGGGTTCAAAGGAACATTAAATGTCCCCTCGTTCACAAGCCCATCTGTTTGCAAACCTCCAAGTTAAACAAGAGGAACTCTAGACAAAAGGCAAAGAAAGGTAACTTCTCAATTCTTTCAGTTCTTTGCTAGCATTACTAGGGTTCTATGGTCCTTTATATAATAAGTAACCCTTTTTATCACCCTCTCATGTTTATATGGTGTTGAGACATAAGTAACAAAAAATAGAGATAAAAAACGATGATAGTGCAAATTGGAGACAATATCTTTAGATGTGTGGTCATACTGGACAACCTATTACTCACCCCTGAATTAAATTTCTTCCCCTAGATTGAAAGGCTTTGCCTTTTGAAGGCAATGCCTTTTGAAGGCTTTGCCTTTTGAAGGAACTTGTAAACTTATCACATGGTGGGGAACATACCAAAATGTATTTTATCTGCACAAGCTGAAGGTCAGCAGTCAGAGGCTGAGTTGAGCATGTTGCAGGTCTTCTTCTAAACACACCCATAATATAAGTGACTCCTTCTCTTTGGGGAAGGAGGTATGACAGAGTTCTTCCCATACTTTTCTCTTGTAGGGAGTAGAAATCCCCTCCTATTGCAGGTACCATTCTCCTCTCTTCACAACACCCAATGCCGAAGTGTTATCCTAAGTAACACAGGGACTTTCAAAAGATCACCCTATCAAGTGCTGTCTTTGCTAAAAATAACTAACAGTCTCCCCTTTTCCTGCTCTTATTTCCCATTCCGTTTCAGCTCTGTTCTATATACTACCAACAAAAAATGGTTGATCTGTATTTTGGGTAGTGTGTTCCACCCTTAATAAATAAGGTATTACATTGTACCTCTGGAGATCTTCCTCCAAGACTTTATGAGACACTGTTGGGGAAGACGCCTAAGGGGAAGGAATTCATAATAAATGCCCTCAAGTGACACACAAAGGCAGCAGATTACGTTGGGGAATCTTCCCTGCTAGGTGAGTAGCTCTTTTGGCTCCTTACCTAGCCTAGCCACAATATGTTTATTATGAACACACTCTTCAAAGAGGCAAAAAATATATTTAGTTTGGGGATTCAAGTTCCTGCAGCTCATTCATACCACCACAGCTCATAGATGATTATCTCTATCTTCCTGCTTGCTTCATAGCTAGGAATTCCTAAACCAGAGGTCACAAACGCAAATATTCACAGAGGCCACGTAAACAATGTAAATAAGCAAAGCAAAAAGGTGGAATTCATGAGCAAATAATGGGGATTGTGGCAAATATTAGGTTGGAGCAAAAGTAATTGTGTTTTTTGCAATTATTTTTAAACTTTTAAACCACAATTACTTTTGCACCACCCCAATGGAAAGTACATGCCACATGGAAAGAGGTAGCTGCAATGCCTGTGACTGGTTGTCATGGATTTTCATGGTAAACTAGCTTTCCTTCTATCTTCTAAATTTTAAAAGGAAGCTGACAAAGTCAGACTTTTATGTGAAGTCCTTTGAATATGAAGTATATAAAACTAATTTAAAATAAAGAACTATTTTTACCACACTAATATAAAACAAATAAAAATAAAACCCCAAACTAAAATACATAGACTGTATATGGCCCATAACTACACATTTCCAGTTGCTCCTCTGTATTAAATCACTTGACTCTTGACCCACCTACTCTTCTTTGTACCAGATAGTGTTCAAGCATGGCCCCACCTTGCTGGCCTTCTCGTCCTGACACCCAAGTCATAGCCTCTGGCCCATTACTGTGAATTGCATTCACAGAGCCAAGCTCCCCTTCTCGCTCATGTTCAGATATCCAGAATCAGAAAACAAAAGCAAAAATAAAAAACCCAAAGAACAAAACACCTTTTTTGTATTAGAGTTTGGCTTTTCAAGAGGATATACATTTTCACAATGTGAGCCATGGAAAGTCATTTTTAAACTTGAATTTTTTTATTTTTTTATTTTTTTTACCTTGAACCTGGTACAGTCAGAGTAGAAAGGATTCGGGTTAGCTTTGGGAGTGTGATACAGTGAACAATTCCTTGGTGAGAAGTCTGATAAACACAGCTTCTAATCTGGTCTCTCATTATTTAGCAGCATGAACTTATTCAAGTCCCTCAGCTCTATTGAGTTTTCAGTTTCTCATATGCAAAATGGAGATGCTAGTAAAGGATTGTTATAAGGATTAAATGGGATAGTATATAAGAAAGTACCAAGAAAACCATTAATGTTATTGAAACATAGACATTATTATGATTGATGCTTTTAACATTTAAATCTAAACTTGCCTTGGATTTCTTTTGTTTTATTGAAATTGCTTATTTTTCTTTTTATCTTATAGAATGGAATTAACAAAAGGCCATATAAAAAGAGAATAACTAAATCTCAAAGCAGGGCAAGTTTTAATGGAATATATTGATCTGGTACAACATTTTTCCCAATATTTTATTCTTAGAACATATTGAGTATTTACTATGGGCCAGACGTTGTCTAGGCACTGGGCATATAGGGATAAACATGACAAAAAAGAACTGGCCCTAGTGGAACTTAAATTTCTTATTAGAGAGAGAGAGATCATAAACATGCAAATAAACACAAATTTTAATTGGTTTATGTGCTTTAAGGTGAAATAAAAGAGGATATGGAAATATTATAGAAAGTGACAATATGAGAAAGAGGAGCCTGTTTCAATAGTATGGTCAGGGAAAGCCTCTCAGAGTAAGCGACATTTGAGTAGAACTAAGCCATGCAGGTGTCTGGGATGAAAGTATTCCAAGCAGAGGAAGTGACAAATTCAAAATATTAGAGGCAGGAATAAGCTCGGTATATTCAAAGAACAGAAAAAAGACCACACTTACTAGAACAAAGTGAGAAAAGAGATAGAGGTAGGAGATAAGGTATAAGAGTGGAAGGGTTGGATCATGTGGTGCCCTATGGATCACAGTATGGATAATGGTCAAATGTATGGATTTTGTTCTGAATACCCTTAGGTCTGAGGTGGAGTAAGGCCATGTCAGCTGCTTAATGGAGGGGGATTGGTTTTAAGGGGACAGGAGTAAAAGAAGGGAGTGCAGTCTAGGAGAGATGTAACGTTGGCTAGAACTAGACTTGCAGCCGTACAGGCAGGGTGACATCGTAGGATTCAGAACATATTGTGAACGTGAAACCAATGGCATTTGCTGGTGAATTTTATGTGAGTGTAAGGAAACGATAAATGTCCTGAGTGATATCTAGGTTTTGGGCCTAATTTACTGGGTGAATGCTATTGTCAGGTAACAAGATGGGAAAGACCAGAGGAAAAGCAGGTAGGATGGGGATAGGAGATGAAAACCAAAAGGTCTCTTTCAGACATGTGGCATGTTAAATGTGACTCCTATTGTACATCCAAGTGGAGATATCAAGTAGGACACTGGATGTTTGCATCCAGAACAGGGGATTAAGACCAGGGCTGGTTATTTAAAGCCACAGGACTAGATAAAATCATATAGGGAGTGAGTATACTTAGAAAAAAAGAGACAAAGACTCTTGTGTGCTGCAACCTTAGATAGTCAACAAAGAGGAAGGCCAGCAGAGTAGAGAAGGAAGGAGCAGCCAGAGTGGTTGGAGAAAAACAACAACACTTAAAATTAGGCTGTCTTAAAAGCAGAAAGAAAAGTAAGGAACAATCAATATGTCAAATGTTTCTCACAGGTGAAGGAAGATAAAGCCAGGGAATTAACATTGCATTGGCAAAATGGAGGTTGTTAAGAGAACTTCGAAAAGGAGTTTTAATTAAATGCTGGCACAAAGCCCTAATTGGAATAGGACAAAAAGAAAATGGGTGAGGAGAAAATGGTGACAGTAACTACAGACAACTTGTAGTTTTGTTTTGTTTTTCTTTCTGTAACTCTGAGCAGAGAAGTAAGCAGTACTTAAAAGGTTAAGCAGCGTTTATGGAGTTTCTCTGTATGTGGATACAGAGAGTGAGTCAAGGAGATAGGACAGAGAAGGACATGATGAAATTGATGAGCAAGAGTTATAACAGAAATTTCAGAATACATGAGTACAGAATACAGTTTCTTGAAACTAAAAGGAATTTTGAACCTGACTTATGTTTATAAGCCTAAATGGAACATTAGAGTGTTTCCTCCATTGTCAGGTAATCTGCATGAGGACAGTTATCTTAGGTTTATCTAAGTCCTTGTTTGTTCCTGAATTGGAAAGCACTCAGTCTTTTATCACTAAGTATCATGTTACCTGTAAAGGTTTTTGTAGATTGCCTTTTAAGGTTGAGGAAGTTCCCTTCTGTAAGTAGTTTGCTGAGATCTGATCTTAGATAGGTGTTAGATTTTTTTTTTTCAAACTGTATCCAGCTTTATTAAAGATACTTTTCATAAACAACCATGGTATTTCAGGCAGGACATGGGCAGACAATCGGTAACAGTATACAACTTTCACACGCTCTTCTTCAATGGACTACCAAAATCAGAAAGCCACTATAAAAACCCAATGAAGTCTTCATTTGATGCTCCAAACAGGTAAAGTTTAGAGTGAGGGCTGACATTTCACATTAAGCATGTTGTTTAACAAGTTTTCAAAAGCAGACCCTGACTTTCAGGAAATGAAACGAAAATGGCAGGATTATCAATCTGTAGGTCCACAATCTAAAAATGAAACTACTGCTCTTTTGAGGGATGCCATCTCAATGGTGACACTGATGTAGGTGATGTTGGATCTGCGGCAGTTTCTGAGTGTGGGCGGGATCGTGTCTCGTGAAGCTGAAGAATGGAAACACGGACCAGGGAGAGGCAAAAAGTTTTTTAAAAAGAGGATAGTTTATTAGAGGCAGGAGAAGAGGTTGCAGCTCCCGAGCGGGAGGGGGTCCCGAATGGGGGGTGCCCCATGACTGAGGTGAAAGCTCTTACTTTTATACCTTCCCTTGTCTGCTTGGGGAAGGAGAGCTCTTTGAAGAAGGGAACTTGTTTGAAGAACGGAACTGGCGCCTTCTAATGAAATTTGTCTGCGAGGTTTGTTCTGCTTATCCATCCTAAAGGAATTAGCAAAGTAACCCACTCTTTATCTATCAGATCAACTCTGTTTGTTAGGCCAAAGTGAATTTTGATTAACCTCAAGGCCTTGTTACATTATGTCCTGAAGCGAAGGAGTGATTTCAAAACCTGAACTTTTAGGATATGGCTGTCTTTGTTTATTCCACCAGGGACCTCCTTGTCTACCTAGTGACATGCTAACTCTCCTGTATCAACACTAGAAAGTCCAGACTGCCTGACATATTCATAACCAATTTTTCTGGGTCAGGTCCCTACAGGCCTCTGGGTTTAAGGAAATCTATGCTTAAGGTGGAGAGGAAGAGGGAGATAAAAACATAAAAATGAGTTTGAGTTTTTCCACACAAGGTGTTTGTGCCAAGGTGGATAATGTGTGTCAACATCAAGGGATCCCTCCTCCTGGAACCAAGAGGAAGTCTCTCAAAACTAGAAGGGAAAGGTGTTTTTCCCCATGTCAATCCAGCTTTGGAGACATTCTATTAGTAACATATGTCCTTCCCCAAAAAACAACAATGAAGTGTTCTGTGTTTTAACAACATGGCTTAAAAAAAAAGTAAAACAACATTCTGTATTTCTATAAAACTTGACAAAAACTAGTATTTCAAACTGTGCATTCACCAGAAGTACACAGTTATCAAAAATGCACACACTTCACTTGGCATCTCCTGCACCTTCAGCTTTCTGGGCCTGGTCTGTTTTGGCATCTCCATTTTCTGCAGGGTTATTCCCATCCTTGCCAGCACCAGCTTTCCCTTTTTTCCCTTGGGTACCTTCTCTCCCTTCTTTGCAGGGACATTTTTAAGCTTGGGCTCTGGCTTTGGAGGAGCAGGTTTAGCAGATAACCTTGTGGATGTTCTCTGTGGCTTGGCTTTATCTCCTTTAAAACCATCCCTTCATCCTTTCTCTTGGGCATGATGGCCAAGGCAGCAAAACATAGACGCTGGATGCGGGGGATGCAGCAGTCGATCCCAGGGGTAGTTCTGACCTCTTCTTCACACTGCTCAAGGGTGTTAGATTTTGTTAAATGCTTTTCATTCAATTATTGTGATAATTGTATGGTGCTGCTCTTTAAATTTTAATATGGTGAATATATCAATTGGGTTCTCAAATGTTAAGCAAACTTCCATTCCTGAGATAAGCCCCATTTGGACATAATGTAGTATCTTTTCACTGTTTTATTGAATTTGATTTGCTAAAACTTTGTTAAGTATTTTTGCATTTATGCTTATGAAGATTATTCGTAGGCAGTTTTTGGTTCTGTTTTTTTCTTGCAATACTTTTCTTTGGTTTTGGTATCAGAGAGGGGTGGCTCTATAGAACGAATTAGAAATTATTTTTTCTTTTAATTTTCTCCTGTAAGATTTCAGTAGAATTGGTATTATTTATTTCTTAAATGTTTGATAGAATTCCTCAGTGAAGCTAGGGTCTGGAGTTTTCTTGGTGAGAAGATTTTTAACTATTAATTCAATTTATTTGATAGATACAGAGCTATTCACATTATGTTTCTTCTTGAGCAAGTTTTTCCAGTTTGTGTCCTTCAGGCATTTGCTCTTTCATGTAAGTTGTCAAATTTATTGGCATATTGTTTTTTTCATAATATTCCCTTAGTATCCTCTTAGTAGCTGAAGAATCTAGTAATGTCACTTTTCTCATTCTTGATACTATAATTTGTATCTTTTCTCTTTTTCCTGATCAGTTTGGCTAGAGGTTTATCATTTTCATTGACCTTCTCAAATAACCAACTTTCAGTTTCATTGTTTTTTCTCTAATGCTTTGCTATTTTCTATTACATTGCTTTTTGCTCATACCTCATTATTTCCTTTTTTGTTGTTTATTTAAGGTTTAATTTGTTCTTTTTCAAAATTTGTTTGTTTGCTTGTTTACTGAGGAAGCTGAAGTCATTAGGTTGAAATCTTTGTTTTTATCAAATATAATTGTAAAGCTATATATTTCTTACTAAGTACTGTTTTATATGCATCCCACAGATTTTGATATGTTGTGATTTCTAATTTCAGAGAAATTAGGGAAATGTTTGGGGATTTTACAGATATATTTCGGTTATTTATTTCTAATTTATTCCATTTTGATTGGGCCCATTTTGTGTGTAAATAACGTGAGGCTCAGAGGACGTGCTCTATGTTTTCCCTTTGTCCCTGAAGATCCATTTCTTACTCTCCACTTTGATTTGTGCCTTGGGATGTTATGTGTGTGGATTACAACAATGGGCTCTCTTTTGCCTTTGCTTTGATTTTGATTTTTCAATTGGGAGCACTGCCGGGAGACTGGAGGGATGGAGGTGAGCTATATGTGACCAGGGTACTAATTCCCCTAGTACTCTCCTTATAAGATCACCACTCCTTTCCTAAATGGTTCCCTTGAACAAAGATCAGTCAGTGTGCTGCTCCACAGAGCTTTCTCTGCTATGACGACTGCTCTCTATTTTTGCCTTTTAGGACTAGTCAAGGAATCAATCCTGTAATTACTAGTCTTTGAACATTGCACTGTCTCTTAGGGGTTGTGAATAGCCTCTGTACTAAATTTCTTCAAATTATCCCAGTTCAAATGTGCCATCTGGTTCCTCCGAGACCCTGATGGATACAAAGAAGACTTTGAAGGGTGGAAGAGCTGTTCTCAAGGAGCTAATGGGAGAAACAAGCCATATATACACAACCTATTGTTAATTATCTTTAATGTATCTGTTAAGTGTCAAATGAGTGAAACAGTCATTAATGACTATAGGGATTCCAGCATGGAAAAAATAATTCCAGATAACAAATCCGTTCTAAGTTCTTATCTGATTTTGGAATACTTTTTCTTTGTTTCCTAGGTAGAGAAAGCTCTAATCTAAATTGTGAACTAAGTAAAAAGAAGACTTCCCATAGGAGGTAGAATTCAGCCAGGCAGTTGAAACATGGAGTGTATTTTAAGAAGCAGAGATGTGGGAGAAGACATATGCTAACCTGAGATTGTTCTCTAATTATTTAATGTATATATTTTGCTTCCCAACGCCTGTACATTTTCCAAAAAGGCTTATAATGCTGCTATGTGACTTATTTATTTTATCAGATAATGGAACAAGCCTGTTGGGAAAGCTGGCCACTTGGATTAGGGTAGGATGCTTTGACCCTGCTTCTAGGGAATACAGTCAAAGTTATCCTGAAATGTAGGATACAAACAAAGAGAAATTACAATTACAGCTGACACAAAGAATCAAGTATCTGAGCAGTGATATCAGCCTGATGTTCAAAAGGAGGATTTGAGTCAATAGATAGGAGATAAAGCATTAAGCCAAGAAAAGATCAATAACATACAGAGGGTGCCAAAAAATGTATACCCATTTTAAGAAAGGAAATAAAAACTATTAACATTGTAATACTCAATATATACCGATAACAAAAGATGAATACAAGTCATGCATATACATTTTTTTTTGGCGTCCCCGTTATTAGTAAGTAGAGTACAGGTTGTAATGAATCAAAAGAATTCAGGTCACATACACTGAGAAAAAAAACTTCTGAGTACTTACAGTAGTCCCCCCTTATCTGTGGTTTCACTTTCTATAGTTCGTTACCTGTGTTCAACTGTGGTCGGAAAATATTAAATGAAAAAATTCAGAAATAAAGAATTCATAAGGTTTAAATTTTGCACTGTTCTAACTAGCATGATGAAATCTCATGTCATCCTGCTCTGTCCCATCTGGCACCTGAATCTTCCTTTTGTCTATTGTATCCATGCTGTGTACAATACCGGCCCATTAGTCACCTAGCAGCCCTCGCAGTTATCAGATTGTCTGTGCTCCTATGGCGGTGCTTATGTTCCAGTAATAATGGCCCCAAAGGCAAGAGTAGTGATGCTGGCAGTTCAGGTATGGCAAAGAGAAGCCTCAAAATGCTTCCTTTAAATAAAAAGGTGAAAGTTCCCAAATTAATAAAGGAAAAAAAAATCATGCTGAGGTTGTTAATATCTAAAACAAGTATCAATCTTTTATCTGTGAAATTATGAAGAAGAAAAAAATAAATTTGTGCTAAATTTTCTGTCTCACCTCAAATGGCAAAAGTTATGGCCACAGTATGTGATAAGTGCCTAGTTAAGATGGAAAAGGTATTAAACTTGTGGGTAGAAGACATGAACCGAAAACGTGTTCTGATTGATGGTAACATATTGCACCAGAAGGCATTGAGCCTATATGAAGACTTCAGCAAGGGATCCCCTGAAATGAGTGACCACATTCACATAACTTTTATTACAGTATATTGTTATAAGTTTTCTATTTTATCATTAGTTATTGTTAATCTCTTGCTGTACCTAATTTATGAATTAAACTTTATCATAGGTGTGCATATACTGGAAAAACATAGTATATATAGGGTTCGGTACTATCCGTGGTTTCAGGAGTCCACTGGGGGTCTTGGAAAGTATTCCCCACGGATATGGATGGACTACTGTATTATTACAGAGCATTGTCCAGGAAGCCATAAATTGACACTTTAATAAATATTGATGGAGTAGGTGAAGGAATGATTAAGTGAATACTTCTATAGACAACATGTAAATTTCTACAAGAGAACACTTATGGGATGAATAAATTAATAAGCACAGAGCACAGACTCTCAGATAGTGAGACTACAGGGAGTTAGAGTTTAGGGGTGAAGAGAGAGACACACATGTCAGTGATTATCTTGGAAATGCACTAAAATATGGACCCAAGCAAATGTGTTGTGACTTTATTAATAACTGTGAGGCAAGAGCAGATCAAAATCTATTAGTGTTTCAGGTAAACTAAATATTTTAAATCTTTTAAAACTTATTCAACATATTTTTGAAGAAGAGAAAGAATACTATGGGATGGGGAGACCTAGAAAGATGATTGCTGGAGTTTGCACTCAGCTTCTCCTTTTTGCCTCATGGAGTTCAACTTTGATCTCAAATTGCATCTTCCAAATTACCAGCCCAAAAGCTTTCAGTGAACCAGACTGGTCCTTCTTGAAAGGGAAATAGGGACTACCTGTTGTTATTCAAGCATGTCCCTTAGAGATCTTAATTCAATATCTTTAAGACATTCAGACTCTCCTCAAAAAGAAAGACTTCTAGGAGACTGTTATTAATGAAGACAAGCCTGAAAGCTTTGAAATACCACTTTAAAGAATACCAACTGATTATATAAATGGCATTAAGCCACTTTCTACCTGCAGATATTGTGAATAACAATTTTTCCAGTTCCATTTTTATAATGATCTCTTTCACATTGATCTGCTATTCTACTTGTATCAGATTTAAAATTCCATATGTGTGTTGGTCTTTTTATAGGCTCTCTATTCTACTCTATATCATTTGTCAATTTGTCTGTTTCCGCATTGATGCACAGTCTTAATTGCTGCAGTTTCATCATTAATTCTGATATCTGACAGGACATGTCTTTTCTCTTAGCTGTCTTTAGACACATCCTAATTATGTTAGCAGCCCTTTACAATTCCATAGAAATTTAAGAATCAGCCTCAAAGTCTCGTTATGACTTTGACTGAAGTTACATTGAGTCTATAAAGCAATGTGTAGTGAATTGACAATTCCATGATATCTTTCTATCACAAACATGACCTCTCCAATTATTTTGGTCTTCTTGAATGTCTCTTAGTGGAGCCTCATAATTTTTGCTCTCAGGCCTTGTACATCTTTGATTAGGTTTAGTCCTAAATATTTTACAGTGTTAATTTTGCTATGTTAATATCTTTATTTAAAATTTTATTTTTATTTACTACTGATGTAGATAAATGCAATAGAATATTATATTTTGCCCTTTTAAAAATTGTTCAATTCTATTATTTTAATAATTATAATGTTACATATTTTTATAATATATTTTTATAATAATTCTCTTTTGATACTTTATGGTTTTCTATTTAAACAAACTCATATCATCTGTAATCATATCATCTGCAAATAATGCCAGTTTTTTTCTTCCTTTCTAAATTTTCTGTCTTATACCTTACTTCTTTTCCCTACCTTAGTCAACTGGCTAGGAAATTGTATATCTAGTTCATACTATACAAAACAAATAAACTTGGATGCATTGAAGACTCCAATATCATAAGTAAAATTTTTGCAGATAATAGACACGACATATGGGTAGGAAGCGTTTTCTTCAACGAGATATCAAAACTACTAACCATAAAGAAATAGATACATTTGTGTATATTAAAATGAAAACCTCTGATAATGAAAAAACAAAGAAAGTGCACAAACTCTACAAATAGGAAAGAATATAAGTGCCACACTTACAATTGACAAAAGAGAGTCACTATCTCTTTATAGTTATTTAATATAGTTCTTTAATATAATCTCTTTAATAAAGAACCTCTACAACATAATATTAAAATGGGAAAATTGTTATTTCATGGAAAAAAGATATCTGTGGCCAATAACCACATTTAGAGATATTCAACTCTATCAGTGCTGAGGAAAATGAAAAAAAGACCATAATGACATATTTTACTAATTCCATTGATAAAAAAAATAGATGTCTAAAGATACCAAGTATTAAAGAATATGCACATCAATAGGATTTCTTATAAATTTCTGGTAATAGTGTAAGTTGATATAATATCTTTAGAAAAAAAGTTATTGTCTTGGAAATTTGAAGTTACATATCTTACAACCCAACAATTCAACTTTCTGGTATACACCCAAGATAAATAATTGCACAGGATCACCAGAAGATATGAACAAAAACATTCACATCATCAGTGTTCATAACAGTAAAAATCTGGATACAACCTGGAGGGAATGGATAATTAAATTATAATATATTCAAACAATGGAATATTGCACAGAAGTGAACTGAATCAACCCCATGCGTCACTGTAGGGAAGATGTTGAAGAAAATTTGCCTTCATTGGTTGATGTGAGCTTTTGTCTATTAGCTTTTATCTGTTCCTGTATGTGAGGTGATTTCTGTGCTGTGATCAGGGGTTGAGTAAATCCCCCCTTTGGTCTCATTCTCCTGAGCAGGGGAGATATGAGATGAGGTTGTTTTTCCGTCCCCCTTTGGTCTCATTCTCCCAAGCAGGGGATACATGAGATGAGGTTTTCTGTTTGGTCTCATTCTCTTGAGTAGGGGAGATATGAGATAGTATTTGTTGTTCTGTCCGTGTTGTGAGGTGATGGTAGCTTAGGGTTAAAGAAATTCTTCATCAGAGGTTGAGAGAATTCCCTCTTTGTTCTGTCTGTTTCGCCCACATCAGCAGATGAAGTGAAGAAGTAGCTAAGTTATATCAGGATGATGTGACAGGCATATTGCCAGGCTTTGGAAGACCTTGGGCTGATGGTCCCAAGCAAGAACAGTAGATATTGCTTATCCAGATGAATTGGCCCTTCTGCTGGATGGGCAGCATTCATATCAGTAACTGCCGGACCCTCCCAGAACTGGCCATTCCTTGAGAGGGAAGGCAGGAACATGAAACTTGACTATGGGGTGCATCTAAAGAGCTATATAAAACAGACCTCAGGTGGATTGATTGATTGATTGCTGTTTCAAGAAATTGCTATTCAGAAGATTTGCTATTTTAGGACTGCTTTTCAGGATTGGACTGTTTCAGAGTAAGAGATCAGAACTTGCCTCAGTGGACAGTAGAGACTTCTTTTGTTGGTGAATTGTAATCATTCTAGCATCTTTGGGAACTTGTATGTAACTTGTAGCTTACAGTATCAGAAGATGTCCTAACTTCTAACAACATAAACAGCAACAACAACAACAGCAACATTCTTCAGATTGTTAACACCTTGAAAACTTACATACAGCTTGAAGCATCATCTTATAGCATCAGAAGATGCCATGACTTCTAACAACAACAAAGGCAATAGCAACAACATTCTTGGGAACTAGCAAGCAGCGGTATAGGGGATGCCTGAGTTTCTCTCAGCTACCGACCTGGCCAAGGTTTTGATTTATGACTTTTTCAGTGCTGTTCTCCCCCAGTTTGGTGAGCTTTTGACACCTACTGTAATAGTTCCTATCCTATAGAGCTTATTACTGCTTTTGGATACTCCTTACTAATGTTTGCGTATTTAGCCAAGTGATTTTTGATCAATAGTAAACATATGTTGAGATCTCTTAAACTTATGTGTACTCCTTTGATGTGACATTGGTATCAATGCATATAGTTTAGTCTTAACTACCTTTATTTTCCATCATTAGTACATTTTATTAATTGCCTTTGTCTTTTGTTATTGCATATTGCTAAATAAATTGATTAGATATTGCTAAATAATCAATTAGCCCCATTTTAGTATGCCCTTTAGTATGCCATTTAGGGCCCATTTAGTAGGCCCTCCTCCTTCTTTTTCCCCGCTCATCATTATAATCACAACAGGGATGAATCTTAGTAATTTAATAGACAGGAAAAAAATCAAATCCCTGAAGACTGTAAACAGCATAATATTCTTTTACAAAATAAAAAATATATTGTATAGGTATACCTATGTATTTCCAAAACTATTAAAGGAAATAATACAAAATTTGGAATTTTATTTATTTTGAGGTGGAAGGGGAGACAAGGGCAACAGGATTGGGAGGAGCATGTAAATAGAAAAAAGTTGTTGTCAGAGTTCTAATTATTGGGTTGCATCGTGTATTCTTGAATATTAATTATATTACTAAAATTAATAAATAAACTAAATAAATTAATGTCACACATGGATACTGGTAATAGGTTATCATGAATTGAGGATTATAATTAATTCAACTCTGTACACTGGAGGTTTTTTAAATCATATATAACAAGAATGCATATGAGCTGGTATGAATTACTATGCAGGACCTGTAAGGAAACAGATTTGTAAGGATGAAAAGTGACAAGTACATGGAAATGCACTGATGCCTGAAAAAATACATTCCATGTGTCTTTCTTGGTCATTGTTGGGGTAAGTTTAGCCAAAATTATCTGATTCAAAGGCTCACAGAATTTGCCTGTTAATATAGATCCTAGATTTCATGTACTCCAATGATTAAAAAGTCTCTGGCATTTCTTCATAGGTGCTTGAATTGTGTGACTTCTTCTTTTAACCTAGCTATTATAATACTTGTTTCGCAGATTCATCTTCTCATTTTTCCCCCCAAGAGTTTTGGTCTTACGGTGATACATAATTTAACTTAGAGATGTAATGATACTGCCTTATGGATTTCCTGGTTAATTTTATTAGTAAAGTTGTACTGCACATTTTCCTAGTTAAAATGTAACCAACCCCTCCCCCCCCCTTTTCCTCTCAGAGCTCTAAAGTTCTTGTCAAGGCCACATGTGTGTGGCCAGGAAACGAGTCAAGGGAAGGGGTCAAAGGAGGGGAAGCAAGGAGTACCATAGAGAATCAAGGGGTGTTCAAGGCGGAAAGGATATTAGAGGTCTTATATATGAGGAAATTGAAGTAGAGAGAGAGATGGAAATAGTTGCCCCAAATCACTCAGTTGATTAATTGATTAATTTGAAGGTCTATTGCTGTGGCTAGTGGCAGAGCCAGAACCAGAACCATTTCTCTTGGCTTCAGAGTAATACACTTCTCACGGCACCATGTTGTCCTTCACCGGCTATGTATGCCCAAGAGTGGGAACCAATTTTTTACTATTCATTTATAGCTCAAAATTTCCTGTGTATACCCTCTGAATAGTACCTGAGATTCCACTCCACAGAAGAGGTGTCAGGTTATTTTAAAATCTTCTATGAAATCTCTTCATAGCCTGAAAGAAAGGGGTATCTCAGTCCTTGTTGCCAAGGGACACAAGAAGGGTTATCACCAGTTGCCATACACAGGGTTCCAAAGGAGCTTGCTGAGCCACCTGAACTGAGTCGCTGTCAGTGGTGGGCAGTGCGGAGGGGGTGGTAGACAATAAAGAAAACACTTTTGTGGAATTGGGTAGACAGAACATGCGATTTCTAGAGTGCCCCACCCCCATGAGTATATTCATCCACCTTTAGCCTAAGACTGATACAATAAACTGATTACCTAGAATATTTAATTTTGTCACATAGTCACTTGAACTTGTTTTCTATGAAATGTGTCTTCCTTCCAGTTGGTTTCTTTACAGACTGCCTTTTAATTAAACTCCTAATATATCCATTTAAGACCTCCCCAGACTGATTAATCAAGTGTACCAGGAAACTGAAATTCCATCATAAAACAGTTACTAATGTGTGAGAGGGGATTATTAAATTGCTGTTTTATTACCCAAATTGACAAAGATCAGTGATGAAGAGTGAGCATACTGGAGTCGTGTGGCAACATGCTCCTCTAATTAATGAAGTGACAGTTTTATGCTGTGAAGTAGCAAAAGGACTTGACAAGACTCATGGTTTTGCTCATTGACTCTAACAGCTGGAATGATCTTTCTTAACGTTTTCACAAGGTTTAGCAGTAATATATTACCCTTGCCTCACTTAAAGGAGGACAGAGGGGCAATTAAATTATTTTTCCACTGTTGGTGAATCCCAGTAGAGCACAATGTTGAGAGCTGAATGCTTCTCCCAGCCACACATTATATAACTAACTACCAATGCCCACCCCTATCTCTATTGTGAATTTTCTTGCTTTTTTTTTGGTAACTTTTTGTGGGGAATATGGAGAAATCAACAAGGACTAACATTAATGTTCTCAGGGAGGAAAATGATAAAATTATGACATTAACATCAACACACTGCTTGTTAATGATTCTGAATTCATAAACCAATGGTATCAAAAACATAAAACTGGGACTTATTCTGAATTAATCAGAGATAAATAATATTGATGAATGTTTTTAGTGACAATAAAGACTGGATCTTTATCAGAAGAAAACATTTTTTTTTTTTTTTTTTTTTTAATATCTGTTGCCTGGCTACTTCTATTGGTTGGCCAAATATTTGGGCCTCTGTGTGTTTCAATTCTGCTCAGATAGGCAAAAAGGATGAGATGGATTTGAGAATTGAGTCTCTCTGGCTTCTATGAGAGTCCTCTGGAGATCAGATGAAAAATAGCCTGCTCATTTCTGGGATTACAAAGTTCCAGAAAAATAGGCTATGTGTACTACAAAGGTAATCTAGCTTCTCATATTTCAGCTGTTTTACTCTTTCAATATTTCCTCTCTAAACATCCTCCATTAAATTGAAGAGAAAGAAAAAAGCTGTATTTTTCTTACATGGGTTTCCTTGGTTGATATGGGTAGGTCCAGCCTCAGGTCTAAATCAGATCTAACCCCAAGGTTATGTGTGCGAAGCTTGGTCTTGAAAACTAAGGTGTTTTTTTTGTGTGTGTGTTTTTTAAGTAAATGATTATAAATGTAAATTTCTACTCCCTGCGGGGCTGCTTGGCTGCGAAGGATTTCTGGGCTTGGCACAGCTCAGTGGTAATTATCTAGACTTGAACACAGTTTTTGTTTCAAGGGGAAAGACATTTGGCAGCAGCTCCTGCAGGCTTTAAAAGGCCACATCGTTTTTTTCCCATGGATGCCAAACCTCTAATTTCCAGACGTAAAATGTTAATGCTCTTCTTTCACCCATGTCCTGGTCCCCACTGGCTCTGAGAAACAGGTATGGCTTTTTCTGGAACACTCTCATCACAGGAAATCACCGAGCTTACAACCTGGCAGAATTTCTGTCAGCGCCAGTGTATCATTTGGGCCAGTCCGTGTCGGATGGCTTTCAGATCTCCACAGCCAAACATGTGTTTCACTTGAAGGGATAAACCAGAGTTGCTCAAGCAAATAATACCTAAGCTTTTTGTACAATCCACTGAACAGATTCATCTCTTTTTCTTCTTGAGGCAGCAAGAGGAGCAACAAAATAAGCATTTTTGAGCATCAAGTATATGCCAAGTGTTGTGCTAACCAATGCAGAGATATTCCAAACTGGAAGACACAGCTCTTGACTTTTAAAGGTCTAAGATCTGCTTCGGTAATAATACATGTCTCAAACCAGCAGAGCATGATTCCAAGTCCCTATGTACGTAATCAAAAACTAGTAAGAGTGTGTGTGTGTGTGTGTGTGTGTGTGTGTAAGAGAGAAAGAAAAAGAGAAAGAATATATGATATATTCATTTATTCCTTCAACAAGTACTGTGCTGGTATCTCAGGATGTAAAGATGGCTAATACACTGTTCTAATCCTCAGGAAACACACAGATGATGGAAAAAGCATTGGACAAACAGATCATTCATTCTTTCAACAAATGTTTATTGTGTACTTACTATAAGTCAGGTACTATGCTGTATGATATGAAGACAATTCTAAGATGCTCATTATGGTCCTTGCCCTGATGGCATTTGTAATCATGTACTCATTCTTAAGAAGAGTTCAGAGTGCTAAGTACAACCTGTAGGTAGACTTCGGAGTAAAATCAACTTGTGTTCAAATTTCAGTTTTTCATTGTGCTACCTATAAGGCTAGATAAGTTATTAAATCTCTCTAAACTTTGTTTTCCTTTTCTGGAAAATAGGTATAATAGTATGTCACAGAGGTGCTGTAGTGATTAAAACAAGTAGTATAATGGGAATGCAGACTGGTGCAGCCGTTATGGAAGGCAGTATGGAGTTTCCTCAAAAAATTACAAATATAATTACCATATGACCCAGCAATCCCTCTCCTGGGTATCTACCCAAAAATCTGAAAACACTTATACATAAAGACAAGCGTGCTCTAATGTTCATTGCAGCTTTACTTACGGTGACCAAGACATGGAAACAACCAAAGTGTCCTTCGATAGATGAATGGATAAAGAAGTTGTGGTATATATACACAATGGAATACTATTCGGCGGTAAGAAAAGATGAAATAGGACCTTTTGTGACAACATGGACGGATCTTGAGATTATAATGCTAAACGAAATAAGTC